>NC_058055.1:11802071-12113321 GCF_020085105.1 Siniperca chuatsi
ATAAAATATGGGATATAGGATGCGCATGGTCAGTGGTAATGGCAGCATTAGCGCAATCCAACAAAATGTAGCACAATTCAACATCTTCTGACAAAATTTGTTTTCAGCACAATGTCTCAAACAATCCAGTTATTTTCTTATCTAGATTGTGGAAAATTAGGTTAGCCTAGTTTTCCTTATTTTTATTAACCTTATCATCACGTCAATATGCAACAGTGTTGCTTGCACTTTACACACTGCCTTCCCTCTTGGGAATGACATGGCATTTCTGTGATGAATACACCCTGCCTTAACTCTGCTCACTTGCCTGTCCTCCATCAAGCCTTGTGTCAATATTAATCAGTGCGTGGCGGCCTCACACAGGAGCACCTATCAGCTATCAGAGGGCAACACCACTCAAAAGTCCTGTCCATGACAACACTGGTCTGAACAAGCCCCTCCCACTGACAGCTGGCTTATTGTGTGCTGTGCCTCTGAAGCGGCCTTGTTTCCCTTTGCTTGGTCGGTTCAATAACTAATCTCAATGCAGCCGGCAGCATGTAGCTTTGAAAATGAGGAGGGCAGGCCCGGTGGAAAGTCATAATCTGCTTGTCAGTGTTGTGTCAGGTAACTAGGAGGTTACCTTGTCAGTTTACACCTTGGCTGCACAAAATGATAGAGTTAAAGTAGACTGATATTTTCATATTTGCTTTGCAGTTAGTCTGTATGTTTTTCTCTTGAGTACCCATGTCCTCAAGACAATTTTTCATGATTTTTTAACAGGGAGGCATTCTCAGTAAAAATGTCCTGGTGGATTAACACCTTTCTTTTTAGTCATTAAAATTCTAAACCTAATTCTAAATAACTCTGCACAGGTCTTAGGGGGCACATGTGAAACCTATTTTGACTAGTTTAACTTTGAATATTTGCCACGTTGATTTGATCAATAATTATCTTTCAGTTTCTGCTTTGCTTTGTAATCAGATTAGTTATATCAAAGGTTATTGCGGCACATTTGCAATTATTCTTCCCAAGATTGCAAATGACATTTCGATCTGTCATTCTATCGTCCCCCGACAATATTGAAACTGAGAAAGGGCAACTATAGTTTGGTCTCCATCCTTCAGTTCATTCATCCATCTGTCACATCTCAGACGCCCAATTTTGACTAGGCTTAGTGGAGATGATGCATGTCACCAGAGCTATACTAATTAGCTCATGGAAGGCACTGTATCCACTCCCTTTGGTTCAGTGTATAAAGGACATACTGTAGCATCTGTGGCCCTGAAAACAATTTAGTGGGTAGTGGGTATTAACAGAACTTCTCTGTCTTTTTACACTAATAGAAACCTTGGTTTTTATTGTTTATGTGCTGTTATGATTTTATTTTTCTGTACTTAACTCAAGGTTAGCATAAAAAGTAATGGTATTTTTATTGTGTGCAAATTATGGTGTTGGGAAGTTTGAATCATCACTGTATAAAGTCTGTTCATTTGTTTTTCCACCTGTCCACCACATATTATCATTTGATTTTGACAAAACATGAATAAATTATGCATTATGTTCAGAGCACAACAAATCAGTTATCAATAAGAATATCTCCGATAAAATGTACTTATGAAAAAGACACTTTATGTTGACCTGTCGAGTCATCCCTCAGCCAACAGTTACACACAGCAGAACAAACGGTGGATGGCCCTGATGTTACTGCACACAGGGCACGCGAGCAGCCCCCGTCACATGTAGGCTAATGAACAGCAGGCTCGTGCTGTTGACGGAGGAGCCTTTTGGGCCACAAGAACCATGTCTACTCACTACTTTCTGCTTGGACACACACAAACAATGGGACACGTCTGGAGTGCTTGGGGCCCAAACCCTGAGGAAGGGCAGATGGTCCCCGGGATCGAGGACCACAACCCCCATTAACATGAGAAAAGAGACAGACAGAGGCGGGGGAACAGGTACCCTCTCTCCTATTTTCCCCTTCTATAGAAATTAGAGAGGGGGTGACTCATTTACCCAACAGAGTCTGTGGCACTGATTTGGAAACCAATTAGAAGCATGCTGTCAACTCAACAACAGAGAATACATAATATAATATATTATATTATTATATAATAATAAGTGTGAGGATCCTGTTTGAAGTCCCATCTACGGTTGCATAAAAAATGCAGTTTTTCTTATTATAGTTTCAGTTCATCACTTATTTAGGAAATCTAATTTTGCTTGTGCCATGGTAGCTTCCGAGTGCAACTGACTCAAGATAATATTTTTATTACAACATTATGGGTGAAAAGAAAATATTTATTATAAACTATTTGTTTATGTGTGTGGCTACAGTTACAAAAGTTGTCAGCAGGATTGCTGTAATGGTTGAGTGAATAACACGTCGTATGATGGCTCTTTTTTATTCAATTATACCCTTAAGTGTAAATGCCAGCAGGTGGTTAAATCAGTAAAATGTTTTTTTAATCTGCATAAATCTCAGATTTAAGTGGATGTACTATATACTAAGTGTTCATGTTGCGAAAAATCTGCAGCTGCCCATGGCAACTCTAGTAAGAGCTAGAATTAAAGCTGCTAGAGTACTTGGGAATATACATGTTGTTAACCACTTAAAACCATTTTTGTTTTCTATTTGGGTATGCCAAATAGGTGAAAATTCCACACACACAAAAAGGGTGGGTCTTAAGAGGTAAAAAAAGCAGGTATATCTAGCTCCGACTATAAAACAATTCTGGATTTTTCTGAATGTTTCTGGACCTGGTAAAGCTACTTCTCAGTTCAGTCATCATGAAACCCCTGCTAATTTGGAGAAAGCTGGTGTGCTTAAAATTCCAGCCTATAGCATCAATAAAGAAACAGCATAAAATGATCTTACAGATTCCATTAGCTTTTCTAAACAAAAGCTTGCCAGATTCCTTGAGGGCTAGTGGTGTTTTCCTTTCTTTCCACTGGAGGCATCTTTTACCTAAAAACATAAACAGTCCTGTTGCCACAGCTGCAGACTCTATTGCTGGATCCACTCTCAGGTTGGAATGAGGCCACTCTGTTGTTTTGAGTCATTAATCATACCAACCACAATGTGAGAATTTCTCATTACCATAATAGTGCTTTCTGAAAAGAAATGTCTCCCTTTATCTCTTTTATTCCAAAATAAACCAACTTATTGGGAAAACTGAACTGTAACATTTTATGTTTCAATTTGTAGAAATACAATAATGAAATCATTCTGATTATCACCACACAGTATGATTAAAAAGACTAGAGAGAGGGAGGGAGAGAGAGAAAAGAAATACTGCAAAGGAGCATTTCTGTAGGTGTGCATACAGCCTATGGTGTACAGCATATTGTTAAACTCATGTTGTGTCTCCCCCTAGTGGCTACTTGGAGGACAGCTAGCATCTACAGTAAATTCACCTTCAACACAATATCTCTTTACATAATTACTGTACCCACAGTGACTAAGGAACATTGAGAAAACCTTAATAACTTAAAACAAACAGAAACACTTAATTACTTAATTGCAAAGAGTCAGGGAAATGTCTGTCCATGCCCTCTTCCCTTGCTCTGAGCTCCACCAAGTGCATGTTACTATCATGGAAAATTAGGGCATAGCCATGCAATTTCATATTCTGACCTGGAGTGGATGGGTGACATGGTTGCAGTGAGAGGGAATTTAGAAGACTTCAATCAGATGTGTACTTTTGTGAATCAAATGCTTTAAACCTTCTGTGTACAAATCATACTGTATTAAGCTGTATCCATCTAAGAAGGAAAAACTGTATTGCTGACATAACTGAAGTAGTTCATCAAAATTAAACATGTTGCATCTCTTCTCCACTGTACCATGCTTTATTCCCCAAATATTTTCAACTATTTTGCATTCATCACGGTGAACTGCCCTGATGTCATACTTTATAGCCAAAAAATAGCCAGAAATGTTTAGGGTATAAAGCATGGTGCGTTGGAGATGAGTTGTGCGATGTGTTTTATTTCAATGAACTTGTACTGAAGGTCAATACACCTCATTGTGTGTGTGTTCCCAAAGAAAAAACAGACATAACTAAACTAAACATAACTAAATTATATCAAACTTTACACCTTGCAGACCAGTTGCAGCAACAGTTCTCCTTGTAAAGCCTCATTGTGATCTTTAGCTTCACTGACCGACAAAATGGTCAGCAAAGTGTCACTTGAATATTTGCTGCATCTCTGTACATATACCAAAGATGAACTGTAATCCTAGACTTTGAGTATACTGATATCTTAATTTGATAGAACTTGATAACTTGATAGAAAGCTTATTATTAGCATGGAACTAATTAAACAAAGTACTTTGCATGGACTGCAGAAACAGTGCACATTGTATAAGCAGTATCTCTGCATAAAGCATGTAACTTATGTGTATAGAATGATATTTATCTATACCATTATGATGTAAAACTTCCTCACCACCAGTAGGTTGAGGTTCAGATCACAAAGATGATTCAGATGACAGGTGGGTCAAATAAAAGCTCTAAGTCATCTAGAGAATTTGTTTGGCTTTAGCAGCACTCACCAATCTGCTGCTCCAAACGATGGCCACTGTGTATCCTCAACCTGAGGGCTAAACATTGGCCTTTATCACACCCTGTCATCAGCTGCAATGTTGTGGTGAATGACCACAATTATGTGGACATGGAAGTGACAAGAAGCCACCCTGCTATCTCAGCAAACTTTCCTCTTAGTTCACATCCAGAGCTCTAATTTCAGGCTTACTCTAGACACTGGTCAGGGGAGCAATGATAGGGTGAACAAGCCTGCCTTGTAGACTGTGGCCTTGAAGTTGACTGTGAAGGTGTCATCAAAAACAAAGTACCAACAACTGGTGTGTGGATTGTAGCCATGGGGCTGCAATACTGTGGTAAACCAAATAACCATTACGTCTTTCAGTTTAAAACTGACTTATAGCAACATCCAAAAAAGATTTTGTGAGCAACCTTACCGTGAGCTTGAAGTTGCATTCACATTGTATACCTCCACATTACATAGGTCACTCCTCCATCTGTGAAGAGTGAAGACAAAAGTGGAAAAAAAAATGAAGATATTTTGGGATTTAGCCTCCTTAATTTAATTGCAAGAGGCTGCACTCATTGTGTTTCGTTATAGATGCTTAAAATGCACTCTGAAACGTAACGTTGTAGTCCTTAGTCATTTCTGCACATTGCATTTATTAATCAACACTAGAACAGTAAAATGTTCTTGTTTGTTGAATAATCTAAAATGTTGTGGCTGCACAAATGAAGGTTTTGCAATATAGTAATTAGAATATTCAGAAAGAAAATGTTGATGAAAATGTTGTGTTATCCTGTAAGGAAAACATAAATTGTATGTTTAAACTGATAGATATATACCATATAATAACTACATTTTGAGTTGAAAATATATCAAAAGTTGGCCAAACGTTACTCTATACATGGATACTGTAACACCATAATGGAATGTGATGTTAGGGCTGGAAGGATTAATCGATAAATCGATTGACAGAAAATTAAATGTCAACAATTTTTATTTGAATTGATCGTTTCGCCGCTAAGCCATTTATCAAGGAAAATGCTAAACATTCACAGTTTCCAGTGTTTCGAAATGTGAGGATTTTGCAGCTTTTCTCTGTTTTATAGGCTGTCGTTGTAAGTTTTGGTCTGTTGTTCAGCCATTTTCACTATCTGCTGACCAAACAATCCGACTAAACAGTTAACTGTTTGTTTTTTAACAATAACTGAGTTATTATTAATCGATAAAGAAAAGAATCGGTAGTTGTAGACCTGATGTTAAACCAGCACGAGGATCAGTGAGGCTCATTAGAATAACCTGTAGACGGAGCTCAGCTCTCCTCTCAGTCAGAGATCTCCGCCCCAGTCATCTTGGGCTGCAGCTCGGAGCCCGGATGCGCCGCCATGCCGACTCTGTCAGCGAATGGAATAATTTATTCACCAACCTGCCTCACACTGTGCGACTAGGAGTTGACTGAAGAAGTCGACAAGACAGTTTGGAGAGCAGAGGAGCCTTTATCGCGGACAGACGAGCACGGAATATCGGCGCTGTCTTTACTTTCGTGCTTGTGTTGCTTACCACTTGTGTGCTAGCTAAGCTAGCGTTAGCTTGAGTCTCGAGAGTGCGCGGTAGTGACAGTCCGGCCGGAGGCGGGGAGAACTGTGAGGTGAGACTTTGATGGTGACTACACTGTTGACTGTACGCGAATAGGTGGCCATCTGGTAGATAGTATCACTTTCATAAATGTGACTCGCGGTTTTAAGGGGGTTCGGGCAGCAGCATATCGAGGTAGGTACTTGACTGTATGTCTAATATCGCTTTTTGGCCGGAGTGGAGCTGAACGTTTAGTCGACGTTTCCGTCTTCTGGCCCGCGATAGAGAAGCTAGGAGCTAGCTTGCTAAATAGATAACTATCCAACACGGGGACTCCTAAACTTTTCAGGTCAGTAACCCCTGAGTAGATACACTAAAGATGTCAGATCCCTAATCTGATAATGGCGTAAGTTTGTCCTAGAGACTAAAACGGAGACTTTCTAGTATTATTGTAACATTATGTTAGGAAATGACAATGGAAAGTAAGGGGTTATATTGATTTTTTTTTTTTTTTTTTTGACGTGCAGGTCCCTGGACTTACGTTTGACAATCCCAGAAGCATAACTTAGTAGCTGTGTTGGTATGAGTGACTTTACTTTGCAGTTCTCAGTGTGTGATTGCATCAATGGGGAGACACTGACCTTTATCTAACATTGTTCACCATACATCAAAGGATTTATACCATTCATAGTTCAAAGTTTTTTATTTGACAGATGTTTTCTGTGACTTTCAGATCCAGAAGAATTTCCATGTCTGCATCAGTGCTGGAAACCAAAAGAGATGTCTGTTGATGAGGATACTGTAAAAACTGGCAGTCCACAGGCCAGCTCAACATCATCTCTGCAGCTATCAGAATGTACCGGAGGTTACAGCAATATATCTGTGATGGTGGAAGGTACCGCAGCCACCCCTGATTTTGCAGCTGCTTGTCCTGTTCCGGGCACTGAAGCCTCACCAAAACACACCAGCACGACTAAAACGCGTACCCACTCAGACGATGCTGAACAGAGAGCCAGAGGGAACGAGAATAACATCAATCGCAGGAGCAGCTTTCATCATTCCAAACAACAGCAACAAACGAAACTAACAAAGCGTCGCAACACAGCAAACTCTAGTTTCAAGCATCCGACATCTGGCAAGAGGAGACGAAGGGCCAACTCTGAGAGTGACTCCGTCCTGCCTACCAACTTCCTCCTGGGTGGGAACATTTTTGACCCACTGAATCTCAACAGCCTGCTGGATGAGGAGGTCAACAGGGCACTGAATGCAGAGACCCCCAAATCCTCCCCGCTGCCAGCGAAGAGTCGAGACCCTGTGGAGATCCTCATCCCCAGAGACATCACAGATCCGCTGAACCTGAACAGCGGGATAGCAGGCAGCAGCTTTTTGGTGTCTCCCTACAAGAGTGGTGGCAGGAAGAGACACCGCAACAGACACCATGGAGGTGGAGGTGGTGGTGGTAGTGGGATTTCAACCACACAGATCAACCTCTCAGAATCTGGAAAAAGTGAGGTTAAAACTGGCACCTCCACACCGCTTCCAGGTATGTTAGCCTCATGTTCTACACTAGATGTCTCAAAAGAGTCCAACAGTTTCTCCAGTGTCGCAGGAGATTCCCATGAGCACTCAGCTGACAACTCAGCCAGTGGCAAGGAGGATATGACATCTGTATCTATGGAGGACTCCACTTCCTCCATATTGGGGGGGCCAAACCAGCACACAAGCAGACGCAAGCGTAGACGCAACTCTGGCAAAATGGAGCCCCCTGTGACCCATTCTACGCCAATTGGAAAGTCAGGATCTGGAGACAGGAGTTGTGGTACAGGGGGACCGAAAAATGCTCAGTCCTTCCAAACACCAAGGAGTGGTCCCAAAACGGGGCCAGGAGGTCGCCAGCACCAGCAGCCCCACAATCAGGCGAAGGAGCAACAGAAGAAGTTCCAGTATGGAAACTACAATAAGTATTATGGCTACCGCAACCCAGGAGCTAGTGAAGACCCACGGGTACGTGTGCTTCGTCCAGAATGGTTTGAAGGTAAAGACGTTCTGGATTTGGGGTGCAACTCAGGCCACCTAACACTTTATATTGCCAAAATGCTAAGACCTGCCCGCATATTGGGTCTGGATATTGACAGTGGTCTGGTACATGCAGCCCGTAAGAACATCAGACATTATCTATCTGAACTGCAGACCCAAGAGGCCAGGCGTGCAATGCAGAGCACTAAACAGGAGGACAGGAATGGTAATGGCACAGACAAGAAGCACAATGAAGCAGAGAGCAGGGATGAAAATGGGAAACCAGTGAAAGGAGAAAGTGGCCCTGCAGAGGCTGTAAATGACAATGACTCCTGTCACACACACGAGGCAGGGACCCAGAGGCAGGACAGCAAAACAGATGAAATGGAGCAGGAAGATTGTGATTCAACCCCCGCTGATCACTCTGTGAGCTGCTCTTTTCCTGTGTCCCTTCGGATCTCCAGGGGGCCCATAGCTGCACCTCCACTGACAGAAACATCCACCACACGGCCGGGGGAGTTCCCCTCAAATGTGTCCTTCATCAAGGTAAGAGGGCATTCTCTGTGTGAACATTTGGTGGCAGCATGTATGAGGTTGTCATGTTATTGCATCTCGGGAGCTTATATTACGGTCAAAACAAAATCTGTATTTCACAATTATGAAGCGTTATGTCTGCATCTTATATATTCATTGAGACAAACAGCATGATGTAAAGAAACTAGACCTCATTCATTGTAAAACATTTTATAACGCACCCAAAAACACTTATTAGGAGAGAGGCTGCATGTTACGGGAAACACTGTTATGTCTGACTGACTTCACAAGAGGACTTAATATAAATTGTGGACCTCCTTATTCTCCCTGGAACCAGATAATGGTAATTGTCTTGCTTCTAAATTAGGGATAGCATTGTCACAGCACAGTCAGTTCCATTATAGCATGCAGGTTGCACCACGTTGCAATTTAAACTTAATAGGAAAAAGAATAGCAGTTTTTGAATATCGTGCAAAGTTAACATTGTTAGTATATATTGATGTTAAAATTGAGTCTCACAGATTTCATATTAAATAATTGTCATTAGGTCTACAACAGTGAATAGATTAAACATGTACAGTAGATCTTTCAGGACATTGGTCCACGTTTGCATGATTGGATGCACTGTTGGAAAGTTTCAACAACTTTGGGAAATTTAAGATACATTTGGGAATCACCTCTTAACCATTTAATTAAATTTCAGTGCAGTTGTTGTGTTCTTGTTTAACAAAAGCTACTCTGCTCCTAGTCAAAAGCACCCAGGTTTTTCCCTCTTATTAAGAAAGATATATATATATATATATATATATATATATATATATATATATATATATAATATATATATATATATAATTAAAAAATAAGGAAGCATCGGCACCATTTCATTTTCTGAGTCACTTCATTTATCTTGAGTTTATCTTCACTTAAACTGTGAGTATGGTGAGTATGAGTATGGTGGGAATTACCACTAGTTTGTCCACCCTTACATTTTTGTGTCTGTTGCACACCCCATTGTGTGTGTTTCCAACCAGAGGCTCACTATTCTCTGAGGCTGCCAGTGATGTTGGGAACTGAAAGATGGAAGCCAAGAGGAAGTCTGTCCTTTTCACCAGATTGAGGTTGCGATGTGGCTGGAAGCATTTCTAATGGCATCGACCTGCATCGATCACATGCCACCCTTGGTTGAGAATTTGACAAATATTACATACACAATATGACAGCTTTTCTTATATAAATATAAAGGTTTCTATTATATAAGGATCTATTTTGTTGTTTGAATTTCTATAGAAGTTTCTTCACTCCACTGGCTTTGTGTAGGCAGCTACATGAATTGGTTAGATGCAGAAACCATAGAGTTTCTGAATGAAATCGATAACTGCCTCCTCCCTTCTATGAGCATTAGAGATAATGGCAGTGCACACAGAGCTTATCCTGTAAATTAGTCAAAAGCCTCAAGAAGAGTGCCTGAGCCCCCTCAGCCTGCACAGTACAAGATGAATTGGAAGGAGTAATGTCAGGCTGCCTACTATTTGTTTGGCAAACCTACCCTGGTATCAAGTTATAGTGTGGGAAATTATAGGAAGGCATATTTGATTTAATAAAGCAGGTGTTTTTTACTTCTTATTGCTAAATTCTCATCTGTTCCCACATTATTGAATTACCAAATATAGTTTCAGTAATTAGGAGGGAAATCTTGACACTTTTATAACCATTCTTGGATGTGTGATAGACCATACCCCAGCTATTGCTATTGACACCTGTGCTTTTCCTGGCATGACATTTCAAATTGTCTTGTATGAAAAATCTTTGGTCTGATAATCAAGTTACCCAAACTTTGTTCTCGGTTGTCTTCTGTTTAAAGGTTAAAGGGTGATGCGGATCAAATAACACTCGCCTTCTGGTTCTTCTCAACTCTGTTCTTCTGTCCTCTGTTCTGCTTTTTCTCATTCAGCATCAAACATGTATTTCATGCTTGGCTCTTCCTGCTCTACACTGCCAGCAGTTATATTATAATCAGGACTATCTGTGTACTGTAAACTACCAACTGTGACCTTTTGCCATCTCTATTCTCTACATTCAGTTCTGCAAGAACGAATACTTTTGTTTACATTCACTAATGATCATTCTTAATTTTGATTAATCAGTATTGAAATTTATCGTAGAAATGGTTTCAGTCGTAGTCATCTGGACACTGTTTTCAGAATCAAGACGTTTGGCTCCCATCCGGAAGTCATTCTCATTCGGATGGGAGCCGAAACGTCTTGATTCTGAAAACAGTGTCCAGATGACTACGACTGAAACCCTTTCTACGATAGAACACTCCTGGACGAATGAGGGACTACACCGCAGTATTGAAATTGTTTTTGATTATTCTTTTTTCTATAAAAGGTCAGAAAATATTGACAAATTCTCAAGTTCCCAAAGACTCAGATGACATATTCAGTTTGCTTATTTTGTCTGAACAACAGTGATTATATTTACAGTGGTGCAAAACAGAGAAAAGCTCCATATCTCCACATTTGAGAAGTGGGAGCCAGCTAAAGTTTGGCATTTTAACTTGATAAATGACTGGAAATGACAAATCGATTATTACAACAAATCCCTTTTGGGTCTTCTCTACACCCAAGTATTCATATTAATCTTGCACTATTTGTAAGTCAAATGGTTTCACAGAGCAACAGTAAAATTTGGTGGGGATTCCTCCTCAATAGCGTGTGTTTGTGTATGTTGCATAGCCTTGCCACCAGCTTGTACTAGAAGATCACTTGTTTAATCTTTATAAGAGCCAAAGAGTCAGTATCACACAAAATTATGTTTAGTTTTTGTTTTAATATATGATTACAGGATGCATTTAAAAATCTCACTTGAAGCTTCTCAGTGTTATGGACTTCACTTTTATTGTTTTTATTCATCCTCTTTACTTTATTACAGTCATAGTGCTGAGCAGCACAAATAGTTTGTCCTGTCAAGGCCATGTTTTTCTCACCCAACACTTTCTCTCCTGTAGGCCAATTATGTACTGGAGAACGATAATCTTCTTTTGACTCAGCGGCCAGAGTACGATGTGATCATGTGCCTGAGCGTTACCAAATGGGTTCACCTGAACTGGGGAGACAGTGGCCTCAAGCGGCTCTTCAAGAGAGTCTACAGACATCTCCGTCCTGGAGGCATGTTCATCCTGGAGCCACAGCCTTGGGAGTCGTATGTGAGGAGGAAGAAGCTGACGGTAAGAAACTGAGATGACAGGATTTTAAAGCTTGGTATGATTGGCTGAAATATAAGAAATATTTGTTTTCCCTCTCACTTGACAGGATAACATTAGCAGGAATTATCACAGCATCCGCCTCAAACCTGACCAGTTTTCATCATACCTTACAACTGAGGTGGGCTTCTGCAGTTTTGAGTACCTTGGGGCCCCCAAGTGTTCAATAAGAGGTAATTCACCCATTTGTCAGAACAAATTCATGCATTACATGTTATTCACCACTGTAGTTTGATGTCATGTTAAACTTTTCTTTCTGTTACAACAGGTTTTCAGAGGCCAATCTACTTATTTCACAAATGACCGCTCCTGCCTTGAAAATCATTGAATGTGAGTAGCCTAAACCACCACCAGCCAGCTGCCCTGGACTGCAAGGAATCATCTGAAACCTTAACAGTTACTCCAGCTACTCAGATGCTGAAGATGAAATTCAGAAAGGAGAATGGGTCCAAAAGTGGAATTAATTTTCTAAAGATGAGATCTGTAGAGAAGAGGCACCTATCAGAATCCTCTGTGACTACAAATTCTTAAAAACGTATGGCCTGAACTCAGATAGGACTCCACAATGTATAACCTGGAGCCAAACATCACAGTTTGGCCAGACTGTGGAAGAGGTGCTCATCTGATCATTTCCTTGGACTATCCTAGTGCTAATGATGCCTCAGTTTGATGCACGGCCATAACATGTGTTTGAATATCTTTGACCATATATCTTTACTTTCATAACTTTGTTCTGTGCCACCACATCACCATACATTATACCTATCAGGGTTGGGCAATAGGGCAGACTTTTCCAATTGGCCACGATCACCACTTGAACTGGCGATAAATGGTGTATTCACCACATTAGCTATGTGACCCATTGTGTGTTGCATCTGCAAAGCTGCAGTATACCACTGGATTACAAAGCCATTAAACAGATCATACTGACATGATGTCTGTTGAAAAGCCACACTGGAGAGCAGGTAATGTGTTTTATGCTTTTAGGACACTGTGCAGGCTATCGGTGTATAAAGCCCTGTATTACCGGCTCCATTCCAACTACTGGTGGCATAGGAATTGTGCTCTTAGTGGTTAAATATCATGTTTGAAGCCTTGAATCCTGTTGCGGCAGACATAAATGCACATATTTTGGTGAAATGAAAACAGCCAAATAAATTCCATCAGCCACAGAGTCGGTCTATAGCTGCTGATGTATTTGTCCCATCTCCCAACCCTAATATATAGTTTGTCATTACTTTGCAAAATAGGCCTAAGAGCTGAATGAACTTTGATCTGTTACAGACCTGCAAAAATGTATAATTCCACATTTTGAAATGGACAATTGCACAAACCGAAGACCCTATGAAGTGGAAAGTAGCTCGTCTAAGTGATAAAGACAATGATGCACGATGAGAAATGTGCATTCAAAGCAGCCAAAACAACAAACATCCAGTGAAATAGTGAGTGCTTACTCAGTGCACAGCCAAGAAGTTTCAAGGTATTGTATTGTCTTTTTTTTTTTTTTTTTTTTTTTTTTTTTTTGTAGTAGTAGTAGTAGTCAATTCTTTAAAAACTGTCGTAATGAATAACGATGCAGTCATCAGATATTAGATTATGTCATTATAACATGGAGATAGTATTTAGTTTTAGCAGGCTTACTACCACTGGGAGGAGTACTTAGTATGGCACTTAAAACCTGACATCAGCTTAAATGTTAAATCCAAAAGTGCAAGTTAAAAAATCAGATTCCTACATTTTCAAGAGAAGAGTTTTAGCTGTTTTGATTGTAAACTTTCTACAAACCTTCAGGCCGGTTTAATTTACTTGAGAGCTTGAACTGTTTAGGAAGCAACAAATCACTTCATGGATTCTTTAAGCCTTTTCGATGCTCCATCCAAATGGTAGGGGGCACATTTGAGCTGTGATGACACCCAGGTGTTGGCTCAACTCAAAATAATTCAGCACAGAGACCACAAGGAATATTTTGCTAGGTAGAGCTGTGAGTATGCAGTGATCTGTTTTTCTTTTTTCTAATGACAGTTAAGCCATAGCCCCACCTTTTTATATGTTGTTTACAATGTCCTTCATGAGGTGCTGACTGAGAGTATAATTGAGTGTAAAATTGAAGGCAGAGACCTGTTATTAGAGAGTTGCTACAATGTCTTCAATGGTCTGACACATGCATTGTTTGGACAGGCATTAATTCAACAGCATCAGAATCATGTGTGATGCTTTTCTAGCTCCAGAGTTAGACTCAACTTCTGTAAGACTAAATTTTACATTTTTAGAAAATGGATTGTTACTAAAATGTCTGAAATATATCCATATGATTTTTTTTACCAAATTGAAATATTAATATTCTGTTTGTATTGAAGCGCTGCCAAAATATTTTATGGGTCTTTTCCTCTTGAATTTGACAAAATATGCCATGATCATCTTAGTCTTTGGCCTAATGAGGACAGTTATGAGTTAACATGATTGTATCTTTATTGGTGTGCACCGCTTATCTACATCCTTTCATTCTAAGTGGCTCGGACAGAGATTCTTCCTTTTTTGTTTGACTGGTTGAATTACAGCATTTGGCATACTAGGGTAGGAGATGATGATTTATGTTTCTATTTTAGTAAGTGATCAATGTAAATACGTTTGCAAATTTTGTTTTACTGTTGTCAATATTACGTTCATAACTGCTTTTGTCATTTTCCAGTGAATTTTTTTTTTTTTTTTTTTTTTTTTGGTCTTGTTTTCAAATGTTTGCTGCCAAGTTGTGAGTGAGTCACAAGTCAGAGTTTTTGTCCTAAAACGGATCGCTAATCCAGCTCTGTAACAACAAATGAATATGTACATTGCAAAGTTCTGATGTGTTCGCTTTGTTCTGTCCTGGCAGGCACATGGATTGTTAGATTGGCTCTTTATTTTTTTATAAACTGTTTGAAAGGAGTGTTGTTGTCAATGCACTCTCATTTCACTTCGTTTGATACTTCATTTGAAATTCTTCAAAATAGAAAAAAATTTGAATGCTTTTTCCATCAAATTTTTTATAACAAGTTGTGGAACACTGATTAACCTATAAAATGAAGCTTCAGGTTACATTTTGAATTGAAAGTGAATTGGCCTCAACCTCAGTTGACCTATCAGACAGGGCACCAAATCACACCTTTCTCCTAAACTCAGACAATCGGATTCTCAGGCTTAGTTCCGCCCACTGCTGTAATTTCAAGGGCATTTTGCTTTTTGCATTTTTAACAAAAGTATTTGTTCGTGCAGATCACATAATGGGCGTTTTGTGCTTTGCCACCAGTGTTAAAGATTGCACCTTACTGTCTCAGCAGCGGTATCTTACAGATTTTAACCCAGTAGGCCTGACTTGTAAATTCAGGTATCCAAGCTAAAGCATGTCTTTGCTGGAGATGTGAAATTGCACGTTGTCATACAGTGCTGTATAAACTTTTTGTACTCCCCTTGATGTTTTGCCCAAATTTATTACTATTTCAAATTTGTGGTGCTCAGATCTCATATTCATGTTATAGTAGTGTACAATACAGTTTTGTGCAATATTTGCTCTTAAAAATTGTTATTCTGCCCTTTTAGCCATCTCATTGGAATGAATTTGAAAGTGTAGGATGGATTAAGAGGAGTGTAGTTTTGAATGTGAAAGGGTTTAGGGTCCAAGTTTTCATGTTGCAAAGAAAACAAAAAGTAAATATGACAAGATAAATTGCAGTGAAAGCACACCCATTGTATTTTTTTATTTTGTATTTATAGTTATGTATTTACGTGTTTTGTATTTGCAACGTGAAGACTGGGGACCCATTCTAAGATATGGATTTAGTGAATTATAGTATTTGGTTATCTGGCTTTTTGCTGAGAGAAAGCTCAGAGCTGTTCTGGGTTTTCTTTAACAATATTACGCAGATAACTTTATAATCCTGCTTGTTGCAACAGACCTGTGGGTGCCACAGAAAGTAAACTTCACATTCAGCACTGCTCACATTTTCTACATTTTCACTCATCCTATACACTAAAATCCCAGTGATTTCTTTAACAGCAAAGCAGTTTTCAATGGCAACTAATGTTTAAAACCTGTAGCTACAACCCACTTATAAGATTTGAGCAGCATTAGCAATGAAATCATCAAATATTTGTCAGAAACACAATAAAGCCCTGACAAAAAAAGTTTTCTAAGATGAAAGTACATAAAACTGTAGTGAAATAGCTAAAACTGGTTGCATTAAACAAAATAATGTAGCACAACTGATGCTCAAACTCAAGGGGTGTATGATTTTTAATGGCACTAAAATTTGTGTCTCCATGTTGAATTTGCACTGTTGACTCGAAGGAATTGAACTAGTTTAGTACCTTTTTGCAGTTAAAGTTGATGTTTTACATGTACCTTAACTTCCCTAGAATCAGTTTTCTGGAAAAACTGTACCCCCTCTGTCAGGGAAGCTTTTCATTTTCATGCCTCTGAACAACAAGATATATCTGAATGTTTCTTTGTGTTTAACATTTTAATTGATTAAAAGTGGTTCCAGATTTGGTGGTCCAGTATTTGCTTATACGGCACCATATAAGGTTATTTAACTGAAATGTAATTTTTGGGTGGAAGTAAGTACAGACATTAAGGTATGGGATACTCTTTCCAATGTGTTTTTGCAAGGTTGATTGATGTCACCAGGATAGATATTTCAGGTATTTGGGATGTGTAGCCCTGTGACCTATTGCTGTGTGTTTTCTGGCTGCTGCTGTATAGAGGGAAATGTTATTTTGTGCAGTTTGTCTCCCTATAAAGGTCTACATCATCAAAGACCTACAGTCCAAAGTTTGGTTGCAACAGGGTGTGGACACGCAAGCCAGTACAATAGCATCCCAATGATAGTGTTTATTGCAGGGCTATGGTAGTGGATTGCATAATATTGTACATGTGTTACTTCTGTTGTGTTGTACAGTGGCCATCATTAAGTATTCATTCATCTTCATTTTTTATACTTTTCTAAATGTGGTTGTTAGAAATACTCAATTTAAAATGTATTAATTTTATTGAGCCAAGAGTGTCTGTACATAAGCTTTATTCATTTACAGAAACATCTCATGTACATGAATTCAGACCCTGTGCTGTTACAGTATACTCTGTTGACCTCAAGGCATACTGTTTCTCTTCAAATTGACTGTCCTTCTGCAAATTAATTTTAGAGGACGTGATTTACAAATGTCAGAGCAAAAACCAAACCCTGAAGTCTAAAAGGAAGCGAGCTCAGGCAGTTGTAGTGAGAAACAGACGTGAGAAAGCGTGTAGAAACATTTGCTACACATTCAGGTGACAAAAGACCCAAAGGTCCACTCTTAACAGAGCTTCATAGATGCTCTGCCGGAGAACTTGAGGACAGCTGGAGGACAGCTGTCTCTGCAGCGCTCCATCAATCAGGCCTTTATGGTTGTAAAAGTAAAAGGCCAAAGATTCAGCCTTTAGAATAACAACGACCAGAATCACAAGGCAGAGAACAACACTGGAGTGGTTGCAGGACAAATCTGAATTTCTGAGTGGCTCAGTCATGGTCTGGATTTGTACCCTTTTTGTTTGTTTATTTTTCTTGATGAGAAACTGGAAGTTGTAAAAGGTTTTTTGGTCAGGCTGTAAACTTAAATGGTGCCATCTAGTGAGGTGGAGGTCATTTTATTTTGTTCACTTATAATAATAATAATTTAAAAGAAAAACTTTAGTTTTAGGAATGACTCTCAACACCAAAGCAGAAGATACACTTGTACAACATTTGTACATGAAAGGTTGATATGGGTAAATGCTCATATATAATGGAGAAATGTCAAAGATCATCTTCGATCAATGCTTTTACACATTTCTTGATGATGCCGTGTGTTTCGTGATTGCTGGAGTCAATTACGTTTGGGCAGTTAGTAACTGCCCAATGTTAGTAACATTCAGTTAAAACAATTACATATTCACAGTTACTTAACAGTAAAGACACCATTGAAATGTGCATTGTTAAAGTCAAGTGTCGACTGTTATTTCCTCTCTAATGAATAATTTCCATTTTATTTTGATAAATCACTCAGACTTGAGGAATCACCCCTAACCAGGACTCGTATTACATGTAAGGGACATGGGCTTCAATGTTAAAGATCATAGTTTCCTGCTAGCATTAGAATATGTCTATGTGATTAATTTGTCTTCAACCACCCGCAGCATCTTCAAACCCTGATTTCTCTACTGTAATACAGGTATACACTGTTACAGGTCAAAAATGCATCCATTTTGTAATAACCTTCAGTTTTAAGCTGTTACTGTCAGCTTTGTGAAGACAGACAGCCTCATGTAAACAGGTTTGTGGGGGTTTACCCCTTTGTAGTTTGGTCACGCTGCGCTGTCTGAATAGTACAAAGATTCAACCCAGATGACAATGCAGGGCACAATACAGTGGCTCGTGTTTACAAATAGCATCCATGCTTTTAACACCTACTAACCCGGGCCAGTCATCAGCCATCTTCAGTTCCTGGCTCAGTTAACTCTGGTACAACATTCAGTAACCATATGGATAGTAACATGTTTAGATCATATAGTTAGTTGGTTACTAAATGTCAGTATTTAATCATTTATTATGACAGGCTTTTGTTGTCCAGTAATGGTGCTGGCTCAAACTGAGGTGAGTATATTTGTTTTCAACTGACAGTCATGTTGCTTCCTAAAAGAAAAATAAAACCACAAAACCAAAGTTCACCAACAAAGATTATTGACCTTACAGTCGGAGATAGGCGGACACTATGACAATGAATTTGCTTTGCAATCGTGACTGGTGGATCGTGACGTTTCCGTCTGTTCCAGACAATGTTGTCCGGACAGACAGAATGGTGAGATAACATAAACACAGACAAGAGACATAACACTTCATTCACAAAAGCTCTATTCCATCACAGCTATTTGGGTCAGTCACTTGACCGTTATTGTCTCCTGTCAGTACAGCGCTGAGTGAAAGCATGCCAGACTCAACTCAGACTGCTTTCCATGCTGTTATTTCCCCAAGGTCAAGCCAAGTGGGTAATGGGCTGCACATAGAGGTGTTAACACTACATTTAGATGTTTTTCAGATGTAAAGTGAAAGAATTACTTTGTGTTACATTTGGGACAGTATAATTAAAGCTGATAGTGATGATAATGATGATCCTAACTAAACAGAAAAAAAGCAAAGTAAATTTATTTTCATGCATTTATTGGCAACACTGCATTTCAGAGAGTATGCAATGTAATGTTTTTACTTGACTTTCACTGCCTTAAACATGTTCTTATTGAGACGTTTTACATGTGTATATGTTTGTTTTATATGTTATGTTTTGTTGTGTGTGGACCCCAGGAAGTGCAGCTGCTACTTTAGTGGCAGCTAATGGCTCTCCAAATAAAGAATAAAGTAGAACTAACTGTTCACAAAGAATTTATTATGAAACGGCATTAAATGTTAGATACAGGATCAGTCACACAAAGTTTCAAGCAACAATAACAGATCTATGAGCAACAGGATTGCAGCTGCACACCTAACAGCTGTAAAAGAGCTAGATCTAACTATATAAAGTGCACTTCAAAAGTACTCATTGTCAGATCACACAGTATGTTAGAAGTCCAAGAAGGGTTGATTGAGAGTAAAACAAAGTTGTCAAAATGGTTTATCCAGAAGAATGCTGCGTCAGTTACCAGGACCCCAGCTACCTGTACTGAAGAAATCAGCCCTCATGCTGTGACATCTTCCAGGCGTCATCAGATGACAGGTGCTAAGACCGCATAGCACAGCACCTGAAAATGAGCAAAGTACAACTCAAGTTAATCTTACAGTTAGCAATAATTTCTCTTTACCTTCATTAGAATACATGTTTTTGTTCTGCTGAAACTCATATGGCGTTGTCTTTGTAATAAAAGTACAAATATTACAAAGTTATGCACAGTTCTACTTTATGATCTTAGCAGGCTTACCTGTATCTTCGAGGGCAACCATGATGACCAACGATGTACTCCTGAGCATAGCAGAACCGTCTGCAGAGTCCTCTATACCCACATGTCCAGTACTGCATTTCTGGATCATTGCCTGTAGATAATTATAAAAGAAACACAAATATGTTCCCATATTCCTGATGAATATTGACTTAACATGTTGACCTGTAATCACAATTAATCTGTTAATCCTTAAAAGTAAAAAAACATTAATTAAATAAATTAATGGTTAAGAAAACAAGTTGTGATTTCATAATTTGTTGTACCTCTCCTCAGAGCAACACAAACAGGCCCAGTATGAGTACAGTGTAGTTTCTGCATTTGCCATATCATGATTTGCTTGATTTGATCTCACACAGTAAGAAAATGGGTGTATCCATTGCTTACCCTCCCCGACTGCGAGCATCAGGAGAAGCACAAGGAGAACTAAGCTCAGTCCCTTCATGTTTGGGTACCAATAAGCTTTCAGACACTGTTGTGGACAGGCTGATGCTGCATTTATACAGCATTTCAACCACGGGGGAGGAGTCCGTCATGCTCTGTCCAAATCACAATAACAAACTATCGCTGAATGATGGCAGTCTGAGGGCTGAAGGTCAGGACTATCAGCTTACTCAGCTTAGTCAACAGCTGCAGCTTCTTGAGAATTTTAGATTGCTTTTAGGCATTTTACAAAGAACCATATGGTCATTTTTTTGTGCTCATTGTGCAAAACAACACTTTATTATCTAACCTGCTGTGATTTATAGATACACAGATACAGTACAGATAGACAGGCGAAGTTATCTGTACTGTTCACCAACACAGAAATCTAAATGAAAAATTGACAGTACAAGTATTGTACTTACATACACCCCTATGTCTGGACTCCTTCAAAACAACAAGCCCTTCAAAAGTTATAATTACAGATGAAGTACTAACTAATCTGTTTGTTTTAGACACAGTAAGCAGTCCAATTCTGTCTGTCCTGCTGTGTTTTTAATGGGCTGCCCTCTGTTCGACCACTTCTCTGCGCACATCTGAATATGGCAGTAGTTCATGTGTTATTGCTGATGCTGTGAAACTACAATCAAACTGCACAAAACAGGCTGCTCCAGTGACACGGGAGGATTGTTAACAAAACAATAACAACACAAGGCATGGACACATAGCACATACACATGTACTTGTATAGCATGCCCTCTAGTGCTTATGCAAAGATGTTTGTTTGCTTGTTTATTTCTCTCTCTCTCTCTCTCTCTCTCTCTCTCTCTCTCTCTCTCACGTACAGATAAACCACCTTAAAGGAACAAATCGTGATGCGATCTGTGATTAATCAGTCTGACTAATGTTTTTTCGACCCTATATCTTTTTGTCACCACTGGTCTGGGAAAACGAGATAACAACTGAGCATGAGGAGGCTAGTCAAAAAAAATCAAGAAGCCGTCTCCCACTTCAAATCCCATGCCTGCACACTCAAAATGTTGAGAGATAAGTTAGAAATGGAGAAATTGTTTTCTTGCCTATGAATGACCTACACAATGCTGATTTAAGGTTACTCTGGATAAAATGTATGCTGAAAGTACACCCATCTTCTTTGAATCACATAGTGGGGCTGCAATAGTGCAGAAAGCCATTCCCTCTATCTGAGACCCCACAATCTGACACATTTCAGAATGGACTTTATAATTAATACCCCCTCTCTCCTAATGTTTCCTGTCATTTTGCTGTCAGCTTTCTAATAAAGTGATTCAGGGTCTCTCAGCTATCTCATTGAATTGAAAAACAACATGAAAATCATATTTAAAATGTTATCACTGCACTGTAATAAAAGGATTTGGATTCAGAATCAGCTTTATTTGGCAATTATGTGTACACATACAAGGAATTTTGATCTGGTTTTGAATTGCTCTCAATGTAGGCTAAGAATAATTTACAGGAAGATAAAATAGACAAACAGCTAAAAACAAGGACAACAAAGCTGAACAAAGATAGGTCACAATAAACATAGAACTACAAATAAAGCAACAATGACCAACAACATGCAATATCTTTATACAAGTCAAGCGTTTCTGTAAACTGTAAACAGATGCAAATAGTAGCCTACAGAATAAATATTAAATGGAAAGACTAGGGACAGACAGGCGCTTCCTTTACAATTAAGAAATAAGTTCCTATATGATTTTATTGTCCATTTTATTTCATTACCAAAAATAGATATTACACCGTAGTAATACAACTTTCTGGTACAGAGGGTGGCGATAGATATTTTACACGCCGGTTTTTCTACACAGCGAAGAAAAACTCTGGTCATCTGCGCCTGCGCAGCTCGTACAGCTGCGGTCAACAACACCAGTCAAGTTTTCAGCTACAGTCAGCAACGTTTTTAATTAACATGTTTAAGTGGAAGTAGAGAACTTTTGATCATAACAGAATAACGTAACTTTCACCACTGCTCATTTTAGTAATCACACGTCACAAGTTTTGTTGGGAAGCTTGACGCTGACGGCTAATGAGCTACCACAAGCAGTATGCAGTAAACTGCAAGCTGATGTTAGCCAACTCGCTAACCTCTATGGGAAATTACAGTTATAAGCTAACAGGCTAGAAAAACTGTGGAAACCGGAAGTGCAGTGGTGCCCTTGCCTTACGAAAGTCACAACAAACTTTTAAATTAGGCATTGTAGATCTAATATGAGTGACGTTTTAGCAACTGGATTGCTTATTTCTCGTCTCAAATGTGTTCAGAAACCACTGGTTTCCCCTTTGGTGGACTGCTAAGGTGACATAAGTGAAAGTTTGCGTAGCCAACTTCATACAACGGAACCCTACTACGCATGCTCAAACCCCATTGGCTCACAGAACCAGTGGCCTCAGGAGGGAGGGCTGCAGTTGGACCTGGATCCTTCTCCGCCCACGATCCTGGGGAAATTAAGGCTCGCTAGCTAATGCTGTAAACCAGAAACAAACATCTATGATCCATTGTTTGTTTTATAATCTAAACAAAGAACACGTTTTCTTGCGGTGGCCTTGGTGGCAGTGGTGAAAATTACTATCTTCTGTTATGATCAAGGAGTTGATACGCCATAAGCAGAAAGCGTACAATGGAGTGAGTTGTTTGTGTACCTCCCCCCTTACAATACTGTGAAGTGATTCGCTGAATCATAAAGTGATTGATAACTGGTTCAGGCGGCGTATTGGTGAAATTAGTTTTTGACTGACAGTGGATTGTAAGCCACTGATTGGCCAAATAAAGACATGATTGACAGTTGCCACGCCCCCACAAAGTCCCCGGTCGGCAGAGATACAAACTTGCTCTGGACGGTCTGTCCTTTCATTCCAAGATGGCGGACCTCCTAGGCTCAATCTTAAACTCGATGGAAAAGCCTCCAACAGTCGGCGATCAGGAAAGCCGACGAAAGGCTCGAGGTACTAACGTATTGCCTAAATAACGACTCATTTTGCGTTAGTTTTAAGCTGTTGAAACGGATATGATAAGGGACTTAGATGTATGTAATAATGAAAAGGACAGGCGACGAGAGCGTTTCTGGTGCTGCCATTGGCCAATTGAGCTTTCAAGTAAGGGCTGTTGGCCCCTTGTTTAGCACCGCCTCAACGGAACATGCAGCCCCGCATGTCCCGCACACTACCGCGGACCAGAGGTCAGAGCCTGGACTAGTGATGTGGGGAACGAAGCTCTCTGAAGCACTGAATCACTATGAAACTACAAGTCAAAATGGCGATATCAGCTGGCCAAATCTTAGTGTTGCATTTGTATGAATGGATTACTGTGATAAATTAATCAGAATACAAGTGGCACTGCTGTTACAGTAATACAAACCTAGCTGCTAAAAGCATTATGTAAACAACCAGCACTCATGGTGCTCTGCCTTTTGCTTAGTTAGATATCCATTTCTTCTAAGTCCCTGTTATTTCCATTGTTGATCAGTTTTAGCTACCTTTTCTCTCTGCCAATGAATTCACACTTTAGACTTTTCAGAAACCATTATCTTTGCTATTAGCTTAGGCTTTAGCAACTTACAGTTACAGTAGATAAAAGTGAATAATAAAATGTGTACGTCCTAGCTTTGTTCATTTGTAATGATAAATACTATAGATAAGACAGTAAACCCCTATTGCATTTTATAAGTTACTGAAAGCTTCCTTTGAGACTTTCAGAGTTACGAACAGCAGTTACTTTTCCATCAGACTCCATTTATATCTAATAAAAACAGCTGTAACTTATAACTGCCATGTGGTTCCAGTAAAACATGGGACATTTGGAATATGTTATAAAATTTCCTGTTTGTAGAACTAACGTGAAAACTGGGGTGTATTCCATAAAGCGGGTTTAGTCAAAACTCTTGAGTTTGTTAACCCTGAGATGAGGGTTTTCAGTTCCAGAAAGAGAGGTAGCTACCGACTCTGTGAACCTAACCTGCTCGCTGGCAGTTTTTCTTCACCAAACCCAGAGTTTCTCTCTGTCTCCTCCTTCTTACAGAGCCAGACATGCTGTTTCATTTGCTCACTCATTCAGTCCGTATCAAAGCGCATTAATTAGCAGAGGTTTACTGTCAGAATCAAAATCCTGGTTGGATATTAGTTTGTTACACAGGACTATCTGAAGTTACCAATTTTATGCACTGTCAGTCATTTCTTTGAACAGCGGTTTTTGCCCTTACATTCAGATATTACACAGCATCAGGTCACTCAGAGTTAAACCTCTGCATGTCCTTTTGTTTTTATAGTTTCAGTTAGTTAGAGCAGCTCCACTAAAATGTTTATTGCACATAATATGTAATCTCAGTTTAAATTGTAAAAATTGGTATGAAGCTTTAGACATGTAGGATCAATGAATAATTATCTCTATCGCTCATGATGTGATTGGTTGCATTGATGGAACATAATTCCTATAATATTGGAGATTATATGTTAATATTTCTGAGTTTATTCTGATTGTGGTGCAGCTGCACAATGGTTAGAAAGTGAGTTTTTTAAAACTGTGTATAGTCTGAATGTGTTTTAACAGCATTTCAGTGACTATATTTAAATTGACTACATTTGTTGAAGTAGCTGAAATAAAGCCACTGAATGCTGTTGAGCCATGATCCAAATAGATTGTATAAATTGTATAGTATAAAATTTAAAATCTGCTGTATTTTAACCTCTAGGCATTTTCAAGTGCAAATCCCCAAACACATTATTACTGGATCAGATTGTGAGCTTACAATCATGTCTCTATGTCTTTGATCTATATATTTCGTCTTCAGTTGCTGGTCCCGTGTTTTGTCAGATTAAAGTTGAACAAATATATTTAAAATGTAAAGTAGGCTGCAGCCTAATACACAGTCAGATTCTACCACTTTATCATCCATTAAGGAAATGTAAGTCTGGCATATGATGAATTAAGGACAACACTGAATAAAACTTTATTGTGTTAACTTATTGACACTTTTCCCCGCTCTGACTCAGGCTCTTTGTTTTTTAAAGATAAATGTGCAAAGTCTGCATATACATGCATTTATATCTCTACATCCACTGGATTAAAATGGAGGCTCTGCCTGTTATTTAACTGTTGTCATGGTGAATCGTAGTATTGGAGCTCTATTGATGATGGTGTTTTTCACCACACGAGCCATACTCAGAGTGAACATGCTCAGAGTGTATTGAACTGACTCTGATCAGCTGTTCTGTAACTGAAAACTGTGAGTTTTCCATCTCAGTGTTCATCAGCATAAAGTTTGCTAAACCTGCTTTCTGGAATAGACCCCTGTACTTCTCCAGAGCCAAGCTCAAAATTGTAACATGGTGTCAATGCTGAGTGGAGAATTGCTACAAATAAACACTTCATCCACATTTCAGTTGTTGTGAAGACATAGCCACAAGACGGCTGTGATTAAAAAGTGGCCAATTCATTAACTGTAATGCGTATGCCTGCCAATAAAACATCAGAGGCTGTTTGCCTGTAGACACATGCAACAAATAATAGGATTTGAGTCACTCTGTACTCCAGACCAGAATGATCTGGAAATGTGGTTTTGGGATTACAGGAAGTCTGTCTTTTGATTAGCCTTTTTGTGACTTAAGTTTTTAAAAATACAAGTAGGCCGGTTGTAGTTAGACTACAGGATCTGTGTTTACAACGGAAACTTTAAATACTATCGGACATAAACAAAAAACCCACGAAAACTTTAACTTCTATCCTTTTTAAGAGCAAGCAGCGAGACTCAAGAAGATGGAGGAAGACGAGAAAAGAAAGAAAGCAGAGTTTAGGAAAAAGGTGAGAACTTAAGTGTTGCATCTAATACACATTGAATATACTCTGTGGCCACTTTATTAGGTACACCTGTACAATCTAATGCAATCCAATACAACTGTTCTGCCATTAATCCTCTATGATGTTTTGTGGACGTTGTCGGAAATGTTTAAATTCAATTATATGTTCGTTATTGAGGTCATAATTAAAGGTGGTGTTGTTCTAAACTACATTATATTGAGAGGTGTTTGTCCTTCCTATTGACAATCTTGATATAATGCAATCTAGTAAAACACCACCACTAACTATGACCTCAGTGCTAAAACTTTTAATTGCCTTGAAGACAATCTACAAAAACTGAACATTATAGGCATCATAAAAGTAGACTTTATGGCAGAACAGTTGTATTGGATTGCATCAGATTGTACACATTTACCTAATAAAGTGGCCACTGAGTGTAGTTCTGGCACAGAGCTCCTGTGGCCTCCCTTCACCACTGTTTATCACATGCAAAACATCTCTTGTGCAGATGGAGAAAGAGGTGTCGGATTTCATTCAAGACAGTTTGCAACAGAAACGAAAATATAATCCTATGGGGAAGATTGAGAGGAGTATATTGTAAGTAGTCATTACTTCAGATAATTACAGTACAGTAAGCCCCTTTAGGTGAGAAACATGACATGATTTGTCATTTGCTCACAACTATTTACTTTTCCTTTCTTCCTGTCTCTTAGGCATGATGTTGCAGAAGTGGCTGGTCTGACTTCTTTTTCTTTCGGGGAGGACGAGGAGAGCCGTTATGTCATGCTTTTCAAGAAGGTCTGATTGCTATGTTTTTAATCCAGTGTTAGATATTAAAATAATGTGGCGAAGTGTGACAAATTTCCACCTTGTGCTGTGGCAGGAGTTTGCTCCATCAGATGAGGAGCTGGAAGCTTATCGCAAAGGAGAGGAGTGGGATCCCAAGCTGGCAGAGCAACGGCGCAGACTAAAAGTAAGACTGGATGCTCTTTTTTTTTTCACTGAAGCCCCCTCTCAGACATGCACCTCTTTACATTAATTTGATAGAACCGTGGTCACTTTAACGTAAAAGTGACGGTGGCAATCTTACTAGGTTGGACCTAGTAACATTTCCGTATCACTTTCAACACAGCACGAGTCTGGATTCAATACCGTCATAATAACGTAAAGGCTGCAGCAGCACAAAGTGAAACATGCAGAGAGAGCGACACAATCTAAGATCACTGTAGAAGATTTATTATCTCGTGTCTTCATCTCTTATGCACAGAGAAAATAAAATCAGTTTAATAAACCAGGAAACACTGCAAAAGAGCCAATTTTAAGTTGTTGAGGAGATTGATCTTCTCCAATCAGATTAGTCTATAAAAACAATTTTCCCATCAAGGTGCGACTGGGGCAAAAGACATTAGAAAACCCTTTAATCAAACCAGTCTGTCCCTATATTTTTAATTTTCATTCATGCCAACTGCGTAGATGAATAAATTAATATCCGGCAAACACTTTACATACGGCATGTGAGAAAGCAGGAATTAAACAAGAGTCCCAACTTATCAACCTGTCAGTCAATGTTTGTGCATGTCGGACAGGCAGCAGAATTCGCTCTCTAATAACGTTAAATGATGAAATTGATGCAAAAATGTATCAGTGGATTCACTTCATTAAGGCCTCCAAAATAAGTTTTAAAATCCATCTGTGATGCAGCCTGACAGAGAACTGATAACATTATTGGATTCAGACATATCATAAATTTCCTGAGAGTCAAGAGAAAGTGGTTCTCTGTAGAACTGCAATCACTCAACACTCAATCACACGACATGTTGTACGTTTGGGAAAGTGCCTTGTCTTAGATTTCCTTGACTGGAAAAGGTCTTCTTTGGCTGTGGATATCATTATTGTGTTGCTCTTTCCATGTATTTAATATGCATAATCTACAGCTGACTGCTACAAGTCCCTGTACTTTCTTGGGAGGGATGTTGAGATATGTTAATTCATTTACTGAAGTAGAAGCTGGTGACTCAGGTTGAGGCAAAGCAGGTATATCTAAATATAAGTTTTACATTTTTGATGACATCTTACTATATAATGGGTGGATTTATCCTTAAATTTCCGTCGCTCTCTCTGACTTTTTCTTTCCTCTTCACTGCAGGAACAAGCTGCATTGGAAGAAACAGCATCCAGTCAGACAAAGAAGTCAGAGGCATGTCCCAACTCCAACTACAGAGACAAGTACAGTCACCTGATTGGCACCTCAGCTGCAAAAGATGCAGCACATACACTAGAGGCCAACAGTGCTTACGGCTGTGGTGAGTAAATGTTGTTGCACTGATCTGTCTCATAGAAACACTGTATTGCTTTGCCTCACATAATTCACACCACAGTTCTCCTTCCCCCTCATTATTTACTCATTATGTCTGTGTTTTTCTCTCCCAGTGCCGGTGGCCAACAAGAGGGACACTCGCTCCATAGAGGAAGCCATGAATGAAATCAGAGCGAAGAAACGGCAGAAGCAAGAGGACGACACAGCGGCACACAGCAGCAGTTCTTGAGTCTCTGCCATTTTTCATTCCTGTCTACTGGGGTGGGTGTGTGTGTGTGTGTGTGTGTGTGTGTGTGTGTGTGTGTGTGTGTGTGTGTGTGTGTGTGGGTGCATTAGTGTGTCTGTGTGCACAGTCCAATTCATCCTATAATGCAATATCCTGTACTTAAAAGCATAACTTATATGGCAGGTGTTGAATCAAGTATGTATGCCACTCTCTGTGTTGAAATCATGAAATCTTGTTTGGTGGAGGTACTCAGGTGTGTCTGATCCAGGAGGTGGATTACTATACATGTTTAACATTTGCTTGTGACATTCTGTCAATTATCAAGCTTCTCACACACATGATTGGACCCTATATAGTATGAGGAAAAGAAATGTGTCCAGTGGGCGCTCAGCCACTTAAAAACACCCAACGATTTTTAAAGGACATTTTTTTGGCAGTGATTGACATTTTTGATGTAGATGTGCATTTACAGTTCTAAGTGACATTTTTATCATTAAAATATTGACAATTTTGAGACTGGATGACGTTTTGAAAGCATGGCTGAAAAGTCCCACTCAGTGTTCCAAATATCCAGTGCAGTTTTTAAAAGGGAAACAGGGATGCCGTCTATTGACAAGCTTTCGGTTAAATTAGATGATTTTTTTTTCTCAACCTGTTTCAGAACTTTGTAAAGTTGGAAGCATGCCATTTCCTCCATTGCAAGAGGAATCACATTTTAGAAAATGTGTTTTGTGAATTTTATGAATCTGTGATCAAGTCTGAGATTTTCTTTGTTTCTATACATCTGCACTAACTGTGAATTAAACTGTTACTCCAAACTAAATGTTTTATTATTAAGCTATGATTGCTCCCAGTAGGCTTCATAGTAGGGAGTGGAAGTACCAAACTCATTGTAGAGATATTGGTCGCAACTCTTTTGTTTGTAATTTCTTCAAGTAAGTTTCTTGGCATCTTGATGTCTATTTTAACATGGTTGCACTGTTTTATCCCCCGATGTGTGTTAATAAATGGAGAACTGTCTGTGTGTTGCCCTAATTTCTGCATAGCCTAATCTTTGCATTTTGACTGGTTTTGGTGTTCACTACATGGTGCAGGAAACTTGACATCATTTAATCCAATAATATAAAACACAGACTCAAAAATGATAATTTCACTTTCACTGAATGTAACAGAAGATAGCATAATGACTTGATCATAAGTGCACTACTGGTTATCTACTTATATAAAGTTTAATATATCAACCATACACACTTGTGTATTTATATATCTGACAACTATCTCCACTTGAGTAGACCAATAGACAAAATATGTATGCGTTTATGCATTATTTGGCAGTAGTGCAATGTCACTAAGTACATTTACTCATTGTTATAGATAAATCTAGTATAATTAAAATGATGTCCCCCGCAACCAGCTAAGACATTAGAACATTAGAATGCACCTTAATGTATAAAGTAATAATAAACAATAATCTAAGTAACACACCATGAAAGTGGCCATTCTGTCGGATAATGAGTACTTTTACTTTTGATATTTTAAGTAGGTTACATTTAGCTGCCTCTGTATGTGTCTATAAGTAAAATTATGAATGCAGGACTTGTAATCGAGTATTTTCATAGTGTGGAATTGCTACTTATACTTAAGTAAAATATCTCAGCACTTCCTCCACCTCTGCTATTTGCTAACTCCGTATCTAATCTATTTTAGGGCCTTGCGTTCACTCTACTGTTTTTGAGCTGGCGCTGCCTCTTGTCTCCTGCAGGAGGCGCCACAGATCAACCAAGAAAAATATTTGGGGTCTTTTTTTAATCCGTGTTTCACAGTGTCCTGCCGTTTCTGCCTCGCAGGAACACATATGTATTGCGCGTTGAAGGCTCAGTCACGCACATGTTAAAAATGAAGTCCATATTTTTGTTGTTTTTCATCATTTGGTTTGCAGATGCAGAGCTAAAACCGCGGAAAGGTAAGACCAGACCCCGCTGATGCTTATTCGGTCCTGATCAAACGTGTGGGGCTTGAAATAAGGAAAAGCATGAAAATGTGACAAATAAGGACAGTTTTCTCGGACTTAGCCGAAACTGAGTTGATATTTTAAGATTAACATCCTCTGTTGGTCTAAACATAACTTTGGTGTTTTGCAGTAAAGCTTATTTACCTCATTCTGTCACAGAAGCCATCAAAAGTTAAATCATGACTTCTGTTTGTCTTAATGCTTATTATGGGCTGTAGTGAGATCAGTGGCATTTGCAGTTTCACATGTTTTCCTGCAGTTTGCATTACTTTGACAAAATGTCTTTGACAAATGTTTTGGGTATTAGTTCACATGCAAATGCCTTTGTTTGTGCCGTTCGGTTCATCTGCGCCATATGCGTTTCTCAACACTGCTCATCCTCCTCATTTTTGACACCCAGGGTCCGGGGTAGTATGTACTTTCAAAGACAAGACATACAGCCCAGGAGACAGCTGGCATCCCTATCTGGAGCCCATCGGATTCATGTTCTGCATGCGCTGTGTCTGCACAGAGGTGCCTTTTAACATTTACAAACTTTTATCACTTCAGAACCAACATTTAAAGGAATATTACTCTCAAATTGCTCGGTTGTCTAAAGAACTTGGAGTTGCTGACATAGTGGTTGGGATTTAAAGGTAGCCCATGCTTGTAAACTCTAACATTGCTCTCTCTTAGACAGGCCATGTGAAATGTAGCACAATCAAGTGTCCTGCTCTGCCATGTGAGAACCCAGTAGCTGAGCCTCAGCAGTGTTGTCCAAGATGCACAGGTAGACAGAACTCTTCAACACCTCATCAGTTTTAGAGAGAGACGATTCTCGTTGTGACTCCTGTCCCGTGTGATGTGCCCTCCTCAGATGAGCCCAGGATCCCTGCAGGGCTGAGAGCTTCAGTGAAATCCTGCAGGTATAATGGAAGTATTTATCAGCCAGGGGAGACCTTCACTAAGCACGACCTCTTCCCATCCAAGCAAAGCAATCAGTGTGTTATGTGCACATGCTCTGTAAGTTACATCTAATTTACTCCTTTTGTTTTTTAGTCAGACTGGGTTTTTATTGATCTGGTGAAAGTATATCATATCCTAAATGCATCCGGTGTGTACGACATTTAAGGTCTGTAATTTTATGTGAGCTCAAGTTCTCATCCTGCATGTAGTGAAACTCTAAAATAGCAGAATTTTCAGATGCATCTTAATCTTAAAAAATCTATGACAAAACCTCAATGCTTGCCATTGGTGACTACGTTTGCAATCAAATGTTTTCCTACAGAATATTTATGAATTCCTCACAATCCTCCTTTGATTGGAAATTGTTCTTTTCCTCTTAAACAACCTATTTAAGCTCTACCACCACAGCTTAAAAGTGGTGAAATAATTAATTAATGAAAAAATCAGCTTTTAATTACTAGATGTGCACTGAACAAAGTACTCAACACAATGTTTTTCTTACAATTAGAAAATGTGTGTTTATGCTCACCAAAACTTTTTTACATTAGAAATATTGCTGGAGCCTCCACACCAGTACCACATAAAGGCCATTTGTATAACATTCCCACAAGTTACAGCAGTGGTCCACGTATTAAAATGTCTCATATTTTGTGCACTGAAAGATTTGAGATTTTTCTAAAATTCATCATGTGTGTGTTGTGTTTTTTGAGGTACATGTAATGTCATTGAAGAGTATCTCTGCCCTCTGGTTCGCGTGTTGGCTTTGCTTGTTTGTGATCGGCACAAGAGAATGGATGAAAGTTTTAATTCAGAAAACAAAAAGCAGATATCAGAGAGGAAAGCGGAAGAGAAGCCAAAATTGAAATCACCTTTTAAAGGGCCACATGATGTAAGAAGTTAACTTTATGAGTTGTTAAGTGGTGTTCGTTAACAGATGTTTCTAAGTTTCCAAGGAGACAACACATAACAATGTATTTAACCAAATGATTCCTAGTAAGAAAATATGTTAATCAACTTGATTATTTATGTCTTGAGATGTCCTGAGGTTTATTTAGGTATTAGAGCAGTTTGTCCATTATTTGTAGGGTTGCTGGTTTAAGTGTCCTTAAGCAAGACACTGAACCCTTAATTGCTTCTGATGAGCAGGACGGCACTTTGCACGGCAGCTCAGTATATGAGTGTGTCTACGTACGGCAAAAGAAAATGTAATTCGTTTTGGACAAAAGTCAAATAAATGTAATGTCTCATTATGTTTTTGCTGGTATTTTTCAAGAATGTTAGACCTCAGAAGACACTGCGATGATGTTGTTTGGACTGTCTATTATTCCAAGTGATATAAATACGTAAACAGGTCTAGAGAGACCTGCAGAGACTTTGGAGTGCTTAAGCCTTGCCTTCTTGGAAATTTTAAAAATAAGAAATTTTCCCTTTTTTTCTCAGAATGGAAACATCTTCTGTGCTCTGAAAACATGCCAACCAATCACATGTTCCTCACCAGTCTCAGTTCCAGATACCTGCTGTTTGGTGTGTAAAGGTAGACAAACTCCTCCAAGATGAGAAAATGACTGTACTCTGTTTCTAATCTGCAATACATTTTTTTAAGGAATTTAACATGTAGATTAGGCGATACGATCATTTCATCATGATACAATTCCACTAAAAGTAGATATATGATCATTTTAATTACGGCCCAGCCCTAATGTAAATGGCTGCCATGTTTTCCATGTTAATTACATTGTCCTTACACTTGGTTTTGGTCTTTGTCTCTTTGGTCTTTAGATCATGGCACCAGTGGGTCGTCATCAACTGAGGATGGAAACCAACAACTGAACAGAGGCGTTGTATGTTCTTGCTGATATCTTAGACATTGCTTTCATAAGAAAGTTGCCTATCTTTGGAAATATATTTAAATGTAGTGTAAGATAGCAGTGTGGTGTTATCAGTTGAGCAGCTGCACTTTAATAGCAGAACTTGGGTTCAAGTCTCACAGGCAAGTGTAAGGATAATTTGCTCAACTTGGCATCAAATCATTCACATTATTTCTGAAACATCCATTTTGCTGTGATCATCAAAGACAACGGCTTCAAATTTTCTCTCCAGATCCATGGACCACTTGGCCTGATAATAAGACTGAACTGCAATGTTGTTTTATTTGAATTGCTGACAAAATCTGCGATGTGGGCAGTGATTCAGAGATCTGGAGCATGTCTATAAACTTTTACGATTTACGGCTAAATATGATGTTCCTTCAGATATCACTCTGGGGAAAAGCAAGTAAAGCCAATAGCTGAATAGATGAAAGATAACTGTGTTTTATTTTATGTGTTTACAAAAGAGGCATTCAGTGGACCAGTGTTCTGGAGAGCAGAGCAGGGCGCGGCCCGACAGGGCCACTCCACCCAGGGTCAGGACTTCTCCTAGAGGCCTGAGCCTCAGTAAACTTAACCTCAAAGGGGCTTCAGAGACTACTGTGAAGATTTTGTTGCAGAGGAAACACCAAAGAGGTGAGACTTTGTCAAAACAGAAAGATCCTGTATAGGTATTTGATTTTATGGACCTGTTCCTCACAACTTTACGATGGATTCCATATGTAGCACAACGCTCAGATGTTTTCCATTTCTCTCAGCGTGTTTATACAATGGCAAGACGTACTCTCATGGAGACATATGGCACCCAGTTTTGGGTAAGGTCCTGGAATGCATCCTGTGCACTTGTACTGATGGCCTCCAGGACTGCAAACGCATCACGTGTCCCAGCCAGTACCCATGCCAACATCCTATGAAACCAGCAGGAAAGTGCTGCAAGACTTGTCCAGGTAGTCAAACATGGCTCATAACATAATCAACTGTTTATACTGACATGATGTTGATTGGCTGTAAACATTATCCAACTCTGTTTTTCTCTCTAGAAAGTAAAGCTGAAAGTAACCAGACCCAGTGTTATCTCGGCTATAAGAACAACCTCTTGGTGTATAAGGTGGAATCATCTTTGAAGGTTGACTCACCCAACACAGTTAGAATCATTGCTGTTGAAAGACAAAGTACTGCTGAGGTTGAAGTGCAAGTATGGAAGGCTGTAGAAGGTACTGTAAATACTGGTGAGAACTATATTAATGAAATGGTTCGACATTTTGGTAAATACGCTTAGGCACTTTCTTGCGGAAAGTTAGGTGAGAAGATTGATACCACTCTGATATCTGTCCGTTAGCTATATAAGCTACAGCCAGCAGCCAGTTAGCTTAGCTTTAGCTTAAAGACTGGAAACGGGGAAGCTTTGGACAGAGCTAGGCTAGCTGATTCCCAGTTTCCAGTTTTTATGCTAAGCTAAGCTAACTGGCTGCTGTTTGTAGCTTCATATTTATCATATACAAACAAACGTAAGGGAAATTGTATTTATCAACGTAAATGGACGGGACAATGATAAGATGGGCAACGATATTAAGTGCCTTGAAGAGGAATTTTGTTTCCTATATTGAGAACTTCTCCTTCGCGGGCCTCTGCAACCTTCAGTTACACATAACACCCTTCTCTGTGTAGCTTTGCAAAGGATTAGTGTTTCTCCACAGAAGCATAATTCCAGCTAAAAAGAAACATGCGCGAACATGTCTGAACGACACCTGTATACGTTCGCAAAATAACAAATAAGTGTATTTTCCAAAATGTCAAACTATTCTAATTGTACAAATCTTTATATCCAGTCTATGGTACAAATATACAAATATCTACAGTACTGCTGCACCACTGTATGACTCTTATCTGAGATCTTTATTTATACAGGTCTTTTACAACTAATGGAAATTGGTGACGTTCAAAGAAAAGATATTATGGATCATCCAGAGAATTACACATTACTTACAACCCTGGATGAAGGTTTGTTTCATGATACCTTTTTTTATTTTTAAATTCTGGAAATACTCAGTAACTTAGTATAATTTGGTGAAATCCTCCGTTTTAATATGACTGTTTTGGTTTTGGTGACAGATTTATATTAATTCAAGTAAATTTTTCAGACACGTGGAGAAAATTTAAAGAGGAGGGAGACAATCTGAGTAAAGCTTCTCAGACCACAATTTGTGAAGACGGCATTCGGGAGATGGTGACTTTCCTAAATCCCAAGCAGATAGAAGACCTGTGTTCACCCTAATAGTTTTTCCTCCCTTGACACTCTTTATATCTCCAATAACTACATGGTTAACATACAGTACATACTTTTTTCATACATGTTGCACTTGGTTGTCCCACGTCATTCCTGTAATACAAGTGGAATTTCTCATTTATTATATTGTTTATTGTTTTATACATTGTTGTCAATCGTGTTTTAATCATCACACATTTTTATTTGTAAATTATTAGGTTACAAAACACAGGCCGTAGCTGTGTTTGATAACTGTCATGGTCATAAACTGGCAGATAGTTCTGCCTCCTGTCGTGATTCAAACATTATTAGATTGGGTGGATTTAGGTGCAAGCTCTAAACAAAATGCAACAAAAGGCTTTGTTGACTCAATGATGTTAATATGTGCATCTATTGAATGACTGAGGCAATATCAGTATTTCTCAAACCCTTTGCTTTAACCATATGAAAATAATTAGTATTTTAGAATATGTTGGCCAAGAGGCCACGCTCTGTTCAGAATGTTAAGGGTTTTTAAGGATGTTATATGATCATCAACATATTTATTGTAAATACAAATTGAGGATTTGTCACCTTATTTAAAGCGTATTGGTTCTTGTATGATTTCTGTGTACATACATTTGACTGTCTGAATGTTTTTTGCATGTAGCAGAAAGAGGCATTGCATTGGGGTTCAGTCTGCCAGTGAATACACAGCTGTGTCACAACTGTGTATTTGTTAGCGTGAAAACAGCCTTCCCAATTCTTTCTAATAAATATAGACCTACTCTAGCTTTTCTAGCTTTTATACAGCCACAGGATTTGGTTTGTTATCAGAGCCTAATGGCATTTTACAACTCCACATACCAGAAATATTTGTATTTTAAAGTGGTCATAGTTGATGTAGCTGAAATCAGTCTGTACCTCTGCTCACAATTTTAACCCATAAAGTTGTCTCAGTGTTTTACACCAGTGAACATTTTTGTCTGATTTGTTTTTAGCTGTAACTGTCATGTTTATATGGTGCATAGCTCACATGTAAAGGAGTCATTTGCATGGAGTCATACACAGTAGGACATTGGGAATATGGCACAGGCTTAAGATGTGGCTCAGAGCTCAGAGTTTTTTTTTTTTTTTTGAAGGCGTTGCTTAAAAACGATTTGCTGATTCATTCATGGTCTGCATGCCGGCCACAGCAGAGCGGCCCTAACACTGTCATCGCCTGAAGGCTTCCATTAAATAGAGCTCCAGAAGGCTGGATAAAGTGTTTTCCCGCTAGAGATGAAATGTTATCAGAGGCATGGAAATCAAAAGCAGAAGTTCAAACTGCCTGCACCCCCCCAAACTCACACACACACACACACACACACACAATATTTACCCAACACCAGCATTTTCATAAAAATCACTTGTCATTAGTTCATACCTCGATGAGACCAAGATTCTGATGACTGGTTGCCTCACACCTGTCTACTTTTTCCTCAAAATGAAAGGGTTAATATGTGCGATTTGCCACACCACTATGTTGAATCTCTCCTCTTATTATTTCTAGTTATTCAGGATGGAGGATAGGAGCCGAAAACTTGATCCAACATCTTGAGTAAAGTGTTGGCTGGATGAATTATCAATGTCTGTCTAAAACCATACAATATATAGATATATATGATTCAGTGATAGCTATATTGCTTTTGAATTACCCATCAAGATGGTGCCGTTGTTTACAGCCACAGCAGCAGCTGTTCTCAGCAAAAAAGCTCCAAAAACTCACTCTACGCTACCTGCCCAGCACCAAACGGCAGAGAGACAAAGTTAGCAAGCCATCATAGTGGAGCATTTAGCAGCTAACGAGCCAGATATTTTGCTCAGGACTTGGTAGAGACCAAAAACAGAGCTAAAAAGAGAGTGAATATTGGACTTACATTCATCAGGTGGCCAGAAACACAACTTCAAATAAATAATAATGTTGCTCTGTAACCGCTGGATGTGTAAATAAGCAACTGTTAGCTAAGATTGGCCAAAAAAATCTGTTTGTTTTTTTTAACAGAATTGACAAATAAAAAAGTGCAGAGAAAAAATACCATAATTTGCCCATAAAATCTATTAGTGCAATTTTGAATTACTGACAACACTATAAATACTCTGGCATGGCTGTATGTATGTATCTTTATTTTTCCCTGGCTATCAGAGGGCCCATTGTAAACTTAAACCTTATAGAGCACAATAAAATGATAATCTCAATGTTTTGAATTTCTGTGGTGGGGATTCCACTGTAATCAACAGGTGGGATTGTGTTGTTAGATCTAAATGTAAGCCAATAAACTGAAAGACATCTGTATTTCCAAAACACTGAGTAAAGGAAGTAGATAAGTGCCACCGAAGACAGATACAAACTTTGGAATAATACTTCTAAAGACAATGTCATGGAAATAATGAGCTCCCGAACCCATGTAAGCATGATCTTTGAAAGCGGTCTTTTTGCTCAGCAGTCTGTCTGCACGCCTGTTTGATCAGGTGTCAAATTATCACTGTGGTTCCCATGACTCAGTCAGTGTGCAACGGCAGATTTGGTAGACTGAGTGGGCGCTTCAGAATAATATTGCTCCCCTTCTCTGTGAACTCCCGACATGCCCTCTCTCTCTCTCTCTCTCTGTCCCCTCCCATTCCACAATGACTCATTGTGTTTCTTTCACACTTAGCGCCAGACAGCTCTGTCTGTCTCTCACTAAAGGCATGAAACAATATTTTGAAACAGACGCACTTCTCTTGTATGCCTTCATTACTCTCTCAAAAAGGCTGTCATATTTTGTGTAAACTGTTGGACCTGGCAGTTTACAACAGTCTCTCCCTTAGTTGTCCAAATAGGCTGTTCCAGTCAAAAGGGTGAGAAAGGGATGTTCTACTTTATTGCTGCCAACTTAAATTAGTAAATAGCATTTGCACGTCGCCATTTTCCCATGCAGGTCATTAATTGATAGATGCTATGCTACGTGTGCAGGTTTAAAACAAGTTTTATTTCCTACAAACTTGCTGTATCTGGCACTGCATGTTTCAATATCTTTGTCATTTTTGATAGAAATCAGTCCTCATTTTGTGGATGTTTGAATTCGTCTCACGGGCCAGTTCAGCTATGCATGCTTAGTCTTGGCTCTGGCAATTGTAACAGCTGGGGGCAGTCAGTAGGTATAAATCATGCAGTCGGTCAGCTCTCTGTGTATGTGTACTCCACCCTGCTGCCCATGTAGCCCAGATTCAGTGAGAAGTGAAGAAAATGTGAGACTCAGGGTCTCGACTCAGTCCAGGATTGGAGGTACCTCTGAGCCATTATTGTGATATTAACAAATCTCATTTGCTGTTGTTTTGTATGTCACTTCCTTTGCAAGACAGTCATCGACTCATCCATGTCACAAAAAAGACAAGAAAAGAAATCGTTAATGTTAAAGCTCATACAGGATTTCATTACAGATTGACTGTTTGTAGCTCTGCAATCATCACGCTCTCTTGCAAAGGAAAGCAGCAGAAAGAGTTTAACTAATTTCAAAAGATTAAATAGCTAAAACATTTCCTCATGTGCTGCAGCGAGTAGTTCCTCGCTGATGCATACAGTGTTTGTGAGGAACTGAAGCATTGCAAATCAATCAGGCAGTCTTTTGATTCAAAGGGAGCCAAACTGTGTTAAGTTAATTAAGTCTGATAGATGTGTTTGCTTTCATAGCTGATTAAGGTGCTCAGCAGAACCCCTGAGTTTATACTTCATCAAAATACTTCCGAAATCTATCAAGGGCTCTGTTTTTTACACCCTTACCCTCTCGTTAATTAAGTTGGCCCTGATCATTTTAGCTGATGTTTGGAGTCTGGCCAAGAAAACACAGACAATACTGGGATACATGTCATGAACACTTTGGTCTTCATCCCCTCATCGTAAGCGGCTCAATTTAAAGGTCGAAATTTTAAACACGTGCTTGTAATGACTGTAAACTATTAAAGACAGACCACGGCGAGATCTTTTGTTCCACTGAATAAAGAAGACCAACAACAACTTTACGGTTATGATCTGTAATTAATAATGGCCTCTTTTCAGCCCTTCCAAGATTACATGATAAGTGTGTTACAGTTCAATTGTCCATCAAAAGAAATAATGAATAGGTCCAGTCTGCAGTGAACTCATTTGGCGCTTGAGTAATGAGGAGTGTTGATGAGGTATTCAGGCCTATTCTTCCTGAGCCAAATCTGGTGTCTGAGTCTCCACAGGGTTATTCTCAAAGCTTAACTGTTGGCCCTCAATTTGAGAGTCAAACAAATCTTACCCAAACATTTCTCAGGCTTGATTGCAGCGATGACTGCTCCAGATGTGAAAATGTACTGCGATAAAAAATGTACAGACCAAAAAAACAAATATAGATATATAAAGAAAGATCTGTCTTGCCTGAGACACAGACCATCGATGCCTTTCTCCACCATGTCTTTTGTTATTTTTGCATTTGGACAGAGTATCTCGCTCTCCTGCCAGATTCTGTTATATCACAGAGAGCATGGATGAAAATGTGTTTTCAGTTAATAACTCACCTCATCAGTTTTTCATGGGAAGAACAAAAGAGGTTACAAAGCTTAACTGAGCCCTTCTTGTCTGTTTGTTTATTCTGTGTTGATGTTAATGTGAGGAAGAGAGATCGGCTTCACACTACAACATAAAGTAAAACGAACTTTGTGCTTATTACAGTGAGTCTTCTGGAATAACTTTACATATTTGTAGGAAATAAATTGCAGACATATGTGGATTGTGTAATTATCTTCAGTCTTGAAATGATTTGTCACATTAGTAGATCGTTCTCACTTATTTAGCATGCATGCCTCCATGAGGTCAGTAAGTATAAATTACTAAAATTAGCAGGCCAGATAGCAAAGTGTTTGTAGTGATGTTTGAAAAGTCACAATGTCACATTGTTACATTAAAAAAAGCCATTAATATACAATTAGAAATGGGAATTAACTTGGATAATAAAGTAAGATTAACAAAAAATCTTAAAGGAGTACTCCACCGATTTTACACATCAAGTCCAGTTAATTCGCCACAAGGAGTACAACTGACTGTGAAAACGGTTGTATAATGTCCTGCGTGGCTCTGAAGTCTGACAGGGACAGGGAGGTTCTAATAGAGAGGCGGTGGACCATGATGGGACCTTATTTTGGAAAAAATATGTACTGTAGTCAATGGCGAGAGACAAAACATTTTTGGAGAGAGAAAGTCATGACACCACTTGCACAATGTTTGGGTGTGTAGTCTTTCTAATCACGGATTTTCATTCTTATACTTTAACAGTTTTACAACAAACTGAGACTTTTTTGACATGCAAAATTATCTTTTGAATTGAAAAACATCATATGTGTAATTCATGGCACAATTCAAGCAGGATCAAAAAAATTATTTATCTCTCGCCACTGACTACCGTACATATTTCTTCCGAAATAATGTCCCATGGGGGACAGTGGAAGGGGAGGGACTTCGCCTCTCTATGAAAGAAGCTATCAAGTTGCATAATGGGAAGTGTTTTTGGAGCTTGAACCATAGTGACTAAAAGTCAGGATATCTCAGCCTTTGCTGCTTCTTCTGCTACATTTTGATCATTTTTTTTGTAATATGTCTCATGTGAGTCCCCCAACTTTATGGAGGTGCAATACAAAATCACTGGAGTACCCCTTTAACAGTTTGATGGTATTTCATGGTGATGTTTTTATTTACTGACAGTGTTGATGTGCTGTACTCAAAATAAATCAAACTTGATTTATGTAACTTGATTACCTAAATTTTCAGAAGTAGTAGCTGATATGTTTATCTATATAAAGCAACTTCTTCTCACAGTGTAAATTCTAAAGTGTGCTGACACATTCAAACATGAATCACTTTGACTACGCACTGATCACCTGATCAGACTCAAAAGGGAATCTTGTTCATTGCTTTTGTTTTTACCCTTCTGACGTTTCTCCTGTTCTTCTTTTAGGATTGAAGAGAAAGGTAGTGGTGAGGGGATTTGATGCCTGCACTAAAAAGGTAATGCAATATTGGAACTAATTTCATTTGTTTGATTAATTAATTATTTAACCAAATGACTGATCGATTGATATTGCATACAAAATGGTCTGGAAAGTGTAAATCTGGCAGTAAAGGCCGAGGCAGGTTTTGGTAGGTTTATAATAGTTGGAACAAACACTTCACCATCTTGTGAACATTTGTTCACCAAACAAATTGCCAAAACTAAAACTAATGTTTATAACAACCTCTTGCACAATAGTACATGTCCATTTTTTCCCCCCAACATCACAGAATTCCAGCATGACACACTGCACTTATGCAACCGTAAATGCTTGAAGGACTAATCATTATCACTTCAGAATTACTTTGTAACAACATTCTGGTCAGGCAAAATTCATGCCGGGACTCACTGGCTGAAGAACAAACTTCATAATGTTACTGAAAGCAACAACAAATCCTCAAAAAACAGTGGAAAAAAACAGTAACAGCGACTCTGAAGAGAATTTTCTCTGAATTTTCATATATTTAAATCACACTGAGCGTCAGACGTTTATAGCAGCTGTGGTGTTTAATACTGTGGTATATATTTGCAACACAGACAAGCTCTGCTGAGTGGAGCTGAGCTCCAGTGGACTGGAAAATAGTATTTCTGCATTGTGTCAAATCTCTGCCATTTGGCACAGTCTCCTCATTACCATCAAATATACCGCTAGAGATGGAAAGACCCCAACCAGACCTTCAGACGGAAGGCCAGGTGTTTGCCTGATAGCGCAGATCAGGAAACTACTGATTGTTTTCAAAACATGAAATAATTTAACAGAGCACACTCTTTACACTTTTCATTGTTAAATAAAACCACACCGACATATAGTTAAACTGCATATGGTGTTGTAACTTCAAATTTCTAATATTTGAGATTTTTGTGACTATAACAATACATTGTTGACAGCTCTTTGCTCATATATTGAGCATCCTACCATGTGTAGGATAAGCTGTCCTTTTAGGTATCTTAATAACTGATTTTCAAGGACAACAAAGTTACTGCTCTCAGTCGGGTCTGTTTCATTAAAAGCATTTTTAAATTTTGGTTATAATAATTTAGATCATAACTCAAGAAAGCTTTGCAAATGTTTTTGAAATAATGTAATATATATTATGATAATATAATGTATTTCAAAATATTCAGAAAATAAATGAATGAAAATGTGAAACACATGTCATAGAATGATAACGTACTAGATGCAGTAACCATAAAGTATCCGCTGGCTGTATACGAAAAGCACTGTGCATACTGTTTGCAATACATATATTAATTATCAGTACATCAGTTCAATACAAACAGAAGCAGGGAAACATCCACACATGAATGGAAAGTAGAATCCCATGAAATATCTTCAGAGTACCTATTGATTTATTCCACCTGGGCTGAAAGTGCATTCCACATCTGCAAGCTGCTCTGAAGAGAAATAATTGAAATCATATGAAGGACAAGACCATGAACTCGAAAAGGGGATGAGCAACAAAAACGGACCATGAAATGAAAAAGCATCCATTGTAAGCTTGTAGGAATGTCAAATGTGACATGTGTTGACATGGTGTTATAAGTCATTTTCATGTACGTGTTTAAGAATGTGGACTGTAAATCATATGGAACTGCAGAGGTCTGTTTAAAATCACGAACACCTACTGCTCCACCAAATACTGCCCAGTACAAATGATCACAGCTGGCTTTACTAAAGGATAATACTGAATTCATCACATTGTTTTATCTAAGACCTATAAGTGGTACACTAGACTCAACACACCAGAAGATATTAGACAATGGTCTATCAAACCTATTACCTACCACTTTGCAGTATAAATGCTCTCTAGCTGATTTTAAAGTGTTAAACATTTTACATGGCAGCAAACCACATCCTCAGCTTTAGCCTACTATTCGTTGGTTGAAAAAGTCCACCTTGTCAACAAATGTATACCCTGTCCATTCTGATCAACTAAACAGTGTACAATATTTTCACATCACTGCAGGCTCTAACTAGTAACTTAATCACTGTCGTTCTAAAGTAACACTCGTAGCCAGAAGTCTTGTTTTGTACCTGAGTAGCGAGGTAGCATCTATTCCAAGGTTGACAGCTTTGCTAATGCAAAGTTTACATTTCTAGAGGTTATTGCCCCAAAATATGCATAAACAACACTTATATTTTCAGTTACCACAGGGCGCGTTGTGGATTTTGTTTTGATATTTTATTCATCTACACAATTCTGTTGTCTTTCTTCACTGGTCAGAAGGTGAAAAGTTAAATCAGTGAAGGAAGTCAGAGCAGTTGCATATATAGCGGCGTTGCTTTATTGCCCCAGGACACTTCAGCAGAGTGGAGGCTTACAGGATGTGTGCTGGAGTCCACATCTTCTTCACTAATTATCACAGCCTGTTGCCTAATATTGGAATTAAACACATCACTAGTAACTACAGGCTGGGGTGTTCAAGGAGATGCTTATAGAGACAGGAAACACTGAAACCTCTTTTTAGACTGAAAAGATGCAAATGTACACAAACCGTTTAAACTTGCTCTCCCCAGCAGAAGACCCAGTCAACATTTTATTGTTACAGCTAGAGACCCACAGTTGATGCATACTATGCATGCATGCTGGATTAATTCTGGTCATAGCAGTGGTGGTGCAGCTGCTCAAGACCATCATCTATCCTTGTCACCGTAATAATCAGACATACTGATTGGAACACACAGAAACACAGTCATTTCAGCAGACGCCACCCATGGTTTTCGCATCAGTTGTTCTCACACTAAATGTATTCCAACATCAACAAAGTGTTACTGAAGACGAGAAGAAAGTCACAGTTTAGCTAAGCACTTGAGTTTGTATTAGGGCATCTGCACAGGTGGAGGTTCAGCTCCGTTTTGGTTGGTGTTTCTCTCAGACTCAATGCCAGCTGCTTGTTCCATTGTTTTCTTATGGACCATCTTGTACTTTGTCTTCATATCCCTCAGCAGCGATAGAGCTTCCGTATATTCTTGCCTGCTAACGCCCGTGCTGTGCATGGCACTGCCTGTACAGAAAACATAGTGTTGTATAACGAAAGGCCATGAAAGGTAGCTGACCATCATTGTATCAGAAATGTACATACTTAAGGAGACTTCTCTTATGGCTGTACTCTCTTTGATTTCCTTGATCATTTCATCAACCCTTTCAAGTGGCTGCTTCATTGGTTTCAAAGGTGGAAGTTCCTTAATCTGTGGACAGATTGAAACAGTTGTTGTTTTTTTAAGTCATAGGGGTATAACATTTTTCTTGTTCTTTACAGTTCTTGCTAGATTTATTATCAATTGACCGTAATATTGAGTGTGAAAACAAACAAACCCTTTTCTTTCTTTCTCTGTATGGTGTCTGGATGCTATCAAGTTTTGGTTTCGAGTCTCTGTAGACGTTAAGATTCTTCAGTGTGTGTTCCAGCATCCGAACAGCTGTTTGAATTCCTGTTGAAAGAAAAAAAACCCAACATGAATATCCCCCTTCACTATGGGGTGATTGTATAGCCAAACTTTTTAAGGGCTTGAGGAAGGTGAAGCCACTGTCCTCACCAACAGGCTCCACCACATCAGGGTTTGGTTTTGCATCCATCAACATTTCGTAGCATGTGAATCTTTCAGGAATGGCATCGTCCTTGTTTCTCTCTGCAGTTTCCTTCTCATCAGCTTGAAGATCAAACTCATACTCAGGAACATCTGTTGCCTGAAAATGAAACAACATTCAGTAAAGAGAGAAAATTATTTGAAATGTTGAGACGAAGAAACTGCGTAGGCACTTATGCACCATGTATTTCTGAAAAGCATATATAAAACCAAAGGTTATAGAGTTTATATTTCCTAACCGAGAGTAGGAATATGAAAATCACAAAAACTGGACATGTACATACCTGAGTAACAAAGAAGTGCTCTGTATCTTCTTGGAGGGATTCTGATGTTCTCCCGACAGTCACCTCACTTTTCTCAACTTGAGCAGGACGAGGTGCATCCCTCAGCAGTGGCTTCTTTGACACCTTTGGGATTCTTTCTTCCACCTGCAATACAAAAATAAACAAATAAATAAATAAACCTTTCATATAGTGAAATCTGGAGGGTCATGATCAGACATTAACATGGAGAACACCTCCGACCTTCCATTTTGGCTCAGTGGACACCTTCAGTGGGAGCTTCACAGCTTCCTGTGTCTTCTTACGCTTTACTGTTATCCCCAGTCTCTCTTGAAGGTAATAGGTCAGTAAGGGAGGGTCTCCTGTGTTCAAACAAAGGCATGAAGGCCGTTTCAGCATTGACAATTCAGAGCCAAGCTTTCAAAATGGCCTCTTATAGGAGACGAGAGAAGGGTTACCACTTCTCTGTGTGGCCAGAGGGTTGGAGTGAATATCGACTTCTTGCAGCATTGGAAAAAGAGCGACAGCCATCAGTGCTTCTTCCTCTGCAATCTGATGACAACACACTGATGAGACATGTCAGCTCGTTTTCCAAAAGGGCCATGGTTGATTTATTTGTACATATTATTCAACACACCTTGTTGTCAGCTAAACTGAGGAACTGAAGCTCTGGTAGTGGCAAACTGGATCCTTTGCAGTACTCGTCCCAGTTTTCCGTGGGAAAGAACTAGGGTGACCGATGCAGGCCGCACACAAGTTTAATACAGAGATTTAAAATATGAGCTGTAGAAACACAGTGATGTTACATCTCAAACACTGACTGCAGAATGAATTACCTGTGAGATTCTCTTGAAATGTTCATCAGTGTTAGGATTTGGCTCAGTGTTTGCTGGATTGAGGGGATAAAAATGACTAAATCACTATTTTACTGTGGATGTTGAGGAAACTCTGGCATGCAGGGTCCATTGTTAAGTTATTTACTGAACATTTACCAAGTCCCTCTTCTTCAGCTTGCTCTTCAGTAGAAGTCTGCAAAGGGTTTGAACAGCCCGTCAGTTGCAAATATGGTATTTCAGAAATGCGGTTCCCCTGTAGGTTTAAATACTTTAGCCTGTAATTGAAAATTAAAGTTTTTGTGATATACAAGTCTGCCTTAAGTAATATGTTGTTTTGTATAGCGAACTTCAAACCACATCATAACCTCTTAAGGTTTGTAAGACTGTTGAAGACTCCAGAGGACAGTTTGTTGTCGTCAAGCATCAGGACTTCAAGAGCTTTAAACTGTGTGTCTCCTTCTTCTTCAGCTGGCCTAGACAAAAAAAGAAAAGAAATACAGCAAATTCACCAACAACATAAAATCCATACTGATGAATACTGAACGCATCTCATAATGCAGTTCAATCCATAAAGTTAGAGTAACATACTATATACAGTATGTGTGCACGCCATTTTCTGCTCGACTCTATATACCTGGCTATAGAGCAGGTGTATTGAATGTCAGTACATTTGCTTCACCAGAATCAGGAGGTGTGAATTTGGAACACTTGTGCACCACCTCTTGGTCAATTTTAAAAACTGTTTCGAATGCATCTTGACTTTGTGGCCTTTCTCTGTAACTGTTATATTGTGAAATCACACCAATGTACTGATTAAGTATACTGATGCATGCATGAAGCAGGACTGATACATGGTGAGTTGGCGTACCAAATGATGACTGACCTGATTTGAAAGATGACTATAAAACTATAAAACATCGTTATTGGTTAAAGAACTTTGAATACATTACTATTCGTTCTTACTCATGAACCGTAACCATATTACCAAAGCATGGTAATGTTTTGTCAGAAAGATATTGTTTTATCAATCAAAGATATTTTCTGCAGTAACAGCTGTAAGAAGCAGACTGCAGGCAGCGTCAGACTGTAGTTAGAGAATGAATTTGCATTTTGCTCTTTCAATCTGCCAGCTTCTCCATGACTCATATCAAAGTTTTTTGTAATAACTTTTATATGGAAAGTAGGCTTTTTGCCACCGTCTCACTGGCAAAGCAGCCATTACACAAAGCAGTACTTGACAGAATGGACTTGTGTGGTGAAAAAGCCAAATTCACTGATTTAATCTATTATCTACTTGTGTTTTTGCTATTTTTCTCAGAACAAATGCACAAATACTGTTAGAAGAGAAGTGGATTAATTTGCGGTGATTTTTTAAATAAGTTTACATCAAAGTAGAAAGACAAAAGGATAAAACTATTAGCAAAGAAGAGCACATTTATGGGCTTTAACGCAAACTCATCTGAGCTGACACGGCAAGTTGTCTGATCATGTACCTAGTCACTCTTATATTGCTGCTTCATGGAAAATAAGGTACTAACAGTTGAGCGGCATCATGGCTGGACGATCCCAGATTAGGAGGAAGATGACGAAGCTGATTTCCTGTCAGATGAAGGACTTTTAGACGTGGAAGCCGACCGATGGAAACAATATCGTCATCTGACAAACTGTTGTAGGACAAATCCAAAACCTGTGAGGATTTAAATGAATTATTTAGATAAACGTAACCACATCACGAAGAGGAAATAGAAAAAGAAGAGGAGTTACTGCTACAAGCACCCATTAGAGTGCAAGCCTGAGATACTGCGATTCGAAATATTATCGATATTACACACTTATTAATTCTCTAGATTAGCTGCTGCTCTGCCCCGCTATAGCATGAATTCATTATGAACTTTACCCTCAGCAACTTTGTTCAAACATCACACAGGTACAAATACTGAAATTCTATTTTTTAAAAGGCATAATGTAGGCATCAATGGAGAAACACAACTTAAGTTGGCAGTACATGGTTTCTTTGTTTGTTACCAGTTAATATCAATTCCATTATGAAAGAGTAGCAGACATGAAAGAAGCTGAAAAATGAACAAAGGGAGAAGAAGAGAACACTTTGGATGGAAATAAAAGGCTTTCAAGTTCCTGTTAGGACTAAAAAAGTCATGTCAGGTTGTATATCACTCCTGTGGCATGTTAATAATCCAAATAGACAATATTAAAAATAGTAATAAAATGAGTATGTCAAAGCCAGTCGTCTTACCTCGAGATGAGGAAAGTCAGCAGCATGAAACGTCATGCTGCAAAGCCCGTTTAACGACAGATTGAGTTCTCTTAATGACACAAAACTGCTGAAAGACCCTGAAGAAACACAACGGACATTTTCTGAAACCCGCGCCTTTTTTAGCAAGAGGCACAAAATGTAATTGAAGGTAAATCTGCGTGATATATACGAATAATCACCTAAAGAGAGGGAGTTAATAGATGCATCGATGTAAGCTACATTGCAAAACACCTTGAGGTCCTCTGACTTGACCTGTGCACAGTAAGGAAAAAGGCTTTACCCAGTTTTCACTAACAGACTGCCAAATCATTTTAAAATGTGAAATGTGAAAAGTGATTCTTACAGAGTTCAGTTTCTGCTCACTGATGTCAACAGAGCAGAGCTCAGACGGCTTATCAACACAATGTAACTGGAGCTGCAAGAGACAAGTGAAAACTGTAATTGTTTGGGGTCACCAGCAGGCGGACTGATCTTGCCATCTTTTGTCAAATAAGCAATTCTCACAAAAGTAGATTTCAGTGCCTTACCAGGAAAAGTCCATCTAATGTGTTACCATGAGGAGTATCAGCTCCCCTGTTCTCACAAGTCTCTTTTATTCTTCTATGCACATTCCTGTATTTCTGCTCCTCTGCCTTTCTATAAGCCACAAGCCAATGACCAGCGCCTACAAGGAAAGTCACACTGAGTAAAATAATGTCAGCAGTTATTGTTTGCAGATTTACAAATGTAAACAGGCTATTAGGGCTGCCACTAACAATTGACAATCAAATTACTTGTTCTGTCTGACCAGCAGTCCGAAACCCAAAGATATTCAATTTACAATGATATAAAACAGAGAAAACCAGCACATCATCACATTTGAGAAGCTGGAAAAAAAAGAATATTTGGCATTTTTGCTTGATTAATGTTTCAAACAATTAAGTGATTATCAAAACAGTTGACGATTAATTTTCTGTCGATCAACTGTTCAACGTTTCAACTCTACAGTGAAGTGCATGTGCATTACTGTACAAACTATCAGCAAAGTAAAGAATGCATATTGTTTATATCACATCACATACTTACTGCAGACTAATGTCCTGGATCAAATATTTACTGAATTGTATCATTTGCCTAGATAGAGATCCTTCATGATTTAAATGTCTGTGCAGTTTCATATCTTAGTAATCTCATAGTTTATTACTTTCTGCCTGATTTAATAGTATCCCATGATTTAAAAAAAAGTAATCATTAGCTTCGGCCTGAACTTTGTCTCCCTTAAGACAAACTAATATTCTTCCAGTAGATTAAATGATTGCTCAATTGACAGAAAATGAATTGATGACAACTAATATTACCAAACATTTACATTTATGAATAGCTTTGGGGTCAAAAGGATGTATTGTAATGAAATAATCACCAGGCTAATTGTTAAAGAATAAAATTGTTAATTGTAGCCATTTTACTTAATAACAATGTAGTATAAGTGCCTTAACATGCTAAAAGTTTATTTTTAATGGGGTTTTTTTAATACGCTAATCTAATTCAACCCACCTTCTTTTCTTCGGCGGAGTAATGTCCGGGCTGGGAAACATTTGGTGGGATAGTTCTGTCCATCATCAAGTTTATAGGAAGCTGCAGTCATCTTGTTTGCTTGTGTGATCCATTTATCACGAAACAACTTTTTGTTCCAGTGCTGATTACGCTTTTTTCACGAACTGAACTGGCAAAACTACTTGCTACAATATCGCTATGTGATCTTGAGCTACACTGTAGCTGTATCCTAGCAACATCATGTATGACGAGCGCTGCTCCTCCCGTCCAGCGGGGGGCGGTAAGGAGTAAACATGGGTGTTTTCTTTACAGGCAAAGGCGGAAGAAACCCGCGAGCATAGCTAATCAAAGATAGAATTCAATGATAAGATAATAATCCGCCTAGCCAGTAAACTGTACTTTAAGTCATTAAATATCTATTATGACGAAGATGCAGCAGGTTCTCCATATATAACACAAGGTATCCAAATACTTATCAAAACGAATTTACGTTCGACCCGTGTTCGTTATCAATGGTTTAAAATGTTTAGCTAGCTAGCTTCTAATCGGAATTGACCACAGTGCGCACGCGTGACGCTGCATTCCGGTGTCACTGTATGTTTTTGATTACTCCTGTCCCCTAACAGTTAGTAGCTACTTTGTATGTGTATGTGTATGTGTCATTATGATATTGTGCTAGCACAATAAAATGAGAAACGCTTAACCAAACTGCATCTCTGGAGCTCAAGCTGACGCAGGCAGTTAAAGCCCACGTGTAGATTAGTCAAGACGCGTCTAAGCGAACACGGAAGTGAGTGTGACTGTGTGTCTCGCTTCAGTTCCGTCATCTTTCCTGATGAACCCATAGCATCAGTTTCGTGAACATCAGAGGTTCCTGGTGTGGCGTGAAATAATACGGTATAATGCCGTTCACGCAAAGATCAAGGGTGACAAATGTGAAGAGTGACAACTGAAGGTAAGGCTTTTCTTATGCACGCACAGTATACGTTAGATGCTCTTTGTAACAATGCAGTCAAATGTGTCTGTGAGGAGCTGCTGGAGTGTGAACTCTTCCTGTGACTCTGTGCTTTGTAGATTGTTATAACAAGACAAAAAACAAGCTAAGACTTGTCATACATTTGTTACATTTTCTATTAACAGGAACCCTGATCCACCATGGGAAACACACCATCAAAGAGTGGCAGCGGAGAGGAACCGGTCAAAACAACTTTGTTTGAAAAAGAGCCAAGTGGGATTACATACAGAATTCCTGCTCTCATTTATCTGAGACACAGTCATACCTTCCTCGCCTTTGCAGAGAAAAGATCCTCACCCTGTGACCACGATGCCAAAATTCTTGTTATGAGAAGAGGAACGTTGAAAGATGATGGATCTGTTCAGGTTATTATTCACACGCAATAAGCAGCAGATTAGCCTTTGCTGTGATACTGATAACTGTCAACATTACCTGTGCTCATCATTTTAATAGTTGTCTTTTGTCATGTTTTTCTAGTGGTCGTCCAGTCAGGAGCTGTCAACAGCATGTCTACCAAACCACCGCACTATGAATCCTTGCCCTGTGTATGAAAAAAACAGCAAAACGCTGTTTTTATTTTTCATCTGTATCTGGGGAAACACCACAGAGCTCAGGCAGATCATCACAGGTAAGAACAAGGCGCGTCTTTGCTGTGTTAGCAGCAGCGATGATGGGCAAACCTGGAGTCAAGCGAAAGACTTAACAGAAAGTGTGATTGGCGAAACTATCCATAAGTGGGCCACATTCGCTGTGGGTCCAGGCCACGGTGTTCAGCTGGAGAACGGCAGATTGATCATCCCAGCGTACACCTATTATGTCCCTTACAGATGCTGTTCCTTCCCCATTCCTTTTACGGTCTACCCACGTGCACTGTCAGTATATAGTGAGGACTTTGGCCAGACATGGCATATAGGCAAGATGCTTAGAAAAAAGTCATGTGAATGTGAAATGGCAGAGATCATAGACCACGAGGGCAGGAGTCATCTTTACTGCAATGCTCGTAACGCTGGAGGCCACAGATGTGAGGCCCTGAGTGAAAACAGCGGTGTGTATTTTGACAAACCCCACAGTGCTCCAGAGCTTGTCGAGCCACCTTCAGGCTGTCAAGGCAGCATCATTGGCTTTCCTGCTCCTGAATTTGTCCCGAATGATGACACTGAAAGCAAAGCGTGTGGCACATCGCTCTTGTCTCCAGACACACAAACCTGGCTCCTCTTCATCCACCCAACTAACAAGTCTAGTAGAAGGGACATGGGCGTGTATTTGAACCGATCCCCCCTGCACTCATCAGGATGGGACAGGCCCAGGATCATCCACAGGGGACCCAGTGGCTACTCAGACCTGGCCTATAACGGAGACAAGGATCAGTTTTCGTGCCTGGTGGAGTGCGGCAAAGAAAGTGAACTTGAGCAGATTGCGTTCATGTCGTTTACCCTTAATGATGTCATGCAGACGGGCAGTAAGAAAGAAAAGAAGATGCGTTGAATTGTGGTTGCGTTGAATTTTTTTCTGTATTAACAAAGCTCTCTAACATTCGCCCGCAACCTAAAGATCCAAGCAAAAGCCACTAAATATGCTGTGCAGTAACATCTGTCTGTGTTTACTGTCGTTCTACATTCTGGAGATGATAATGCATGTATGAGTTGTGTGTTTTTTTTGTCTCCTTGTTTACACGAAAAAGTAATTCAAGTCTTAATAGTATTAATATGCAACCAGCTGTATAAGGAAGGAAACTATTTTATATTGGTTGGCTGGCTGATTTCAAGCATGCTGTGCTGGACTGTGGTCGTTAAAACAGGCTTTGTGTGTAGCATGTTTGACAAGTACTTCATACCCATTTCTGCATCTTATTAAACTGTCAGTATTTTCTGAGCAGTGGAGAGAATTTGCCTACCTCTTTATTTTCATATGAAGATCATAGCAGGCCTTGTAAAGTAGAGCGTAGAGTTTCCTCCATGCTCAGCCTCTCCTTTACATTTAGTATACTCTGATTCACATATGCCTTCTACTCCACTGTTTAAACTTAAGCTGTGCCACAGCCTGTCAGTGCGCTGCCTTTTCTGTAGGTCACAGTGGGGGCCACAAAACTGGACAGAAAAGATAAACATTTACGTTTTACTTGTTACATCCAGCTAATCAATGAAGAGACCAACCAAACTGTACTATGAGTAGATGGATTAATACAGAGATACTTTCTGCAAGCTACTTTGTACTGTACACTGATTACTATTACTTTCATTTCAAAAGCAATATTTCACTTTATTATGTTATTTACTTATTTACTTTGTGTTTTCAGGCGCATTTAGCATGATTTCTGAGCAGGCTTTTCACCCCAATCATTATTCTTTAAGTGCAGGAGTATGACCAGGTATGATTGGCTGGCTGTTAGTTATCAAATTAAAGCATGTAACAGCAGATGAAGACTCACCATTTTAAAGCCACTTGGAATTTGCACACACAAAACCGTGTACTGAGCGACTTTAACAACCATCTTTGCCTACTGTGAGGCAAAATGCCTCGAGAGGATTCTACACTTAGTTTCATTGTGTTTTTGTTGACTGTTGTGGAAAGTGACAAAATCTGCATGAAACATGTATTTTAGTAGAAAATAAAAGTAACCTGTGATCACCTGACTTATCTTTTGTTCAATTTTGTACACATTTTTTCTGATTTTAGTGTAGTTACAGTAATTATTGGTTTTAACAACTGACTGTTGGGATAAATTTAAGAAGACAAGTTAAACAATAATCATCTGTCAAACAGGGGTAAGGGATAAAATAATAGATAGGGCATGGGTATGGTTTTAAAAGCAGCTATAAAAAACACTACATCAGCTGTTGAAATGTTGTGAAGGACTAGTGTGACGCGACCTGTGGGGAGTTGAGTGTGATTCAGCAGATGTGCAGACAGCAGGGATGAATTAAGGACAGGGAGGAGCGTTTTAGTTGAAGATAGAATGCGGATATTCTGTATTTTTCAAGTTTTCCAAATAATATGACATCTCTAGAGTTATGAGAGTGGTAGTTTTTGATAAACTGCAATTACCAAATGAAAACTAGCTACATGCTACTGCAATGAGGTTACATCTTCAGTAAAAGTTCAAAAGATAAGGCTAATGTTATTCAAAATGTTTCTAAAAAAGACCAAAACCAATAATATGTTAAATCTGTCTCTTTCCTTCGGACTTCAAAGCGGCTCCTAATGAAGATGTAAATCTTTTAAAACAGGTCACAAATTACATTCATACATTTTTTTAAAGGCTTAGTAATTTTCTAAAACAGCTGGGCATTGTAGTTTTTATCAAACATTACTCAAACAGGAGTAAATATTTCATTTGATGGTGTATGTAGCACTAACTACAGTGGCCACGTTCATGGTAATAATGGAACGTCTACCAGTGCGATCAAGTGGCTCACTGATGTGTTTTGAATAGTTTTTGGACAACGATGGAGGCCTATAGCACAGAGGAATAAGCTAGATCAGGATTTGGCTGCAGAGGCAACCCTCGTTAGAACATACAGCCTATTTGGGACTTCAGTGCTGTGCATGATCATTAATATAATCACTGAACTGGTACAAAAACAAAAACTAGGACAGGTATTAAGTGTACTTTATTAGATGTGGGGGCTTGTAAATCATAAATGTGCTCATCTACTGACCGGCTACTTCCTTGGTTTCTGTTTTTCATCACCTTATCCAAACAGCTTCTTCACAGGAAGGATGAATCATGCGGTGAAACCTGTTTTTCTCCGACAGTGTTGGTGGCAACACATCCAACGTTTTCCAGCACATATGATAATCTTTATCAGAGGGTGACTTACTGTAATACACACACATATGTTTTATTCTATCACTCTGATGATATCTGGGAGTCCAGAGGCTACCAGTGTTGGCGTCATAGATGTTTTCTGTTTGTGGTAAGCATGTGTGGTGTCCCAGCAGGCTCTGCTCTGTTAGCAGCACAGACAGTGCTGGACACACGGCTATCACATTGTTCTTGTACCATCCATTTGAATGACCCCGGGGCCTACAGGTGAAGAGCTGACAGACATTTGGAAGGATAACAGAAGTCCACTTAGTTTGTGGTCAAACTACATCTGTAACATGCTAAAGTGTAAATTTGGCACCTTGGTATGCTTTGTATTTTGATATGCAATTGTAAATCTGTGTGTGCACATGGTTAATAATAATTTTTCAAACCTCAATTGCCTAATAGCACAGATATTTAGTAGGTCTGGACCTTTGTTACACATATAATGAGTGTGCCTGCAAAACCAAGCCTTGTCACAAATGTCTGGTGGTGGAAGAATTCTCCGATCTTTTACTTAAATAAATGTATCAATACTACATTGTAAAAATACTCCATTACAAGTAAAAGTCCTGCATTTTAAAATCTTACTAAATAAAAGTACAGAAGTATTGTCAGCGAAATGTACGTAAAGTATCAAAAGTAGAAGTACTAGAATTAGCTAGTTTAGTCCAGTGATTCCCAACCTAGGGGTCAGGGGCCCCTCCAAAGGCTCGCCAGATAAATCTGAAGATGAATATGATTACTATGGTAGGAAAGAAGAAAAATTAAGTTCTGATATACAAATTTGTTTTCCGTTTTTTTCTCCTATCTTTGCTTTTGTTGTGAAATTTTGGAGAGTTTTACTTCTTAAGGCCTCCCAACAATAATAAAATAATTAAAAATAAATATAAAGTTTAGAGGAAAAATGTCTCTTTTGTGGAACTAAAATGTGACAAAGGGCTCCAACTCGAGACTCCTGTTTTGTAACAAGCCTCAAACATTGGGAACCACTAGTTTAATCTTAAACGATGAATTCTGTTTTATAAACTTGTGTTTTCTTTATGTAAAATCTTTATCTGAAAAATAACTGACAGATAAATGTGAGTAATAAAATACGACATTGCCATCTGAATTGTAGTGGAGTAGAAGTATAATGTGGCATTAAATGGAAATACTCAAGTAAAGTACAAATGCCACAAAATTGTACTTAAGTACAGTACTTGAGTAAATATACTTAGTTACTTTTCACTGCAAATGTCACCACTAACAATATACAAGAAAGCTAAAAGTTTGGTCATGTCAACTAATAGATTTTCTTTGTCAGAATGAGAAACACTCAAGAATAGAAGAACAGCTTAATCTAAGTCTGCATGGGCACAAACAGTACTCAGTATGAGATTTCACAAGCAGCTGCTTGATGTGCCAAATCTAGCAAGAAGATTAAAAACTTCTCTAAAAATAATATATCTCTTTCAGTTCATATATACTACAGATACAAAATCATCGTACTATTTCCATGCTCGGTACCCATTGCTGTCATTGTCTACACTTGCAAAAAACTTCCTTTTTAGTGTAAGACATCAAGAAGCAGGTCTGTTATTGCAGCAGTGACACAAAGGCACATAAAGAGCCTCACTGGGTGCAGATATGGAGTAACCAAACATGGTGAGAGTTCAAGGTAAATTGACTGTTTGATCAGCGTTTGAAGTATGCATTATGGTGCAGGTGTTATATAATGTTTGTTGGCCGGATTTTCAGGGACTGTTTAACCACAATGAGAAAAGGTTGTAGTTCAAGGAGCTGCTGCTGCTTGTTTCTATCTGCATGAAAATGTTGTATGAAAATCCGTAGTTGAGAATCTGAGGGATTACAGTTTTGTGCACATAAAGTGTGTTAGTTAATAAGTCACCTAAGTTAGTGTGTCCACCAACAGTATGTTTTTCAGTGAAGTGTACATAAGGAAACCATCATTGGAGCACATGGAATAGGTTGATATTATACTCCTAGAACTCATGGCATTGTGGGTAATCGCCCACATACCAGTTACAGTCTTTTTTGGGATAAGTTGTTTATATGCAGCTCATGAATTAATATCCATGAACATATACACAAATAAACAAGACGGTGTAGTCCCTCATTCGTCCAGGAGTGTTCTATCATAGAAAAGGTTTCAGTCGTAGTCATCTGGACACTGTTTTCAGAATCAAGACGTTTCGGATTGGCTTAAATTTCTAATTCCCGTCCCATTTCTTCACAATTGAGAATGACTTCCGGATGGGAGCCGAAACGTCTTGATTCTGAAAACAGTGTCCAGGTGACTACGACTGAAACCTTTTCTATGACACAAATAAACAGTTTATTCTAACTATTACCATGGACGTTTAGCTAACGTGGAAGGTTAGCTAACTTAGCTTATATGTTCAGGTTATAAAAAATCTTTCTATACACAGGTGAGGATGGTGTGTGTGCATTAAGCTCCTGTGGGCAACCTTTTATCTGAATCTCGATATAAATGTTTGCATAACAGCTATGCAGGTTTTTATCTAACAGGTTCAAACACAAAAAGAAACTACCTTTAAAACACGTTATGTGCTTGGTCCCTTTAGGTTAGATAGGTTTGAGCAACAGACATGATACATTCCGTGTGAGTTGTGTCTTCTCTCTTTTGATTTTTTCTTTGTTGCAAGACAGTAAAATATAAGTTATGCAGGCAGAGTTACATTTTCAAGGTTTGATTGAAGTATCTATGTACACTGGAACACTCAGTCGAACTGTACATCATCACAGTCACAGAGAGGAGCAACGTTTGCTGCTTCTTCTGGAATTCTTTCGTGATTCAGACATTTAAACCTTTATCTCGTCATCTCACTGCCAAACAGATAAGCCTATTTACAGTACAATGTAACCTTGTACCAACTAAAACAACTTCATGTATCAAAACACACCCCGCTCTAGAGATTAGTGCCATTTTCATGGGAAATCACAAAAGGAACAAATCCCCTCCTTTCACATTACAAAGTTTTGAAATCAATACAAAACTAAAGGGAAAAGACATGAAATGCACAGTATAAAATGAGTTGTGCATGTGTGCAAGAATCGATGGAACAAATAATACAGAGAGAGAACTCCCAGAGAAATGAGCAGAGAAGCTATATTTTTAGGCTTCCACAAAACGTTTGCTAAATCTTACCCCAAGTGACCTGTGGCAAGAGAAATATCACATTTGATAAACTCAGACTTATCATTTATGTCCTATTATTTGAAAACTACTAGTTCACCACAGTGTGTCCAAATCTTTGTGTCAGATGTTCAGTGAAACTTTGCATGAAGTCCAACTGTCTCAAACCTCTGATTTAGGAACAATGATGCTCGTCACGAGAATGGCATCACTGAAAGTGATGTGCACATCTTTTGATACAGTTTAGGACAATACAAAGATTATATGTCAGATGGACACACAGCCGTGTCTGCAGACTGCAGAGAGTCTTTAAAGCATAAGTGCCCAACAGCACGGATCCTGGATCAAACTGCCAGACCATTTAGAGTAAAAAAATGGCTTACAAGGGCACTGCAAATCTACATAAGCCATAAAAGCCATGCCACATTTACACCCTGTTAGGGCTTTTCTCTCTTAAAGGGACATGCGCACAGTTTACAAACAGAGGAGGCAAAACTGAGAAAGCAGCAGGGTTGGGAAAGTTACTTTCAAAATAGTACCGATTACCGTTTGCCACTTTTAAATTGTAATAACTAACATAATGATCTCTAATTCAAAAGCCAATGTATCAGTTACTGCTGCAATATGATCCATTCATTTCAATTTAGATCAAGTAATGGTGTGCATCATTATTTCAGTATGTGTAAAAATGTGCTAGTGTCTGTAGTTTCACAATGTTTAGTTACTTTCAAAGTAATAAATCAGTTTGCCTGTTTTTTAAAAGCATGTGATCTGTTCTTTTTTTAAAGTTATACCAGACTGGATTAGGTTGTCAGATCACAGTAACGACTCTACAAGTAATCCATTGTTCCCAACCCTGCAAAGCAGTGAGCGTGGCAGACCAGTCACATGCACATTATGGGAAATGTTAGGCTAGACACAATAGTACTAACCTTTGGCTCTCTGGCTGCTGGGTTCTAAACATCATACAGAATAACAGGCAGCTGCGAGGGGAGGAGACTCAGATGTCCAATGAAAGCACCGTTCACGCAGTAAAGTTGCATTTTAGCACAGAGGTGTTTTTGATTTGATTAATTAGTCAAATCTGCTTTGACAACAGTTGAATATCTTTCAACCTCTCTTGGTCTCTGTGGAAGGCAGAGACCTGTCGCTCCAACCAGCTTCAGCCTCCCCCTCTGTAGAAACAATTAGTCTGTGAACAACTGGCAGTGAGCAATATATGACCTGGTTTTTTTTCACAATTGAGAGATCTTCTTTTTTTCATAAATGATACAATGTACTGCGCAAAATGGATATGCGCACATACTGGAAGCATAATGTTGCTGAGGACATGCAAGTTGTTGAGTATACAGCAGAGCAAAAAGCGATGTTTCCCAATGTCATTGTCGTCTTCATCTTCTTGAAACATCATCTGTCACTCAGATTTGCATCTTCAAGCGCGCAACTCTTTCTTTGAGTGTGGCTTATTTCCCAGCAGGGCATCAATCTCAGTAATGGTTTGAGGGGTCATTTGGGATAAAATCTGCAAGGAGGAAGGAAGGATGGCAATCAGTTTAAAATGTTATCTGTTGTCACTTTAGCAACATTGTATTGCACACAAAGTAGCATATCTATTGGTTCAAACAACTATGGCTCAGTATGTCAGGCAAAATTATTGATGTGGGAGGAAAAAAGGAAAAAGAATCTACCCGGAGGGCACCCAGATTCTCAAGTAGCTGGTCTGTATTAGAAACACCCAGAAGTACTGAGCTGACTCCCTCACTGCGCAGACACCAGGCTGTAAAAAAAGAGAGAAAACCAATAAAACTCATGCTCAGTTAAAACCCCAAAAAAGTGGCTGAATTGTATTTTTTTGTTTTTTTGCAGGAATCAGATCATATGCCACTGTTTTAAATTTATGTCCAAATTAAAAGTATCTACCAGAAATGTTGAGCAGGAATTCTGACCTAAGATTTCAAATACGTTTGAAAGGCTGTATCATGACAGTGATCCCAAATCAGTACATTTTATAATAGACAGGCAAGAATACATGGTGGACAACCCATGCTTTCTAAACAATAAATTAGATGATTAAACACAAAGATGAAAAAAAGTCATGTAATAAACTAATCAGGTCATTGATCGGGAGTAAAGTGGTTGCACACAGGCAGTCGGGCGCAAAGGAAACATTCATGTGAAGCACTAAATCGTGCTCAGTTCTGTAACTTTCTCTTTGCATAATCAATCAAAACACTAAGTGAACACACATTTTGTACCACCACAAAAACATTTAAGATGCAAATCTAAAACAGTTCAATCTTAACCTCCAGTCACACAACAATAAAATAAACAAAGAACAAGTCTCTGTATGTCTACACTGTACAATCATGTTGTTTGCCTGGGTTGTACCTATGGCTAACTGTGCAGCAGTGCAGCCCAGTCTGTCTGCCAGTAGATGGAGCTCCTTGATCTTAGCGAGCTGCCTGCGGCCCTCCTCGCTGTTCACTCGCTCCTTCAGCCACTGGTATCCCTTCACCAGGAGCAAAATGGAGAAAAGCATTGATACAGTACTGATTTCACACTGCAATACCCCACTGATCAGGGAGAGAATTACTCTGAGGCTGATTTTCAGTGAGAGAAATCCCAGAGGAGGTCAAATCAAACTGACCTTCATTGATGCTCTGGAGCACTCTGGTACACCATCACTGTACTTCCCTGTGATTAATCCACAAGCAAGCGGAGACCAGGTCATTGCTCCAACACCTGAAAGAGTGGAATAAGGATAGACATTTAAATTAAACAAAATGAAATTGAAATTAAAAAAATAGAGATAGACAGAGCTGCGAGACTGTGGATGTCTGACCGATCTTGTGGTAGAGCTCAGGAAGCTGCACTTCGACTTTATCCCTCTGGAAATAGTGATACTCTGCCTGCTCACACACAGGTGGTATCAGGTTGAACTGGCGTGCCACCGAGTACGCCTCCTGGTGCCAAACAGACAGAAGCAAAATGCCATGGTTACCAAATCAGCATTTATACCACAAGCTGACAGCATCACATTTGTAAAGAGTGAGCTTTTCTGAATGGGAGATCAGCATTCACCATGATTTCCATGGCACTCCAGCGTGAGGTTCCCCAGTACATGGCCATACCCTGGTTTATTACGAACGTCATGGCCCGTACAATCTCTGCAAATCACAGTATATAACATCTTATTTAAACTACATTTATTTCATCACTCTAAGGCAAATGTTTGCAGCTTTTTAATGCAGACATAAAACACATATAGTATATAAGCACATATCCATACCTGACTACTACTATGACTACCACATGATATCTGCATAAGGATATCAGCAAACAAGAATAATCAATTCAAACATCTGTAACTGACCTTCCATTGGACTGTTGACATCATTTCTGTTGGCAAAAACAATGTCCACATAATCTAGCTGCAGTCTTGATAAGGATCCTCTTAAACCTGTCATAAACAATGGTCAAAGATTAATCATCATCATTATCATCATCAGTTTGTTCATTCTTGGTACCTTCTAATACGACTAAGCCATACAAGCCTCCTTTGAGGCTGTACTTAGGTACAGCTGTGCTCTGAACAAAATGCTAATGTCAGCAAGTTAACATGCCCACAATGACAATGCTAACATGCTGATGGTTAGCAGGTAAATGTTCAGCATGTTCACCATATGGTTTAGTGCGCTAACATGATAACATTTGCTAATTAGCACAAACACAAAGTATAGTTAAAGCTGATGGGAATGTCGTTAGTTTTACAGCTATTTGGTCATAAACCAATATATTGGACAAAATACAATTCTGACCTGATGATGGTGCTAGATGATAAATTAAGGGATCAACAAAGTGAATACAATTCATCCTGAGGAGGACATGAATGTCTCCACCAGATTTCATGGCAATCCATTTGATAGTTGTCAATTTCACTCAAAACCACAAATGTCAACCTCATGGTGGCGCTAGATGAAAAGTAAGGGGATCATCAAATCACCAAAGTGGGGTACATTGTCTAGGAACCATGACTGTCTGTACAAAACCTCATGGTAATCTATCTAATAGCTGCTGAGATATTACAGTCTGGACCAAAGTGGTGGACCGACCGACATCCACAGAGCCACGCCGCTAGCATGGCTAAAAACAAGTCAGCGTGGTAGGAATACACGTACAAGGTACAAGAGCATCTACACAACATTTTGACTATACAGATTCTCAAGAAATAGTTAATTATGCTCAACACAATATGTTACTGGAGGGTAAAAATCTATTATTTTACATGAGGATACTGTTTTTGAAAATGTCATTGGTCACAGTCTCCCACATGCCAACCTTCCAACCTTGGGTGTGTTAGCAATTCAATGTAGAGGTTTAAGTCACAAATTAAGTCCAAATATGAGCCCTGTCACGTGGTTCACTCATTACGCAATGGCCTCAAATCAAAAGCCTCATGATAATGACAGTCAAACAGCCCATTCAACTCCTTGGTAAATGGTCTCCCCAAGGCCATGCTACTTACAAAACAAACAAAGAAGATGACCGTATACAAGGCCAATAGCCTCTTGGCTTTCTTTAGGATTATTTTAGGGAGGGGGAACTGATTGGCTGGGAAAACAATGATCCTGAGATGTTATTTGCACTGAAGCTTCATCTCTACGTTCCCTCATCTGACCCCTATACTTTAGTCTTCCTTTGCCCTAGACACAAGACAGACTTCAGTTAGCTACGTCTGCTGACAATCCAGCGAAACATCCGACCTCATCTGATTTCACTCTGCATTTCCATTCTTCAACTTCATCATTCTCACCTTCGATAAAATCAGCCGCACCTCATCACCTACTAACATATCTTCGCAACCATTAACTACTGCAAAGCAATGTACTTTCTTTAGCTGTTATGAAACATAGTAATTTATTTGATTTCAAGGCATGTTGAGGTATTTACTGTGACATGTGACATGGAGTGGCTGAGCGAGAAAAACAGCGCTCACACTCAGAGAATAAAGGGTCATCAAATGATTCATCACAACTCAGCGTCTGTTTAGGGGTTGAACTTATGCACTCTGGGAAGCATTTTATATACAATAAAAGCACCAAACACAAAGAACATTTGAACTTTCTATATTTGTTTCAGGGCCTGGATCTTCTTGTATTTGGTTATGATTCTATATAAATTAATTCCAGGTACTTTACTGAAAAGATTGTATATACTCTACCTTCAATAATGTGCTTTCTGGAGAGTCCTCTCTCTGTTTCTGCTCTGTGGAGTGATGAAAATACACATTATTGATGCTCTATTGAAATGATAAAGGGAAACAAGGATTTTGATTGAAAAGAAGGATATAGTCTATCAGCGTTATACTTACTGGCCTCCCCAATAGATCTTTGTTGTGATAACAAAACTTGAACGCCTGGCAAGGACACAAGAGGGTTAGGATCACAGTTAAGTATGGGAAAATCTTTTAATCTCTGCTTCCAATTCTTTGTACAGTATGTAAGTATAATAGTTTTTTCTCTGTGGCTGCAATGTTTGGTACATTAAAATAATATATTTGGAACAGTATTGTACTCCTTTCTTTGTTTCTTTTGACTTTTATTTATCCATATATTTTTCTCCAGATTAAAAATATCTCAAGGATTTCCCACATGTTTTGGGATCTGGGAGTTTATTTTCACATGGTAAAATTTGTATCCTTTTATAGTCTTTCTGAGGCTAAAGTGCCTCATTTGAAAAAACAAAAAGTTGAAATTTCCCTTGAGATAATTTAATGGTGTGCCTGTGCCAACAGTAAAAAAAAACATGTGGAAATGCAGTGCATTTCAGAAAAAACAGGGATTATTTGGGATTATTAAGATTTCAAAAATATATTCACATCAAATAGAGTTAGAAAGCTTTTCACATGCATGTTTGGAAAAATGAGTAATATCACCTCCATCCTTTCTTCTTGATAATGTTCCCCAGAGTGATTTCCGCTCTGTGGGCAAACACATCATTTACTGTGATAGGTTGCTAACTTCAAATCACTGCACAACAATATTAAATCATACAGGAAATGTGCAGACACGTCATATGTTAAAGAAACCTAAACACATAATTGTTCATTGAGGATATAAAGCGCATCTAGAAGTACTGATGAAAAAACATTCTACATGAAGAAGAACAGGAGCAAAAGTCAATCAATGCTTGGAGGAAAAAGTGCAGTCTGACCTTCCAGAGGCGTACACCTCTGCCGTGTCAAACAAGTTCACTCCGTTCTCATAAGCTATGGCCATCAGGTTCTCAGCCATCTGGGGGAACACAAAAATTGAGACTGAGAAAGGGAGACGGCCAGAGGTAGTCGGTGAAGGGCACTATGCAGGGAGGATAATACAGTAGAGATAATGTCTAATATCTCACCAAGCTACTATAGTTTTCAGTTGTCAGGTCTGTTGGATTTTGAAACATTTCTATAACACTGAGATTTGCACTCACAGTGCAGAGCGTTTTCTACAAAAGCAATATGAGCGAACATGCCCGGAAATCGACTTCTCATACAAATAAAGAGACAATAGAATTCTCACCTCATCAGAGATCTGTGATCCAAATGTCACCCAGGTGCCTGCACGAGAGGAGAGACAGAGACGGTTGTTTTGTTTGACGGGTTGAAACATAAATGAATACGTTCCTGCTTTCAAACCAACTCACCTAACCCGAGGCAGGAAACACGTAGGCCTGACTTCCCCAGGTTTCTGTGAAAAAATGAAAGAAAAACAGACTGAAGCTCAGACAGAAACAAAAAAAGACATATGATGGTGTGTGGGTATTTAGGATACATTTGCACGTACAATCGCAGGTGAGATCCCATCTTACAGTACATTGATGTGTGTGAGTGACAAGATAGATAAATGCTGAATGATGAGAGACTTGGTCACCTGTTCTCCAGTCCTACTGAACAGTGACGAAAAGTACTTTTACTGAAGTGCTGCACCCAAGTACAGTTCTGAGCTACTTTACCTTTTCCCATTTATGCTATTTTTATGCTATTTTATACTTTTATTCCACTGCATCCATTTTTTTATATCCTAAATTTTGTCAATCCCTTGTAAAGTACTTTGAATTGCATTTGATCTGTCTGAAAGGTGCTATATAGATAAAGTATGACTGAACAATTGATACATTTCAGAGGCAAATATTGTTCTTTTTACTCCACGTCTTTTAAAAAGCAATGCATCGTTATAGATTAAACTACCAAACACTTTATGAAATAGCTCAAATTGGCTCCACCTTTACCAGCTGCAACATTCAAATGCAACAGTGACAATAATCTAATAATACAATATACTGTACATTTGCATATTTTATTTTTGATACTTGAGTACATTTTGCTGATGATAGATAAGTATTAAAGTATTTTAACATTATGGTAGTGCTGCTTTGACTCACGTAAAGGAGTACTTGTTCAAGTACACGCAAAAAACTAAAAATACTGAAGAAAAAAAAAGATTCAATCTTACATGGACCATGAACATATAAAGACAAAAACTAAAAATAAAATGTAAACAACGTAACACAAACCAGGTGTTATGCATAAAAATGAAGTATGACACCAGATAAAAATACTAAATGTTAACATAACACTTTCCATAGTGTTAATGGATGTGAATACTTCCTCTACTACTGCTGCTGAGTGAAAGTCTTCCTCGCCTGTGGTTAAATTACTGCCTGTGTCTAATTATTTCTGAACAATTGACCTTTTATCCTTCGTATGTTAACAGTTCAGTGTATTACACTGGGTCAGTGAAACAGCTGGAGGGAACAGAGCTCAGCTCAGATAGAGTCCATGCAAAAGCTTCTCTGGTCTGTGCTGTAAATGGCCCAAAATGTTCCATAAGCTGAAAAGGAGTCCATTACCCAACATGCCACATCTGATTATCCAGACAGCTGAATTTTGAAGGGCGAGCAGGGAGAAGCAGAGACCTGCATTTCTGACTACGGGAGCATGTACAGCTGAAAATGATGTGGGCTTCATGCTTGCTCTCCTCCTCCATGTGTGCTCTCCCCCATTCTAATTAGTCTGGGAGCCAGCTGGAGAGGCAGCAGAACTGCAGTGCAACTCACTGCTCGCCGTCTTTTCATCTCCAGCGCCTCTCCCCTCTCTGCCTGTCTACCCGCCTGCCTGCCTTCGTGCGTCCGCCACAAATAGCCAAATTCAGAAAGACAGACTGTCAGAGCATTTAGACTCAGTCGAATGAGTCCTGCTTTTATTTTCTCTTGTCTATTTTTAATGCCTGACCTTAAGCTATTTTTAGATTCCTGCATATGTAAGCGTTTGTGTCCCACTGTGTGAGCGTTTGCTGTGAGGGGCGTCGGTGTTCATGTGTGCACTGCGTGTGGGTGTCAAACGCAAATTGTTTGTGTCATATCTTTAAACTCTGTCAAAATAGCACACAGGAGCGAAGGTCAGTAATGCTATACAGAGGGAAAAAGTGTTAGTGGGGTTTGATGTTGATGATTCCTTGTATGGTAATCTGGCTCTGGTTCACCATGTGTCAGCCAATGACAGCTCTGCCTGTTCTCACACACTGACAATCACTTTGAACACTGGGAGTAAATATAAATGAGGCACATGGGAGAAATCACACACTTCAGAGACTTTTTCTAAAGCTTTTTTAAAAAAAAAAATTTTTTTCATTTGTTTTGTTCACTTTTACAGGCATTTTTGTGACATCCATCTAATTATGCATTTTTGCCTTAACTTCAGTCAGGGGAAGTTAAAAGAAACATTTTTGTCTAACAACATTTGACAAGGTTGGACCAATAACAGCATCCCAAAAATATTCCCTGCTAGTTAATACACCTTAACTCAGCTTCACAGCAAAAAGAAAGGCTTGAAATTCATCAGAATATAGGAAGCATTTAGGTCTTACCATCACCTGCAAGATAACTACTGTAAATGACATAGCTGACCTTTTTGTGTCTCAAAGTGCGGTCCCAACTGGGCCCTTATTTTAAAAGATTAATATTATATTAACCTTTAACATTATATTCAGCAGACTGGATGATTTTGTGGGGTTATTTTCATTATATCACCTACATTTAAAATCATCTTTAGCATCATGACTTGTGCTGGTTATAAATGTGAATTAATGACATTAATAAAGCCTAGATCCAACTGTGTTTACCACCTTAGTCACACTCGAGTACACCTTTCCATACATTCCTTCTCAAATCGTACGATGATGAAAAACAGAACAGGTTATGTGTGACAAATAAAAAAAATGCAACAACTAAACATGAGTCAGCATTAGGAGAATGTCAAGCATCCAGTAGCATCCACAACTGCTACACAAATGCACGCTTTTTTTCTGTTTCAATGTGCTTATATTCAATATGCTTTTTAAAGATGGATGGTGCATGAAGCTTACAGATAAACATGTTAGTTCAACATTGTGTATGAGGACATCATCACAGGAGCAAATGAGGAACCAGCATGCATTAGTGGGTGAATTTCATGATTGCTGTGCCACATAAAATACCATTTTTTAGTTTCTGGGCAATGGAGGATGTCATTGTTTCTCTTGTGTGACAACTGGCCGCCCCCTCCCTGCTCTCAACTCCACCGCTCTCTGCAGTGCTGCAGTCTGCTAAATTACTATCAGTGAGTCTGGAGAGACACATGCTCTCTCTTTCCTCTCACTATCTCCTTCGTGACAGTCTCTCCCACTCTCTCTCTCACACATTCATGTACACAGACACTCAGCCTATATTTCATTTGACATGGATTTGGCGGACGTTAATGCGAAAATTGGCTATCCATCTTTACTGTGCAAGCGTCAGTGGGGCCAGTCGATGCTTTCACGTGAATATTCACGCTTGATGGGAATTACACCCTAACACAGGCACAGATCTACATACAGTCACGCATGAATGCCTTTGTGAGCGGGGCACACAGAAACACAGATGCTTCTCTTTATAAGTAGGGCTTCCTGTGTTTTTCTTGTCTATTTTTCCTCCCGCCATAAATCATGAACTCCAAACAAGGTGATTATAGGGACTTGGCTGTTCCACGTGTTATTAATGTAGGAGAGGAAGGAGGCACACAGGTGCTCTGTCATGGTGTAGTCAGCATTTTAACCTGTGCTGACATTTACAGTTAGTTTTCACCTGAGACAGGAGGAAGACACTATATACAGATGGTTAGGTGCAAGTGATGAGTTTTTTGCCGCTGCAGTTGTCATAAAATGTCATACACATGCTGAGCAGGCTCTTCTCCAGAGGGAAGCACACATAGATATTAATAACACTCACGTCAGTGCATGTGTGTGTGTGTGTGTGCTTATACACGAATTTTCTGAGCTCAGACTGTGGGAAGATGGTGGACTGTCTGTTCTCTTTTAATAATGCTGTATACACACTTCAGGGTTTGAAAGGGTCAGTTCACCCAAATTACGAAGACCATATTTTCTCACCCACGCAGAGACTTCAGCCTCTCCATCAATACAATGCAGGCAAATTAACTTTCATTTGTGGTGCTCATAGCATTGACAAATGAAACATTTTTTAAATCAACACCGACATCTCTTTTCTATGATCTGGGTCCTTGTCACTCTGGATGATCCTGTAAACAGTTTTCAAAGGGACTTTTTCTTTAGTAGACAGTAGTTTCACTGAAAGGATTGTCCAGAGCTTCAGGGACATTGTTTCTGTTTCTGCTGAATTAAAACAAAAAAAATTTCAGTGCTGTGAGCATGACAAACAGAATGCCCTTCACTTCCATTGTATTGAAGTAGATTTCAGAGACAGATATCTCACAACCTGGACAAATAAAACAAAAACTATCTGCACTGCTAGACACCACCATAACTGAGAAAATGGATTTTGTGTGAACCCAGTGTAATTCTGACAGCCTTCTAATTCTTCCTTCAGCTTTTATTAATGAATGAAACAACATACTTTTCCTGTAATGTGATGTTTTTAATTCAGTTATATTAAAACAGTTAGGAAAGTAGGTCTGTCCTAATTATAAAATACACATGCTATGAGCAGTGCAAATGGAGAAAAAAAAGCCCAAAAGACAGACACACACACACACACACACACACACAAAGACACACAAATTCAGCTGCTCTCCTCCAATGTTGCGTATCAACTGCTAACACTTTACTAGTGGTCTCCTGTTAACTGAAAATGATTTGATGAAGTGGCACAGCTGAGATATTACAACAGCTGATATTCAAATTGTGAATCTTTTTATATTTGTGTGAATTGTTTGGGGCTGGACATAAGGATATACTGTATGTCGCACTCCCTTCGTTAGCGCAGATTATGTTTTATAGGGGAACTGGGTGTAAAATGTGACTCAATACAAAAAGGTGAAACAATACAAAAATGTCTGGTTACACTTTACTTGGTTAGTCCACCTCCAGATAGTTTATAGAGTATTTGTAACATTTTAGCAGCTTATTAGTTGAGATTCAACAATTCAACTGTTTCGCAAATAAAGGTTTGGTTAGGTTTAGGCACAAAAAACATCTCGGTTAGGGTGTGTTCATGAGTTGTCACATATACTTTATAACTGATAATCTGTTAAACATCTACAGACAACAGCTAAACAGCTGAAATGTTACTCTACTAACTCTACTACTCTACTATAACTAATCTGTAGGCGGACTATCTAAGTAAAGCATTACCAAATGTCTATATAGTTTGAACTTTGAGTCATCACACTGTGTTCAAAAGTAGTTTATTAATGAAATGCAGTGTTTGAAAAGGTCACTGCACTGTGCTGCTACCTGCCGACCTGTTTCATGTCTGTTGTGAGAGGGAAGAAGCCAAATATTGGAATGATATGTCAGTTTCCTGGTCTGCTGCTTCATAAATATAGACTTTGACAGCTCAATGAATTTCAAATGATTAAATGCAGCCGCTAAGATGTTTTTTAGTGTCCCTCACTTTGCTTAGTGTGTCTTGTTTCTCTGTGATTTAAAACAGATCAGCTACTTTGCCACAATGAATTAAGTAGTAAAAATTGTAAAAATACTGAAATTACTTTTACAGTTTATGTTCATGTTCCAGACAGCTGAATACTGATTAAAATGAAGACTTTTTAAAGCTACCTGGAATTGATTCAAATATTATACAAACAACCAAAATAAACGAAAGCAGTTTAAAAAAAATTATTTCTCATGCAAGTAACTAAGAGCTTTTATAACTTTATGATATTTAAGATCTCAAATTTAGATCATATATTTAAATACTTTTCCAGGTCGTGTGGAGACTCTTTTTCATTAGGCTGTGATTCTGCTCTTACGTAATGACACGCAATGATGACTCTGTCTCTGCCGGAAGACAATATCAGACTTTGACTTTGACTAGATGGCCTATTCGAAGGACGTGACGTGCACTTTCTGGCCCTGATTATGATGCCCGCAGTTCAGCACAAGCCTGCTGATTGCTGCTGCCATCGCCTCCATCCACAGACAAATATTGACAAATGTAAGCCTCTTTAAACAACACTGACCCATCAGTCACTTCACATTTAGAAAAGATTAAGTTGTCTGCTTTATGTACTTTTCTATATACAGGTTTGATCTCTTAAAGGTCTCCAACATGTAACTGCACAATTAATGGTCTAAAGTATTGTACTATTCCATGATTTATAATTATAATATTCAGCAACCTGTCAATATATATTAGCAGGTGGCAGATTAAATTAGCAGATCATAGTTTGGATATATTTTGGTTATGAGCCAGACTGAAATCAAGCAAGTGAAGATACAGTGTGACTTTGAGTAAAACTTGTTGCCGGACCTCAAAGTCACTGATCTGTTCAGTCAGTCGGAAACTAAAAAATCCACTGAGAGGAGAGTTGAAGGTTGTTGCAGCATGCGGTCTTGTTCTCCTCCCTCCTACACCAATTCCAATGATTATTAATCATGATAACAATATGAGGCCAAATTACTTAATTACCACTTATTCATGATGACTCCATGTGGTGTCCATCGGTTTTGATAAAAGTGGGAATAGTCTGCTTGCAAATTTTTCCACAGCTTTTCAGAGTTTTATGTATGAGACAACTCTAAAACCACATTACTTAAAGTAAATAGTCTGGGATCAAATTAACAAACTGTAGCTGTGAAGTCGTTGTGCCCTTAGTTTGTGTAAAAAGCGTACAATGGGTATACTGTGAGAGTAATAAGACTGGGGCTGGATCACTGTCTCATAGCACTAAATGACCACAATAGTATATCTGTAACACTTGACAGGGTTGTTCATCAGTACCAACGACTCGATCATTACTTCAACAGCTGCTGAGTTCAGGCTTTCAAAACTCACTGTTCAAGTGTACTCTGTTAGAGAACGGCACCTCTCTACATTGCTGAATGTCAGGACACTTCAGATCCTGATACAAATGCAAATACATGTAAGCCTCGTTCTCCAGCTAAACACGCAACTGAATATCAGGTGTTCACCTTTCACTGGACGTTTCTGTTTGTTATCTGGTTTAACTATCTAGTTTACTCGTCTCAACTGTGAAAATGTGACTTTACTTGTAGTTGACTCAGCTACAGGCCATCAGAGTTCAAGAAGACATCAGCGTGAGAGCAGCAGGAGCAGCAAGATCTAAATGTTTAGTGATAGAGATCATATATTAGCTCAGAAATAGGAGTTTGACAAATTAATCTTAACTCAAGGTCCATTAACAAACTTTTTGCAGAGCTTTCCACTGTATTTAATGTATCACAGTATCTGAGCCATGTGCTAAGGAGGACCATGAGATGTGGTTCAAATTTCTAGAAAAAGTGGACCTTGAGTTAAGAATATTTTAAAAAGAAAAAAAGCTTTTGACAGTAAGTGTCCAATTTTGTGAAAATTCACTGAAACTTAATTTTACTTTGTTAAATTTGAATTCTACTACTTACAAGAATGGTGGTTTTGCTCTCAGTCTAAAGGGACTTCTATGGCAAGACTAGAAGATACCTACTGGTGCACCTAAGGCCATTGAACTGTTAAAGGAATAGTTCGACATTTGAGTTAGATGAGGTTGATACCACTGTCCATTAAATATGAAGCTACAACCAGTTAGCTTAGCTTTGCATAAAAACTGGAAACAGCTAGCCTGGCTCAGTCCAAAGGTAACAAAACCTGCCTACAAGCACCTCTAAAGCTCACTAATTAACACGTTATATCTCCTTTGTTTAATCCGTACAAAAACTGAAGTGTAATAATGACACATTGTAGTTTCACCAGGTTATGTGCTGGACTATTTCTTGGCCAGGCGCAGTCACTTCCTGGAGTCTTCTTGGCACCATGAGGTTGCCAGGCATCTTAGCACAAAAACTTCCAGTCTTTGTGCTAAGCTAAGCTAACTGGCAGCTGGCTATAGCTTCAGACATAGCGTACAGACATGAGAGAAAGCCAATAAGTGTATTTCCCAAAATGTTGAACTATTCTTTTGACAAATCATGAGCCGAATTCACTGCACAGAACCAAAATGTTGGATTTAGAAACAGCAGAATGTCATTCATGTGTCGTCATCCCTGAACTCCTTCCTGCCTCTCCTGCTGTCATTGATGTTGTTTGCAGAAGCTACAACCAAAATTTTCTTTAACAATGTTTGACTCTCTTTCCTGTGTGTCATAGTGTCGAATGTTTTACTTACATGCTCCTCTCACGCATGCATTAAGATAGTTGTATCCAGCTGCCTGCAACTGACACAAAATGTGTCCTGTTGCCATAAGATTACAGAACTCTATGAGAAATGTCCTACAGTGGCAGATAAATCTATGCTGGAAATGCACCTGACCTGCTTACCAGGTCGCTGCTGGTGAAAAGAGAGGGCCTGGTTACCATAGAAACAGACAATTTGATGAGTAACAGAACTTTGCCTGACTGACTTCTAGACTCACCCCTCCACAGGTCCTAAAAAACACTATTATTGCTGTTGTAAAAAGACTTCAAAAGATTTTAAAATGTCCAACAAAGTTATATGAACATAAATTGCATTTTTTTGGAATCACACAATAATACTTGATCCAATTCTTCAAAGATATTACTGTACATATTAAAGATTGAAAAAGTAATGTTTATATATCGATTTATTAAAACAACATGAAAAAATGAATCAGGTTATCTCTAGACAATAAATAGCAGTAAATATAGTCACAAAATATCCCTGAAAATAGCCATTTCTCTGCTGTATACATAGTTTGCACAATGGTCACCTTTTCATCACCTTTTTCCTTATCTTACAAACTATACATAAACACACTTGTTTTCAAATTAACAAACAGAGACTGTGTTCACTTGCAGAAATTGAGAAACTTAGATAACAAAGTAAGGAGATGAAGAGAGATGGTGAAACAGAGAGAGTTGGGGCAGGGGGTGACAGCAGGGGCTCATGGGAGTGATAACTGGCAGCAGGTGCCATCGTCTGTGACCTGCCAGTGAGTGATGAATACTCAGGTTAATGAGATAGCAGGAGGGATTAGAAAACATGCAGTCAACCAGGGCAAATAGTGGTAACAATAGTCGCCATCTGGAAAATGGAATTCAGACGAGATCAGATTCACTCGCAACTGTTCACTTCTGCTCTATAGTGGTATTCGTTTGGCCTCAATCTATGTCATGTCAAGAAATCCCCAACATTTTCTCTCTGCTCGGATACACAGACTCATTCAGCATGCGGACATGTTTTACGTACATTCCCGTTTCCTCCTGACAGTCTGATTGTGACAAGAGTGTAAAATGGAGAATGTGCGACGACTGTGCTGCCACAAACACACTCTATGGCCGGGTGCTGGGGCTTTGAGTGGACTCAGTTGCAGAAAGGACTGATAAGTGACAGCAGTGCTGGCTGATTAGGACAAAAAACTAAAGGCAATGCCTGGGGTGTTGCCCCTGGCAACTGGAACTGGCCATATGCTGTATAGACTTATTGTGCTGCTGCACTCCCTATTAGTGACACTTTCAGACAGCAGAGCATCCAGAATAATCCAACCCAATCAGAAGTATGTATGCAATTCTCAAGGAAGAAAAAACAGTAGCGGAGATACCCGAGTTTCTTGTCTTGTGCCTCATTCCCCTTTTAAACATCCTATTAAATGAAAACTTGACTGAAGAGAATGGTAGCAATTCAATCAACCTGATTACCAGGAAAACAGGTCATTAAGACTCTCCTCCTAGTTATTGAATTTTACAGTCTAAATGAAGGAAACAGGCAGTATGAGGTTAAGGTCTTATAGTCAATGTTAAGTGAATTGTGTTTTTATTTGCATATTTATATAAATGTGCATTATTTTCCACTGCTCTGAGGACCCTTGTGTGAGTGGAGGCTACATAAACATGTCCTGTCCTTGTCAAGCTGAAGCTTTTATCCATCAAGGTGAAATGAATCTGAAAAAACACAAATGAGATTCTTTTCTTGCTGTGTATCTGGACCCCCATTACATTACATTATGTCAGACCTGGTGTGTGCAACAATGGTTTTCTGTGCATAAGATACTCTACTGCACCACTATTTTATGAAAATTAAATGCTTTTTAAAACCTCCAAGAAAAGCTGGGTGTCCTGGGGTGATTTTAGGTAAGCTTTTATTGGAGGCAGGCTTTTTATTAATCTATGGTGAAGAGCAAAGGGCCAGGGCGAAATCTGCATAAAACACATAAGCCTATGGCAAATGCTCCTATATGCATACTGTCTGTCATACTATGATAACATTATGGCTGTTTGCTATGGATTATATCAGCATTTTTACATCCATCAGCATAAGCGTAATGTCAGTAAAATCCCTGCTGAATGTGCACTCACTGAGGTGCTTCTCATCTTTGCTCAGCCTGCACAATATGCTATAGAATGCATATTGGTGACAATTCAAGCTAACCTTGAATTCACCTCCCATCTCAACAAAGAGGGTGACAGAAATAGAAATAAAAGAAAGCCTGGCTGGCAGGGCTTCGTGATGAGAGGAGGGCCGATCACATCACCTGCCACCTTGTTCCTGGCAGAGGATTTACCACTGATGCTCATTGAGATAATCTAGTAGGCAACCTGTGAGATAATATGGAGGTCAAAAGGCCGTAGTAATCAAAGTGAAATGAAAACCATCCCTCTGATGTGAATTAACCCTAAACCCCTTGCAGCTCCGGCTCCTGATCTCCATACTCACCTGTACTTCATACTGGTGTGGCGCCCGATGGCCTCCTTCATGTGGGCATGGCCATGTGGGGCCTGACGGGACCCAGACCCCTCCCTGGTCTTGACTGAGCCTTGGGACATGTAGTTGCCATTACTCCCTTGTCCACTACCATCCCTCTGATGGCTACCTCCTCCTCCTCCACCTCCTCCACTACCACCACCACTGCCTCCTCCTCCTCCTCCTCCTCCACCACCACCACCTCCTCCCCCTACTCCTCCACTGCTTCCTCCAGGAGGTGGAGCGGTGCGAAGGCCACAAAGCCGGTCCTCACTGCGACTCTTGAGGTTGTGCTCAGTGCAGGCGAAGGACACCTGCATCCTGACCCTGGTTTCCTGTGTCTCTTATTTATTTTAAGAGGGGGAGAGGTAATGTCTGTAAACTGTTGGTGCTGCTTGACAATGTTTCCCCGTTGTGCTGTTGTGGCAAAGCAGTGATGCTCATGCAAAGGGCTCAGACAGGGCAGGTCAGAGATTTTGGCTGAGAGTCGGAGGGAGCAGGCAAGAGTCCAGCCTCTAACATGACACACACAGAGTTACCGTCTGCTCTGTCTCCTGTCTGGTGATGCAAACCTGGCAACAAGGCTCTTTGAGTTTTCACACTCACAAGATGCATCAGGGCTGCTCTCCAAAAATCATCAGGAAGCTTGTAAGCTCACAGCAGTCCTCAGACGGATTGGGGGATGTGGCAGTTCCTGGGAAGCCCCAAAGCTCCGCAATTGATGCCTCTCTCGAGAGTGTCAGTAGCTCGGCCTTTTCCCACATACATGCACGGGCTCGTATGGCTTATGTTGGGTGGTAAAGCACTTGATAGCTTGCTGTCTTCTCTTCAGATGAGGTTAGTTGTGTCTGTCTTGAGCCGAGGAGCTCCGGAGTGTGCCGCAGCAATGACACAACCACAGCTACAGGCACCCTCGCACCTCGCGTCGAAATAAGGCATTTTTTTATTTATTTATTTTTTTGTCGCAAGGTGGGACAGCAAAAACTGGCTTAATTGCTCAAATTCACATTGCCGAGGCGAACAGTCCGAACAGACTTGATGTGATGCGAATTCACTCTGTCAAACCCCACCGATGCATCTCCGCCCAGCAGCCTCACGCAGCATCAAATTGATGCAAGAGAGAAAGAGAACATTTAAGAGCAAACACCGAGCCGGTTTTTTATTACCTTCAGTGTGTGAAGTCGCTCACATACCGGCAGCAGCAGCAACTGTGCAGGTCTCCTGTTATTCGACAAAATCTCACGGTGCACGGGTTTGAAAAAAATGCCGGCATGCTGGCCCAAAAATCAGCTGCAGCAGACATTTCAAACGCTCGATGCCGCCTCTTGGCTCATCCTCAGCATCATTTGGTCAGTTTAGAGTCCGACTTTTGTTTTGTTTTTTCTTTCCTTTTTCCAGAGGCTCCAAAAATGTTCACGACACACAAGCAATGTGGAGGTTTTCAAGATGCTCTCTCTCTCTCTCTCTCTCTCGCTCTCTCTCTCTCTCTCTCTCTCTCTCTCTCTCTCTCTCTCTCTCTCTCTCGGGTGTGATCTCTACATTTTTTATCACACGAGTGTACACACATCTCATCACATTGTCACAGCAGGCTATGTCAGTGGAGCTTATACACACAACTAGGCCTATTGGGTTTTAAAAAGTAAAAGAAAAAAAACCTCCACGCACCAGAATATTTTTTCATATCCGTCACATGGATGATATTATATCACTTGGACGTTAAATCGCCAGAGCTCCTTTTCCATATGCAGGGACCTCTGTCTGTCTACCACACCCATGTTTCCACATTCAAAACAGTCTTTTTTCTCACTTGATCTGCTGTGCATCCATATGGCCAATCACCAGAATCATACTGCAGCACTGTGTCATCATCATCATCATCATCTCACAACAAAGAGCAGATACACGACTTCTAAGTCACATCACATCACATCATGACATAGCATAGCATGGCATATCATACCATATCATATTGCATCATGTCATATTAAAATAAAGCTGATGTGTCATTTGGTGGCCAGGCAATGATAATAGCTCCTCCAAGGCTGTGTTTACAATCTAAAGTGTGCTGCCACATCCTTAGAGAAGTCAATCCAAGACACATCCTTAGAGAAGTCAATCCAAGAAGTTTCAGTCCGTGCTCAGACACAGCACAGCAGGACAATATGCAAAACACCTCTCTTGTGCAAATAAAAATGCAGCAACGCACACGCACAAACATTCATAATTTCTGTTAATTTGTTCTCATTAGTCATGTCTAATGAAATCTTGCTCCAGAGCAATCTGCAGTCCCAGGATGGTCCCAGAGCAGATTGCATGACAGTCAGCTGCCAGCAGAATGTAACTTTGAGTTGGTAATCAGCTCTTTTTAAAGAGCCATTTGGTGCAAGTTGGGATGGGGAAGTTTCCAGCTGTAGGCTATAGGCAGAAAGAAAATGTGAGTGCCACCCACTGTGACGTCTTAAAAGAGAAGATGGTTTAATGATCTCCTGTCCTGTTAAAGCACAGCGCGCTCCTACACAGATATGTGGATGTTGCAGCCATAAGTTTTCCAGACTACTAACTCATTCCCATTACAAGTGAATAGAGACAAATCATCATCATCATCTACACATGGGCTCTACTTTCACCTTCACAGGTTCACAGGAGCACCGGCTGCTTCATGTTCAAGGTCTGTATCGACAGGCAACAAAAATGAGCGTGTCTTTAGATACATCTGTTCACTTTTCTGTGAATAAGAAGGCTGTATGTAACTGTGGTCTCAGGAAATGAGGCGACCATCTTTCTTACAGAGATGTATTATGTAACGGATTGTATAATGAGAATGTCTTTGAAAGGGTAGATGTTTTATACAACTCTGCATTCAGACTCTGCACCAAAGCCCATTACAAAGTGTGTCTCTTCTGTGATCCTCCATAAACTCAAGAAAACAAAACAATTTGCTGTAACAACTGGTAAAAATAACATGTAAATATAGTTAGTTTTGAAATGCATAAATGTTGTCCAGTAGGAGTTCTAGATGGAGTGAAGAAACACATCTCCCACAGTGACACATTGTCATTTTTCTTTAGCTGCAGAGATGCTAACAGCTGGTTTTGACTTCCTCGGTAGTCTGACGCAGAAATAAAGAATGCTGAGAATTGTTTGTGGTGTGCCTCTACATGAAATGTGCATGTAGTTTAGCAAAGCTGAAGGCATTTGTCCTCACTGAAACTGTAACTATGCCCGTCGGACATCTTGTTTTTCGTTTGGTTTTGGTTAATCTTGTCAAAGAGAGGACAGTCAGAGGACAGTTATTAAATGCTTTTACTTAAATCCGTCAAAAAGCCTGAATCCATCTGACAAACTGTAATATGTTTAAATATGTCTAAACTTTAAGCTTTATTTTATTCAGAGATAAGATTATGCACTCAGCCTTCAAAATCTGTTTGTCAAAATTTAAGTATCTGTCTCATTTCCTCAAATTTGCTCTGCACTCAGGAGATCAGCGGATGTGGAAAATTGTTGTTTCCAGCAAAACCAGAAAATTACAGACAACACCAAGGTAGATTGTTAGCTGTTGTGTTGATTACCAGTAATCACTTTCAGTCAGGAGGGAGTTCAAATCTGATGCATCTTTACACAAATGAACCAAGGCTAATGTATCACGTGGACAGATGCCTTATAGAGACTGCTGCCATTACAGACAGGAAGTGTAAAAATTCACAAGCACCAGTTCCAGTGATGGGAACAGTGCTGCCAGAGGTGGAAGAATCTGTTCCACTGCATTATACTCTGATATGTCATTCATTTATCAAATGTATGCTGCTAGAAAATGCTACAAATAGATCTGAGAGTAAACAAGGCATGTTTTCTAAAAATTGCAAGTGTCACTTGTTCATTACAAATGATTCTATTTAAGATGTAGATTCAGTTTCTTTTCTGGTTTTGAGTCTGACATGTCTTCTCACCAGGGTGATGCTGCCACCTAGAGGCAGCTTTAATGGAGTCTTAATGCCTGTGTGGGTCTGTTCAGGATGTAGTGTGCCAAATAAAATGTCACATTGTGTCATGAAATTTAGGTTTATAAACAACTATTATACACTACTACTACTATTTTTCAACAGCCAATAAATCATGAGTGACATTCACAAATAACCCACTGATATTCGTATATGTGCATAAACCTACAATGATGGAATATGCAACAATATGCTTTATGTCTTCTATGTTTATGCTGTAATTTATGTCCTCTTATATCTCACATTTTTCTGTGAAAATGGATTCATGGAAACCTTTTCATCCCAAAATGGCTTAAATGAGCACTTTAAACTGAGAGATACAAGCACTGTAACAACTAACTGCCTGTCCCCTGCTGTCAAATCATGCATCATTAACCCTAAACCTATGCCCCACTGATGTTCACCCTGTCAAGTCTTCTGGAGTAGGATTAGACAATGGTTGATGTACAAGTCCCATGTTAGTTACTGGCAGTAGCATTAGTGATCCTGTACAACCAGATGTTTCTGCAGTCCAGTCACATTTATTCAGCACTGCTGTGCTTTGAAATCTCATCAAACGCGTGATATTTCTTTCTAGGTCACTGTTGGGGGGGGGAACTGCAAATATATTTCATTTTTTTCACCCATGAATGATGTCTCCACTCACTGCCTTCAAATGCAGCCCTCTTCAAACAATCAAATACATTTGTGCATTAGTAATATATTAGAAAAATATTAACATTATGATATTGTATTATTTTATGTCATGTTATTTAAAAGGATCATCCACAGATGGATAATGGAGAGTGCTCAGGGTCTAACATTCTGTCTTTCTGACTCTCTGCAAAATCCGAACCTTTAGTTTGTCCTGCAGTCTCTCCTGCTTAGAAGCATTTGAAAACCTAACTTCCTGTTAAATCTGTATGTATGGCAGCTTTATGTACATATTCGGTTGTTATTTTCAGTTGTTATATTTAGTTGTAATTTGCTACACAATTTTATTCTCATTGTGATCTCTTTACTGATCTCTTTAATGTGCAAACTGAAACAATGAATGCATCACTACTTATGATTGTAAAAGAAATGTTAAATTTGAGGGTGTTTTACATACATCTTTCAGTAGTAACATCTTTTTTGTTTTTGTTTCTCAAAAATTGCATTATGGCTAATTTTGCCATATCCCTCTTACCTGTATACCATTGCAGAGCGCTCAGCCTCACACTCGGCCAGGGAGAGGCCACATTCTCTCAGGTAGAGCTCCAGTCGGCGTCGCTCCACCAGCCTGTGCGCCGCCTCCAGGATCTGAGAAGCCAGGGCCTCTGACTCGGTCCTCTGGTCCGGGGTCTTGCTGCTCCGGGCTCCAGATTTGGCCACAATACTCCCAGAGGAGGACGATGCCTTGGGCTTCTTACTGATGCCATAGAGGTCTTCCACTGAGTATTTTCCTCCCTTTCCTGCTCCACTACCACCACGGCTAGCAAACATAACGTTATCTGGAATCAAGTGATGCAAACTGATGAAAATCAGTCCCCGGTTTTGCCTGCTACATCTACTTTAGGCAAAAGCTGCTTCTGAGTTAGAAACAAAACAACAAGGCAGTGCTATTTTGATAGAGATTCATGAAGATTTGAGACATCCGGCCCGAGGATGTCAGACATCAAACTGCTGGAAACAAGAACTTAAATCACCTGTAAAATATCAAAAAGACTTGATTGCTCCTTTGTGGAGTCTAAATCCAAAATAAAACAAAGCCAGTCCCAACATGTCAGCAGCAACACCCAGTCACAAACAATGACTCCCGACACTGATGTGAGGTGCTTCTTTGAGTAAAAATGGATAGGAAAAGCAATCAGCATCTTTCTCTCTTTATCTCTCAAAAAAGGGATTTGTGTTGAAGCCCCACCAGCTTACATTTGTTCAGATTAAGAGAGCGCCGGAAGTATCTGTACTTCTGTGCCTGCCATATAATCTGAATCAGTGGAGGCTGTGAGAGTTCAGCTCTCTGACCTCTTCTTCAGATACTGAGTAGCAATGATATTTTTTTTTCACCTAAATGGACAATTATCAGTTGATCTGCAGGGGCAATGTCATCATAACTAACAGTCTTGCTGCCTTCCAGCTCCTGTTGGCTCAAACAAAGAGAGAGTGGCCTCCTCCCAAAGCCTGGCACCGGCTTCAGGGGTCTGGGTTAATGTGCAAGCCAAACCCCCAGTGCCTGATTTTCACACAAACGATAAAGGAGCACAGAATGCATGAACCTCTTTCCACTGGAGGGGAAAGTAGATCTCTTACCACTCTTACCATGTCCTGTTTATAAAAAAGGACAGGACATCGTTTGCATGCTAAAGTGAAATGAAATCAAAGAAAAGATAATAAAGACAGATAGAAATAATATGGAAAGTTGCAGTTTACAACATGATGATGCTGATGGAGAGGATTACGTAACTTCTCAACAGTATATGCAAAGAAATCCACCTTCTAATCTGAGTCCGTATGTGCATATAGCTATTAAGTCCCAGTTTAAAGGCCAATACTGGAAACAAAAATTTGCATCATACATATAAACAATAAATTCACTCTCTCCCACCATGAAACAGCTGCAGGGTATTATTTTGATTCCCCAAGATGGATATCTTTTTCATTTCAGAAACAAAACAATCAGATGAGTCAGGATTAAAGTCAGTGAAAATGTTTGCTCACATCGTCACACGTGACATACTCTAGAGTAGGTCAAAGGTTGGATACACAGGATTAAACTATCAATGACTTAATGGATGAATGAAAGTGCATCAGTACACAAAAAACAACCCCACTGACTGCCTGAGAATCCAGTCACGCATCTGTCTATCTCTTTCTGTTCCTTTATCTTCCAGCTGTCATGGCGGCCAGGTACTCTCCCTAAACTCAGTCCTTCCTGACTTTGCTGCAGTGGCTTTTAGAAGCAGAGATCATCTGGGATTAAGCTGCTATAATCGCTTTTTTGATTGACCACAATCACACAGGCAGCTGGTGGGGGTCAGTCTTGATCTTCAGGGTAAATTACAACCCTGAGTGTTTCCGGGCCACAGAAGGTGCATGGTGGCCTCCACCAGTGCTAAGTAGTGGGATTATTATGATGTGCAGTAGGAGAAGTACTAGATGGAAAAATATATGTTTGCGTTTGTGTGAGCGATTTTGATCTCCACATTGTATAACTGTTGGATATCTGGGTTAGAACAGTGGAGTTTGTTTTTAGTAATCTGTTGCATAACTGAGCAAAGATAGATTTAGTCAGTCTGACAATATAGTAACTCAGGAATATAGAGCACAAAACTATGAGGGAGTCGTGCTATTTTTTGCCACTTTGAACATACTGTACAGTGAAGAGAGGTCAATAGTTTGTCAGAGAAGTGGGTTTACTGCAGATGGAGGCATTTTTCCCCACGTGTGACAAAAAAAAGGCAACTTTTAATCAGAAATCATGCCACGCCTGTTCAGGATCCTTGCCCAGCTTCAGTGTTACTCACCCACAAGTACCTTTATACACTGTTGCACCGAAGGGTGTCAGATTTATTTTACTGTAACTATATGAGTGGTGGGGCAGATACGGTCTGTAAAAGTCAGGGATTGTATGGAAATGATTCAACAAGTCCTCCAAATTAAACAACAAAATACATCGTTTGTTCATGCCCTCTAGAACGACACATAAAAGAAGCATTTTCTGATCTGACTGCAGGATGAAATCATTTGTCTATGCCTTCTATAACTGTTACAAATCACTGTTGAAAAATGAATGTTTTATGATGTGACAACGCTCTGGTTAAGGTTTGGTTAGGTTTAGGCACAAAAACAGATTGGCTAAGTTTAGGGAAACATCGTGGTTTGGGTTAATTCACATAGCCAACAAACTGACACGTTTTACTTTACTGTAGTTCTGCTTTCTGTTAAGATGAACAATAAAGTGAAGGTGGGAGCTTGCTGACAAACTAAGTGCTCGCTAAAGACCCTCCCCCACACTCTCAAAAAGTGCAGACTCTTCAGCAAAAAGGACAAAAAATACCTAACCCTCCCCCTTTTCTGAATCCCCCTAATAATTTTTGTACAAACCCTAAAAACTCAAATATGTAATTTACGAGCGTCATCATTGAGTTATATGATAGTATATTTCTTCACCCTCCTTTTTTTAATATATTGCCCTAAAATGTTTTCTTGTGTTGCTCTGGATTAACATTTGTTTTACCACTATGAAGCATTGCTGTTGTTGGGGTGGAGAAGTGGGGCTGTTTTTGTTATTACTGTTTTGTGTTGTGTGTTTATTGTGTCTATAGCTGTTATGGAATTATTAAAATACACATAATGCATCATTTAACATAATGTAGGTATGAAAGGGAGTAAGGAGAATAACTGGTCAGAGTAAGATGATTATACATTCAACCTCATCCCCAAGGAGCAAAAATTGATATATATATATTTGCATGTATAAAGGCATAGAATATATATAACAGATAGAGGAAGGGCGTCATTTTAAGAGGGATGGTGTCTTCCAAACGGCTCAACATGCTTTGTAAATGTAAAAATACAGCCAGTGTGTTTGACAGCAATGTGTGTGTGTGTGTGTGTGTATGAATTCATTTTTGTGGCAGCAGTGAAAACGCCCCCTGTGACTCCTCTCAGACCACCACCTGTGGTCGGCCAAGCGAAACGTGACTCTGCTTTTCCTTCAGGGTGCAACCTCCTCCCACCACCGCTAGGAGGCGACAAAGCAGCGCAGTTGAATGACACTGCCACTGATAGCAGCCGATTCAAAGTTGCCGCGTGGGAATCATATACAAACTACATTTAATTCAGTTTGAGACAGTAGATGACTCCTCCCTGTGATGTATGAAGGAGACAGACATTGTCATCAATAGCTAAAATGCTGTTGAACGCAGCGCCCTTAAAACTCAAGAATAAAACACCTTTCAAACATGCTGCACTCTCGGCTCTGTGTGTGTCTTCGCCTGTTTTTGTCAATCCAGACATGTGGAGGCGATGGCGCAGGCTGCACCCCGCGTTGTAGTTGGGGAGCACACTGTGAACAGACTGGCAGACGAAGAATAAACAGCCATTAAGATGCCTTGCTGTATGCTTGACACGGGCGTATCGATCCGAGCAGCAGGTTTTTTGATAGCGAAGTTGGGCTGATGTCTCGAAACAAAATATGCCGAAACGCTGCATGCACAGCCCAGCTCGTCTCTACACAGACAGAAGCCTACAACCATGTGTGACATGAGTTCGGATGTAATTCATATTTCAAGCTTCCAACGACTTCATTTCTCCCTCATACTGACCAGCGTGAATCATGAAGAAAAGCAATGATTATTTTCTCTCGTTTTTAGAAGAAAAAAAGAGACTAGACTTTCTGCACACTAGAGGGAGCTCATAACACAGTAAATAATGCCAATGTCTTTTTTGGGGTGAATTCTTCTATTCTGGGTGTGTTGTGTATTTGAAGTGGGGTGGTGGTCACTGCTGTTGCATATTAACTGTGTTAACTTGGAGAGTATGCCCATGGTTGATTACAGTTACTTTATGTCTGTAATCTGATTACATTCAATACTGAACACACACGTTGTACTTTGTAAACCTAGTTGTATTGTATCCAGATGCTGGTTAAATCATAACCATATGCTCCTTCCTCAGATTTCTAAGTGGGCTCTGAACAAAGGTGCAGGGACTCAGAGAGAAACCCACAGACACTCTCTCTCTCTCTCTCTCTCTCTCTCACACACACACACACATACACACACACGGTCCTGACTGCCGTGCAGATCATGACAATGTGAGCCCAGAAAACATGGTTTGTTCATGGGGTCAGTAATAAACGTGAGTGGTCACGTTACTATAGTATAATCAACAGATGTGATGGATGTCATTTGTCCAAACCAAGCTGAAACAGCGGGTGTAGGGTTGGGGGGGAGCCGCAAGGCAACAGAACCGGGGGGGGGGGCTTTAATCTGAAGGCCTGCTGTGTGAGGAGCTGCCTTTGTGAGTGAATTGGGTTCAGACTTTACATTTAAGAGCAAACTCACTTCTCAGTGCAGTAACTCACATGACTGTTTATGTGAATATTCAGTGTTTACTGCTCATTTGCTTGGTAAACAGCTATGAAAAATAGCTCATTCAGCCTATTGGTTTGCCAAACTATAAACTATATCTTTTAAATGTAGAAAAGGAAGGGAAACATGCAGTTTAGGTAAACAGCTATGACCACAATACAAATATAAAGACCAGACTTCGCTGTAATCATGAAAAACAGAATAAAGAGACAAAGCTGAGGGCTCCACTGCAGCACAAAACACCACCCTTAGATGTTTTAAACTGAAGGTATTTGATAAGTTCTACAAACTTCGTCTGATTAAATCAAACCTCAAAAACGCCGGTGGTAAGAAAAGGCTGTGCTTCTTAGTTTGTGACGAGCTGACGAGCTTTTCAGCCAATGGTAAAGATGTATATCCGTGGGGTTCAGAGGTGTGGAGGAGTTACGTTGAGTTAGGACATGAAGTTGAGGCCTGTGTGAGACATTAGACACAACACCGAAGAAAAAACGCATCAATCTGAGTTCAATAAGCTGAGTTCAAAAAGGAAATCAATCACACTGATCAGAAACATCTTTAACATGACATGTTTGCCTTTGTCTTTTTTTCCTCAGCTTTCCTCCACTTCAGATACACACTCACAATCCTTTTTGTCATGCGAAGCCTCACTACTACTTCTTCTTCTGCCGGTCCTAGCATAGTGGTCCTTAACGCATGTGGATTGAGTTTTCAGAATATGGTGTGATTCACACAGAGAAGATAAGAAGCAGGGCAGGTCACACTCCTTACATTTCCTCACAGTAGGCAACGAGCACATCTTAGCGGAGTGCAAAACAAAAGGACGCCACAGGGGAGAGGGACGGCTGCTGTGTGTGTACTGAAAGCTGAGACCGAGCAGGAACCTGCAAACACCTTTGGAGGGGCCGGTTGCTCATCCTGAAGGTGTTAACGTTCATATTCGCATTCCTCATCTCACTAACACCTCTATCAAACACATGATCTGCTCTTTGAAGTCTGGTGAAGGAGAAGTGGATACTAGCTCTGTGACTTACGGCCATTTTGGAGTCATAATATGTATTGGAAAACTATTTGGCTTTATGAATGATCAATTTTTATGAGCAAACAGATGCACAAAGGAGCAGGCTGGACATGGGTATATTTTACTGTAGCTGGGCCCAAATACATTAACTAGTAATTCAGAAAATTCACATAAATTGACATTACACCAAAATAAATTAATTTTGAAGGTGACAGCCTGGAAGTAAATAATAAAACAATATTTGAATACTCTGCTACAACAAATAATAACAATAATAACACTGAGGAGACAGCAGGGGCCTGTAATCTAAAGGTTTGCATTGATTATCTGGATTAAGTGCATGATGAAAAGTACAAAGCTAATTCCACGTCAAACTGTAGCGCAGCATGAAAGTATAATTCAATTCTAACAACTTTTATTTGACCAGGTGGGTCAGCTAAAAACAAACTCTTATTTACAGCAATGGCCTGGCACAAGCTCCTGCAAAGTCAACAGATAAGCTGTAGAACAGCGGGGAGCGACAACTTTCCCAGTGATCAGATTTAATACGAAACAGAGTGGAAGCGCTCTGCCGAGCAATGTGCCTCCCATCTTTCCCCACAATCACGCTGCGTACACAGGTGAAAAATAATCTTAGCTGGCTGCTCGGAAGATTTGCTCAGAAATATTGGGCCATTTCGATCAAATTGTCTGCAAGTCATCTCAGGGAGGAAATCTGGGACGTGAAGCGGAGGGAGAGTGGCGCAGGAATGACAATTTCAAATCAAACTTTCCATCTTCAAGCTTCTGCTGTTGAGGAAAATCAAAGCAATTCTGCAGATCCAAAAAAAAGACTGATGGAGAATTAAATTAGTCAGTGCTTTCCAAAAACTGATCTAGTTTTACATTTTAAAGGGGCATTCCACCAATTTTACATATGAAATTCACAAGGAATACTATTCAAGGCGGGGCTATGCTTGAAACAAACTAGTTTGTAGGCTACTACGTGTCATCCGACCACATTGGAAAGCAAAAGTGTTTGTAGCTGTTCCAAATGGTCACACTTGAATGAAGGGTGAAAAGCTGCCCGTCATTAAGAGGGGCGAGATACCATAATCATTTAACTATGGGGATAATGGCGCACACTTTCGGAAGGCAATCATAAGCCGCGTTTCCACCCAAAGTACTCGGAATTTTTATCCCCAGGAACTACTTTACAGGGAACTAAAACATTCCTTCAGCCCAAAGCGTTGCACTCGTTTGTACACACAAAACGAAAGTTGTGTAAAGAATGAAAAAAAGTTGGATGTAGCCCCCCTCAAATTCCAACGTCAGAAACGTGTGGGGGAGGGGATTTCAGGTGCTGTTCCACCAACTGACAAGCACTTCTGTTGGAGCATACTGACACCTTTAACCCTCATTTCCACTGCATGGTGCAGCTCAGCTCAATTCGCTTTTGGTACCAGGTACTTTTCTCGATTTCGCTTTCCACTGCACATAGTACCCCCTCAATGTAGGTGGGATTCTGATCGTCATAGTGACGTCACGTGAAACTGCTGTGACATCATCTTCAACGCGACACAAACACAGGAACAATGGAGGATATCGAAGAGATGGTGTTCTTGATTCTCTGTATGTAGCTGTTTGTCACAGAAAGGGGACAAACTGTGTTTCAGAAAAGGCTGAAGGCAGAGAGACAAAAGACTGCTGAAAAAACAGGAGAGTTTGGGAAATCCTACATCAGATCGCTGACATTGAGGATATTGACGAATGATGATTCTCTCTGACCAATCAGTGGTCTGCAGTGTTTTAGCTCCGCCTTTTAGGATTGGTTCAGCTTGCTTTTTTTTTTACCAAAAAAGTATCAGGTACTATCAACAACTTCAAAAAAGAACACTTCCAAGCAAGTCGAGTTGGGTTGAGTCGAGCTGCACCGTACCTTTAGCAGTTCTATGATGTCTTTGGTGCCTCTGGAGGGAGCTTTCCAAAGTTTAAAAAATAACCCTGATGATGCCTGCATTACAAACTGGTGGTGGGGGTTTGAAAGAAGTGGGCATTTATGAGGCAGGAAGGGTTTAACGAAAGACGCTACAGAGTTGCATTATGGGAATTGTAGGGTATAGTGTTTTTGGAGCTTGACCCGCACTAGAAGTTAAAATTCAGGATCTTTCAGCCTCAGCTGTTTCAAATTTGTCTGTCTCCTGTGAGTCCCCCAACTTTATGGAAGTGCAACAGTAAATCGCTGGAGTACACCCTTAACGCTGCACATTTATGCAAGGTCACACTTTGATTTTCTGTGCTGTTTACTGCTGCAGACAGGGTGAAACCATTTCAGATTGTCTCTTATCCTGTCTGTCCCTCCCTGCCCCCCTTGCTTGCAAACACACATGTACCTGTCCCACTGGTTAACCCCCACCCACCACTACCATCCATCCACCCACCCACACACACACACTCCACACTTGAATGCACACAGGAATGCGAGGGGAATGACACAATCCACCAAATGCTAAAACCTGGTCGGTCTGGTCCGCTCTCTGCTCAACAGCCGCCCTAATGAATGGCCATTCAGACACACAGACAAAGCAGAGGCTAGATTTGTACTATACGGTGCGGTCAGGGGTCACGCAAAGCACTGACAGAAGTAGAAACCAGAGATGAATGCCCGACTCTCTCTTTCAAACACTGAATCACTCAGACACAGATATTCATATACACCAAAACACACTGTGGGGTTAAAAAAAACATGCTTACAAGAGCAGTTACTCATCGTTATTTATCTCCACTACATGGAGGCTCCACTTGCACAGGTCTATACTTTGTGGGCCACACGAGAGCAGTAGAACAAGAGGAATGATTCAGTAACACAGAGATAATCAAAGTACATTAATCAATGAACCTAAACACTTCTTGAAGCCCTGGCAGCTTCGCCTGGTTATTGTAGCTTTGGAGATAGGAGGAAAGAGAAAAAAAAAAGTTGTGTGCGAGAGTAAGAGTTTAAGCTTATGCTGTGCTATAAGCTGCTCTCAGCCCCGAGGCACAGGAGAAGAAAAGAACATCTCTTCATGATTAAAAGGGCTGAGGACCAGGAAGGGAAACATAGGAGAGGACAAGCTTCCAGCCCTCAGGGGTAAAGGCTCTCTGGAGAAACAGAAGGCAAGAAGAAAGGCTGCAAGAAAGCAAAGCTGGGAAATGTAGGGGGGAGTGAGACTCAATTCTCGCCCTCGCAGTCTCCTGTTTCTCTCTCATCATTAAAAAGGGGCAACGGGATAGATGAGAGGCATGTTTGCAACAAGACCCACAAAGAAGACAGAGATAAACATACCCCATTAGGCACTGCACATTTCTGGTATGATCGTAGACAGTTCAGGCGGGTAGTATCTAACCAAAGATTAAAAAAAACAAGAGAACCAAGAACAATTTATTTACTTCACATCTGTGAGCACCAAAATAAAACTCAGAGAATAAAGGTTCAAGCAAATCCAGAAATATCAGTGTGTTTTGGCAAATGTGGAGCTGCTTTGTTGTGAATTTGGGACAGAAGTCACAGAGTCACTGGGACAGAGCAGCATGTCACTGGACCGGAGACAGGTAAATTATGTGGAATTTCACTTTCAGGTCAGATAGGAACTTCCTATTACGTCTATACAATGACATCCACATATATTTGTGCAGTCTTCATGCTCCACTTGAAGTGAGAATGACTAACAAGCAAAAAAAAAAAAAAAGAGTCCTTGATGGTAAACACTGGTGTGTATCTTTATTATGAATACTGAATACAGATTAGCCTACACACAGGACAGTAATCAAAACATACTTTATCTATTCATTATTTCAAAGTTGATTTTATTGAGATCTTCAATATGAAGACCACATTTCCCATTATCCTTAAATGAATCTCTCAGACTTGTGCATGACAATACCAGTGTTTTTGATTAAGGCTTAACATAAATTTAGAAAAATAAAGAAAATGGATTACTTTTATGGTATCACCAACGTTTTGACCACCCTTGTTTTTTTTTCAAATGATAGCACAACCATTGGAACTGTGCGGCCATTCGTCCACCTTACTTTTGGTGTGCATTAACCAGACTTATTATCACATATGATAGAAATGCCATGTTAACATCCAAGGAACTATTAGCAAAATTCTGCGCCACTGCTTATTAGGAAAGGTAATTTTTTGTGATGCAGATAAAAATTCCAAGTTGCCATTTGAAAAATAAAAAACACTAAAAACACCAAATCATAAAGACATTCTTTCATAAAAGTGTACTTTGGCACGAAGGTAAAACCATTTACAAAAAGCGATACTATACATTTTGTATTCAACATGTTTGAGTATGTTTTAGAAGCTGTTTAAGCTTTATTTTCCTGATAGACTGCAGATGTGTGAGCTACTTGGGAAAAATTATATAGGACCTAAATGTCAAAAAGGCTGGTATTATCCTTTAAGAGATGAAGTCTTCAAGCAATACTTTGACATTTTGAACTCCAGTCTGTTATTCTTCTTCAACAAGCACTTGTTATAGTGTGCGTGGGGGGGTACTCTGCTAATCAAACAGCACCTCAATGGTATTATTAGCATTCCACACTGAAACCAATGGATACTACTGGCTACAAGCTAGCCTGTTAGCTAGTAGCTGTGTATTGTTTTCCATGCTAAATGTTAAGAAACCATTTTGTGTAGCTTTGGGGCAAAAGCAGAAACATTTTACCGACCACACAACCAGCATCTGATGAAGGTAAATAATATACTAAACTTAAAACATGAGGGGGGCTGCTGCGCTAATCAAACAGTAACTCAACGGTGTTGTTTTCAATGCTAAATGTTAAGAAACTATTTTTGTGTAGCTTTGAGGCTAAAGCAGGAATAATTTGCCGACTACATAACCTGCATCTGATGAAGGAAAATAATACACTCAACCGCAAAATGTCAAAGTAGCCCTTTAAGGTACATTTAAATGAGACAAGAATCACTCATGAGAGATTTCTGCTTTATAAAATTGGCATTTAAGTCCACAAAGACAACTGAATGGCACTGGAAGATGGAGAATACAGAACAAGAGAATTAGAAATCAGTTACGTATCAGTTACGTATATCAAGAAAAACAAGTTTGAGGCCAGATAGCTTCCTTGGTAAATTTCTACAAAGAAAACCAATACAGTGTTCTCTGGTCTCTGAGTCCACTTGGTCCTTGTTCAGTCTGACTATAATAAAACTGAACTGCCAGCAGAAACACAGGTATTAGAAATAACTAACCACACTCCAAGAGAAACACATGGAGTTACTGAAGATTACAATTCACTCTGAAATGAAAAAAGTGCTGATATGTCTCCGTCTCTCTCTTCTCCTCACATGTTGTAGAGCTGGTGAGGGGAGAGTCAGACTGAGAAGGATGAGAGAAGTCTGATTAGGTCGAGTACAGCGCTCTCCAAAGTCTGCATTACACATCACACCTGAGTAAAGAGGTAACGTTGAAATCAAATGGGGGGAAAAAAAAGAAGAAAAATCTGACAGTTAAAATGTTCAGGCTTGATGTGAAAGGTGTCTTTGTAGTAATGTAATCCAGATGGATTTAATGGAAGACACCCAGGGTGAAAGCAGTTCTCATTCATAATTACACAACAATATGAAAACTGAAATCCTTGGATTGGCACTGGCATTTCTTTTTGTCTCCTTTGGTGAAGTTACTTTTTATTGGGACACCAAACCAGTCAACTGCCAGTTTTCAAAATGACATGATACTACAGAAACTTTGTAAACTCTGATCTGTCTCTCCTCTTGGGTTAGCACATTTATTGGGTCCTAACTTCGGGTATATATAAAAACACTGACCACAAACTGTAAAAATTAGTCAGTCTGCACAGCGTCAACTTCATCCCCTGGTCATTGTGGGTGACAGGGACTCGCTTGTCTGTGGACGACTCTCTCATCCCGATGGGAAAGTTATCTTTAGGCGATTAATAAATTCTGCTAATCTCTCTTGGAGGCCATGTTCAAAGTGGGTCACAGGAAAAGGACCCAGAGTGCTCTCAGTACATGGCTGCACCTGTGTGCTGGTATTCACGTCCAGGTTAGGAGAAAGGTGAGCTAGAAGGTCACAGTTGCAGTGCTCTTGTTCCGAAAGGTTATTGTCTGGATGCTGGAAAGGATTTTCCTCTGATGCCCGGCCAGAGTCACTCCCATGTGCAGCAGATCCCTGAACAAAGATGAGAAAAATCACCAATTAGACAGGAAGAACAGAGAAAAATGAAATATATAGATTTGATGAACATTAAAATCATATCAAATTTTTCCTCTCTGGGCTTCCACAGTCTTTCATACATAAATTCAAATAAAAATTCCACTTCAGGAAATTGTGGTCAGTAATTTAGCCTATTTGCAGTTGTCACTACTAAAAGCTATGACGCCAGCTCCCTGACCTTGTAGCCAGTAACTGTGAATGGAAAAGTGAAAATAAAGAGATAAGTATCAGTTTAGATAAGAAAACTGGAGATAGGAACTGACTGTGTGGTGATCTGGGCCAGCTGGTCCACTGAGTTGAAGTCGGCCTGCAGGAAGCTGTCTTCGTAGCGCTCCATCTTGATGGCCCTCAGCCATTCCCCCACAGAAGCACACGATGAGAGGGCTAAAGGTGCACGCTGGTCCAGTAGGGGGTAGGACGGCCTGGGGGACAGAGTAGTGAAACAAAGGGACAACTTTCACACACTGTCACCAAAACAACAGTGAGGAGCTTAAATATATCCTGCGGCAACATTCCAGTCAACAAGCAGAGGTATAATCTGAGGCTGAGTGACTGACAGGGACAAACAATGGGATTTGTTAGGGGTGGAGCATCCTCTGCTGTATGCGACCAGCTGACAGGCAGAATGTGGAGGGAGGGAAATGGGCACAGCAAGTGGCTGACAGGTCACAGCAGGACATTAAGGTGGTACATAAGATTGGGCAGTAGGAGGGTACTGTCTGTCCTGTGACGGTTCGAATTCTAAATGGACACTAAGAAAGAGACATTATCAAAGGACAGACATGCTTTCTTTTGTCCGTTCATTTACAAACTGCCATTGTGACCATATCGGGGCAGGTCTTATGTCAATCACCCAAACACATGTGCACTCTCACCCTGCTCCTTCTTGAGCCACTATTTTCAGCGATGCAGGGTTGCGGATCAGCTTGTCCAGGGCACTGACGAGGTCCGCGAAGCGAGGACGCGCCGAGCGGTCCTTCTGCCAGCAGTCCAGCATCAGCTGGTGCAGGTGGGTGGGGCAGTCAGGGGGCGGGGGCAGCCGGTAGTCCTGCTCTATGGCATTGATTACCTGATAGGGAGAAAAATTATCACTATCCAAACCAATAAATTAACTTAATGGTATTTAAATCAATTTTGAGTTGCTTGGAGGGTACAAACAGGAAGAAAAAATAAACTATACAGAAAAGGGAAAAGCTAGAAACTTAATTTGCCCTGTACGACTGTGTTGCTTAGCAATCTCATGATTAAGCTACTATTCAAAACACACTTCACTGATTCCCTGAAAAGTTCAAACAATTTTTTTTTTCAGAATGCAAATGTTAAATTTTGTTTTAGAAAAGCTGACAAGACCTTAAAAATAATTTTCAAGAATGGCCCAATCGTGGCTTTTTGTTAAACTTACATCCTGGTTGCTCATGTCCCAGTACGGCCTCTCTCCAAAAGACATGACCTCCCACATGACAATGCCATAGCTCCACACATCTGAGGCTGAGGTAAACTTTCTGAAGGCTATCGCCTCCGGTGCTGTCCAGCGGATTGGGATCTTACCTCCCTGCACAGAAAAGAAAACGGTCAGCTAAAAGTAAAATAGTAACTTTAAGTTAATGCGGCTAAATAATGAACTTTTACTATTGAAATTATAATATTTCAACAAATGTACAGCGAGTGAGTAAATTAAACTGTTTAACATTTATAAAATATGTGCATCAGTCTTGTGCATTAAAGTTAATTGAAAGGATTAAGAGAATTGCCATCTCACCAGAGAGCTGGTGTAGGTCGGGTCAGAGGAGTTCTCCTGCAGGAAGCGTGACAAGCCGAAGTCGGACACCTTGCACACCAGGTTACTGTTGATCAGGATGTTGCGGGCAGCCAGATCTCGGTGGACGTAGCTCATCTCTGCCAGGTACTTCATGCCGGAGGCGATGCCACGCAGCATACCCACCAGCTGGATGGGCGTGAACTGGCTGTCATTCAGCTACGGAGGAGAGAAACAGTTCAGTTGGAGAATGAGTGAAGTGGAGGTGTGTTTCAGTGTATAAGTGAAATGACAGCGTGTTTCAGTGTGCGTTTTCTGTGTCACACTGACCCGTAGAAAAGAGTCCAGAGCTCCATTCTCCATAAACTCTGTGAGGATCATGACTGGACAGCTGGCCGTGATGATCCCCTCCAGGTGGATGATGTTGGGGTGCTGGAACTGGCCCATGATGGACGCTTCAGACAGGAAGTCCCGTCTCTGCTTATCAGTGTAGCCTCCCTTTAGTGTCTTAATTGCTACGTAGTTTTCTTTTTTCCCTGGGATCTTCAGCCGTCCTCGACACACCTCCCCAAACTCTCCTGCAGCACACGGACACATAAACACACATTAGGGCTGTTTTCTTCAACGGGTGTTTACCACATTGGGAGGATGACAGTTGTCTTCTGCAAACCTAAAGCTCGCTTGCAGCTAGTGGTGTCCTTTGGTTTGGTAATATTGCTAAAATATTTATCAGTTAATTACTTTATTTACGCTGCAATTTTGAATTTTGCCTGATAAGGACGAATACAGACATTTAAATGTCACAGAATCAATTTAACTCAGTAAATTAGATATATTTTTAATAATGTTAATTTGAAAGAGGACAATCTGTAAGACTACAAAGTACACAGAAATAGTTGACCACTACAAAGTTTACTTGTGAATAATGGGAAATGGCTGGGGCTTACCAGCACCGATAACCTCCTCAATCTTGACAAAGGAAACATCAATTTCCTTGGCAAATTCTCGCACTGCCTCATTAGGGTCCTCATAGGTGAAGGGGTCGATATAAACCTTGACCCCTGCGAGAGAAAGACAAACAGAGTCGTGGGAAAGGAAAAGAATAAATGTTTAGAGTACTATGAGCAGCAATGAACCCAGGCACATTAAAAATGATTTTCTTGACGTGAATAAGTTGTAAATCACAGCTGAGGTTTAGTGTGCGTGTCCTTGATCTGTTACCTTGGCCAACAAGGTACTGGTTGTTTTTGTCGCTCAGTTCTGGATCCTTTACTCGGCTGTGCCTGCTGCAGGCAGAAAGAGATCAGGAAAAATAAAATAAGGATTAGGATGGCAGCACAGTTATCTGAAGAAAGGGTGTTAGACTTTATTTTCTGGCAAGCCTTCCTAATGCTTTATCAGCCTAATGTGATGCAAATCAATTGTCTTACAATGTGGCTGTTCAGATACAAGAACAGTACAATAACAAAGATGCCTCTCTAAATACTAAAATACAAACTCAAAAAAAAGCACAAATGAGCCAAAAATCACTAATTATATGATTATTTTTATTTGATGTTACAAAATTCTAGGTTGCAGGCAAGCATAGAAAAAAAAGATAATTTATTGATCCCCTTGGGGAATACTCTGCTATCTTGGCCCCATGCACTGAGAGGTCAGAGGTCAGTTCAGCTGCAGACCAATGCCAACAGAGTTACAGTGATTTGAAGGACACTCTCTGTTCCAAAAACAGCGCCATTATTTTATTAATTTTTTGACACAAAAACTCTGCCTTGTTAACAAAAGGCTTTTGTTGGCCTTAAACAATCCTCAGCGATCTCAAAAGGCACACCACACGATGGCTTGTGGTAATGGTGAATACCTGAGCCAGCCTCGATGGCACTGCTCTTTGACACAAGTTGCTACATTATAATTCTGCTGGCGCAAACTCATCCCTGCAAGACTGTAACAACCCTGTAGCTACTGGATTCCTGCCTTCCTCCATTTCTCTCCCTCTCCCACCTCATAAGCCTAAAATAGCAATAATGCACCACCCTCAGTTAGTGGCAGATCTGGGCCTCAGCCACTGGTTTGTGTGTGTGTGTGTGTGTGCGTGTGTGTGTGTGTGTGTGTGCGTGTGTAAGTTTGTGCATGTGTCACAAGGTCACAGCTATTGTTCTCCTGTCCTGTGGAAACAGGGTTGGGACGCCTGCATCCTGTCTCTCCCTGCCCTCTACCTCTATCACCATCTCTCTCCCTCTCCCTCTCCCTCTCTCTCTCCCTCTGATGGCATCCATTATTATTTACTCAAACAATGAAGCCTAAGGAAAACGTTCTAATGAGCAGGATTACTTTTAGCTGTGTAAGCAAAAGACATCATGAGCATTGCTTTGTGTCTGAACTGCCTCACACAGAGAAAAAAAATGGTGTGGGTAACAGAGTGCAAATCCACTGTTGATAAGATATGATTTGTATAAACAAAAGAACAAAGTGGTGCAAAACCGTAAAATTGGGGTCACCGTTGTTATTGGTTTTCGATCTCCCCCTTTTTCCCGTTTCCTGTTATTCTGTCAGCGTCTTTCCCTTCCAAATCTATCTTTTTCTCTGCCTCTTTCCCTTTCCCTCATTCTCACCGTATGCAGTAGGCGGCCACAAAGACAAAAGTGACAAGCAGCAGCATCCCAACAGCGATAAGGATGCCGGGTACCAAGAACTGGGAAGCAGAGTCTTGTCCTGAGAGAGGAGACAAACAAAAGACACAGAGAAGAGAGAAAAGGAGACAGACAGAAAGAGAGTTAGAGTAATGTAATGACAAATCATGACAGGAGGTTTACATTGGTAGTAAAGAAAAGTATGAGAAGGAAAGAAAGAACATGACAGGAATTTATAATATTACAGAGGCTCAATACAAGGACACTAACTCAATACAAGGACACAGGCAAAAAATTCATACAAGAAACTGTGTAGGGACTGAAAGAATCTGAAAAACCTTCCCAGTGGAAATGAAAAAAAATGTGTGAAAGAAAAAAAAAAAAGAGTAACGTGTGTGAAACTCCCTCTTCAAGAGCAAACAGTGCCTTTTCTTACCATCAGGAAGGGTGCGGAAGATGGCCGCAGGACTGAAGCTTCCATAACCTGCCATGGTGCGCGCCCGAACCTGCACTTCATACTGAGTGGCCCTGCGGAGGTCCGTCAGCACGGCCTGGTTTCTGTTACTCTCTGTGTAGTGGCACTGATCTTCACTACGTCGCTCCTACCATATGAAAACATGAGTTAGCTGGACTGGAAGTGAGCGTAAAACAGGAATAAGTGAGGAAATGATCAGGTCATCTATAGGAATTCAAATATTCAAAGTTTAGTCAAACTGACCTGAACTGAACCTGGACTTTCGTTCAATCCAATTACAGTACATTAAAACATAATTATACAATCTTAATCAGAAGCACGTTAACTAATATGTTGGAGGGGTACATATGTTTTGAGATTTATTTATATAAATGTGAAATTTATTCACACTAAAGTGTCTTGTGCCTCAGCTGCAAGATGGTGCTTCTGAGTCAGCTTTTTCATTTGTGTTTTGGTCAGAACAAAAACACAAACCATAGTCATAGAAATGTAAATACGCACCCATGTGTATTGTATACTGCCTCGACAGTTGTCACATGCAACACTGAAACAAAGTCTTACATGGCAATGTCTTAAGCTGATATACTGCAATATATCATTTACATTGTCAAATATCTGGAGCACAGTTGTTTGGCCAGACGATCTACTGGCTACAGGCCAGTTTCAGTTCACTTGACCTGCATGTTTTTGGACTGTGTGAGGAAATCTACATTAACCACTAAGCCTACCTACCCCTGTTTACATTTCTTTGCAAAGCACTGAGTTTTCTAATCCTGAGCCATAGTACGCCTGAAAATAAAATCATTAAACCTGTATAGCACGTGACCTTTAAGCCAGACAGTTGAGGGATGTTGGCAGGGAGCTCTCACCTTCTCACAGTAACGTAGCTGGTACTGCAGGATGGTGTAGTGTGGCTGAGCTGAGACTGACCAGTGCAGAGTCAGACTACTCTCTGTGGAGTCACTCTTCTGAATCACAGACACCAGCGATGGCACTGCACAGATGGCAGAGGAATTATAAATACCACATGAAATTCTGACTATTTATACCTTTCTACCTCTTCGCCTCCACTCTTACCATCATGGCTTGTGGTGATGTTGACACTTTCACTGGCAGGGTCCTTGCCGCTGAGCTGAGACACCCCGTTGAGCGACTGGATAATGAAGGCGTATGTGGTGTGAGGCAGCAGACCCCACACCTCCAGCCTGCGACCCAGCAGGCCGTGCTGCTCGGGCCGGTAGGTGACGCTGTCGCCGCAGGGGAGGCACGGCCCCTTGGGTGACCTGCACACAGAGCACCTGACAGCGTAGCTCAGGTCTGTTCTGCCGCCGTTGTCCAGAGGCTCATTCCACTCCAGACTGAGCGTGGTGTCGTTGATCTGGGTGACGATGCTGCGCGGGGCCGAGGGAGGTCCTACAGTGACCAAAAGTTGCCACAGTTAAACTGATTTTGCATTCCCTATATTGTAAATTATGGAGGTCAGTAGAAGAATTGTCCTTCAAGCTCCTGTAATAGCAAATCATCCTGCTTAAAATAAATAGTTCAACATTTTGGGAAATACACTTATTTGCTTTCTTCCCAAGAGTTAGATGAGTAGATTGATACCACTAACATGTCTGTATGGTAAATATGAAGCTACAGCGTGCAGCCAGTTAGCTTAGCATTAAAAATAGAAAAGGCTTGGATCTGTCCAAAGATAAATACATCTTCTGGTTTTACAGGGGTTTATATGCGGGACTATTTCTTGGACGGGTGCTCCCAGCCAAGAAATACGCCCACAAATAGACAAAGCCAGGCTAGCTGTTTTCCTCTGTTTCCAGTCTTTATGCTAAGCTAAGCTTCTGCTGGCTGTAGCTTCATATTTACCATACAGACATGACAGTGGTATTGGTCTTCTCATCAAAATCTAAAATAAAGCAAATACACCTATCACCCAAAATGTCAAACTATTCCTTTAAATATTGTCCTTTTCCTGGTCTGCAGCAGCATTACTGTCAGGCCCAGGTCTTGCAATTTTCTAAACCTGTCAGACTGATTCAGCAGAGTCATTATAGCAACATTACATATGATGATTTATCTCTTTTTTTTGTGACTAAATACCTTCATCCCCCAGATATTGTCACATTATTCAATCAAAAATGTCAGATATTTTAATATTTAGGTATCACTTAGCCCTGATGCAATCATAGTGTGTACAATTTCTCTATCAAATCAAATTATAATCTCTGTCATTTTACTGATGCTTTACCTTTCCATGACCCACACAGACCATTTGTTTACATTTTTCCATATAAGCTGAAGACATTTTATTCAGTCTACACATGTAGTCACGCAGCAGAATGATGCTCCTGCAGTGGCTTTGCATCACAGCAGGGGCATATGTGTTGCAGAATTTAACTGGTGCAATTACATTTGTCTAAAACTGGATGATAATGAACACCGTCTGAAAATTGTAAGAAGATAGCTATTGCCTCAAGCCAAGCATAACTAAACAGCAATACCACTCAGCCACTGTGAATGAGATTCTGTTCCTGCCAAGGAGACAGAGCTTTGTCACTGAGCCTGCAGCTAACTTAAGTGCTAATAGTGTTCTCATTGGAAACCCAAGTGGGGCATCATCATAGACAATCTGGGTGCGAATGAATTCTGAATTCAACATTTGGGAATGGGGATTTTTAGAGGCGATACATTTTATGACTTACAATCAGAATCCACTTTATTAAAATCACCAGGGCTGTCACAGTAATGTTAAAACACTTATTTTCAGGGGAAAAGGTCCGCATGATTTACAGATGATACGGCTGGTTTGCAATTTTGCATACAAATTGAAAATATAAGTGATGTGCAGAATTGCACAGGCAATCCAGGACAATAACATAATATATAATAGGAATGGCCTAATTAAGTGATTAATAATTAAGATAAAGCCTTTGTAATTAAAGTTATCAGTAATAATGAAATTGGTGGATGTAAATTCTAGTTTCCATTGATATCACACCTGCAGAGAACAGGAACTGTCACCAGCCCGACGCTGTTTCACATCTTCTTTATGGCCATTCCAAAAGAGTGCACCTAATTAAAAAGTCCCTCCCCTTCACACAAGCAACATGCAGCTGAATTGAAATTCCTGAGTCTGCATTGGAGGTGTCACTTGAGACCATCAATGCCTACTCCACTTTTGACTGAAAGCCCTACCCCCAACAACCTGTCACAAAAGATATGCATCTCAATGCCCAGCAGTGGGACAAAGGACACAAAGCAGATTAGAGGAGTTTGGCTAAATGACACCAGAGGAAAAGATCGCGCCAGATACGGTTAAAACAAAGTGAAGAAGTGCAGGGGAAGGTAAAGAGTGAAAACAAGCGAGTGGATACTTGTGTTGCTTAGCACCTCTATATTTGCATGTGGATTCGTGCATAAGTACCGTTTTCTGCATACTTACTAGTGCATGGGGTGTCAGGAGCGTCAGATTCAGCACGTAAGTATCCAGAACGACAAGCACACACTGAAGCCCCCCTGATGGTGGTGTAGCTAAATCCTGGACAGCCTGTGCACTGTCCCTCTGTGCCCGGCTTGAACTGACCCACAGGACAGGCTGAGGAGGACAGGAGGGGAAGACAAATGAAGGCAAATCATCATGGAGGTCTGACCTGGACCTGTGAATACTACAGAACATTGCACGAAATCTTCACACCCACTGTGCCCCAGACAGACTTGGGTCAAATTGAATTTGCAAATACATTTCTGTATTTCTCATTTTTTTCAGGGTACTTGGTTGCAGATTAACAGACAGAACCAGGTAACGAGGGCTATAAACTGTCTATATATATATATCTCTATCTATATCTATCTATATCTATATCTATATATCTATATCTATATATATCTATATCTATATCTGTCTATATCTATATATATCTATATCTATATATATATATATATATAGATATATATATAAATAAAACAAACAGTCATTAGTGGCATCCCTAGTGTGACCCCATTCTCCTCGATACACACCAGGTTCAACACACCGACACTTGAATGTGTAATGAGCTGTCACCTTGTAATGCCACATACACCAAAACCAGCAGTGCTTACGATATGTGTTCAGTATGGCGGTTGAAATGCAGCTCCAGCTGCTGAGTGAGAGGAATAAAATAATAAACCCACACCAAGTGGAGCAGTGTTATAGACAAAACTGACTTGTTTTGCAGGGTCTACACACTCTGGCCTTTCCGACTGACATTTTGCCAGCTGGAATTTCCCACATGCGAAAAATGTATTGGTGTGTGCCGAGTGCTGCTGCAGCACATCTCACCTGTTCAAAGTTGTTAAAATATATACTTTATAAATCAAATGAAATTGACTGTCATAAGACAGGATTATGAAACTTGGGTGCTTTTTTGCTCTCATTTCCCCTTAAGATATATATATATATATATATATATAAATGACACTAACTGATTTACCTCGAGGAAACTATAAAAGAAGGAAGGGTCATTACGTGACTGTGTAGCGTGTGAATGCACATTGCTGCCAAGTGTGAAAACTGGAGCTTTTCCCCACAGGAGTCGAGAGAAATTAATAATATTCAGGAAGGCTATCGTTAGCCAGAGCTGTCAGGAGCTGGCGCTAATCGCCAAATTTTATTTGCTTCTATAAATCTGGACCTTTATCACTTATCGGTACTTATTAACTTTGTTCGTCAATGAACTCATTATTATTTTTTTATCTTGTTTTTAATGTTGTACAGCACTTTGGTTCAGTTTCGGTTGTTGGAAGGTGCTATAGAAATAAAGTTTGATTGATTGATTGAACTAAGTTAGCATTTGCACTTTGTTTAGCTAACGTTAGCCAGCAAGTGTAAAAGAGACAAACGTGCTTTATTTTTTCAGTCAGGGAACTGCGGTGTTGGTGAGTGATAGCAAATGTTACAGCCCCTCTAGCTCAAGCGTCATGACTTATGTGTGTGCTAGCTAAAAATGTAGCCTAGATGACTAGTACGAATGTAAGTCACTGAGGCAAACTGCAAGGCATTGTAGCATATGGTCAAGTCCTAGTTTGGCTGAAGGATATTTACCTAAATCTGACAAAGCTGCTAACATTTTGACGTAATTTCAAATCTATTTGTTGTCTTGTACCCTTTTGTATTATATAACATTGTTAAACCTATACTGGGGAAATATACCCCTTCTGATGTAACAATATTTATAGCCTATAGTTTTAAATATTCTAATCAAGCTCATCTATAACACTAAATCAACTTGACAGAACTTTTCATAAGTTTTATGTTAAAGGGTTGTGTTTGACCCAGAAAATATACAGTATGTACTGTCAATGGCATTACAGCAAAATTAATTCAATTTTAAACCTAGACGTCAATTTCATTTTCTGAAATGACCGGCCTACAAAGCAAATAAAATGTTCAACCATGCTATAATGGCAATTTCCCTTTATGGTCTGGTGAATGTTTTTTCCTCACTGCTAAGTGACAGAACGCTGGAAATGCCAACCTCATTTCACCAGAAGCAAAATGTCGGAAATTATTTTTTGTCATGAAAAATCATTATACCTTCCACAGAAATCAAACTGAATCCTACCTTTAAATACAGATAGATGCAACCACACATTTTCTTGAGAAAATGTGGCATTTCTTCTTGTGTTTCTGTTTTTTTTTTTTTCAACATTTATCTGTGTTGGTGTACTGCGGTGTGTGTGTATGTGTGCTAATGTGTGTGTGGGGGGTGTTCATACACGAGGCTTGTTAATTGGACTCATTAGACAGAGCTGCTGCACAGCTCCTGAGAGAATCATCCAGCTTCTTCCTTCTTTTTTGTCTGCTTTGCTTTGATGTTCTAAAAGTGATATGATCTTTACCCTGAGCACCCCCCCCCTCGCTCTCTTCACCTCTCCAGTCCTCCTGCGCTCCTTCTATCTTAGCTGAACCATGAGTTGTGGCGGCAGTAAGCATTTGACCCTACTCTTCCTTTCTAAGATAAGTGCTGCTCCACCTGACCCCTCGCTGTCCCCTTTGTGTCACAGCCGTTCCCCTGCCTCATTAACTTCCTCGGACTCTCATTTCCTCTCCAACGCTTCGACCCTCAGTGAACCCCACCCTCATCTTACCATTGTTTTCTTGTTTAGTCTACCTGCTCTGCTGCATATGTGGGTGTAGTCTATATACATACTTATATGTGTGGCCTACCCTTGCCTCCTTCTTACCTGTGCATCTCGTGTGTCCTTCAGCGGGCTCAAATCCTGATAAGCAGGCGCAGGAGGTTGTTGGCTGGCCCACCCACTGGCCATCTTCCCCACAGAAGAGCTTAGGCGGGCGAGGTCGGGGCCCCTGCTGGGCGGCGTGCTCCACACACACACCCTGCGCCTCTTGCACCAGAGTATGGGGAACAGTCTCGGGGAAAGAGGAAAGAGCACTGACCAGGGGAGGACACTTCTTGAAGAACACCCTGACGGACAGCAGGGCCATGCAGGCACCCTGAGCCTGAAAGGCCAAGTAGAAGCCTCTCTTAGATAGAGGCCCGAGTCTTAAGGTCTTCACATTAAATTTCCGCTCCCCGCCCTTCCTCAGTAGAAAGTCTGCAGCCACTGTGTCCACCTAGGACAGGAAGAAAGAGAAAAGATCTTATGTAATGGCCAGATTCCAACACACAGGATTCAATCTTAAAAAGGACCAGACTGGCGGTTTTGCATGTTTTAGCCATTTTAGCCCATTAACTAGAGATCACATATGCTTTACATTATTGAACATTTTCCAAAGCATACCACTGTGATTTTAGATTGATTTACTACCTTCCAGGCAGCCATTGTTTCCCATTTGTTACAGCACGCTTTGAACCTCTACTAGCAGGAACGTGCTTAGGAGAAAGGTAATTCATCACAGTGAACATTTCATCACTTTTATTTTTCTGTCAAAGTTACATTATTAAGTGGTAATGAAGTCGAGGAGCAGGCACTGTTTTTGAAACCTCTCTTTGACGGTGTGTTCAAGGACACTACGACATCTGAGGTTTGATGATGAGATTCCAAAAAGCACTGCACTCATGAGCTATGTGTTTGGAAAATGAAACCCAGAAGATAAACAATAAGCAAACACGCAGGTTGTGAAACAGACTGAATGCGCCGACGAGGAGAGTTTTTTTAAAAGTTTTATGTCCAATACAACTTGGACATAAAATAAAAGTAACCCAATGTCCAATGTAATAAATACATAAGTAAAGCAACTTGTTTGTCTTTGCAAGCTGATTTTGATACTGTAAAGAAATGAATGGAAGCCAGCTGCATATTAAAAGTCGATCTGGACTAAAAATGCAAAACAACTAGTAAAGTCCTTTAATGAAATGTGGACAAGGGAACATAAAGCCTGTCTTGGTTTGGAGAGATTCACTAATATTGTCAAAGGGAAAGACAAGAACTTTGCTCGTTAACAGAGCCCTCATACAAAAGTTACACTTTTCAGTGATTTGGAAATTATGCACTGCTGTTCTTTTCTGAATACATTATGCGATTTTTCTTGAATGCACTGAAAGGATACTTTAGTAATTTAATATTGCACTTACATAAAGTTAAGGGACTCACAAGAGACAGATGTTTTGAAAAGAATGGTCAGATTTGATGCAGCAGAGGCCAAAATATCCATACGTTTAGTCCCTAGTAAAACTCTTTTATTACTTTTTTTTATTACTGGATTCTACACTTCCCATAATGCAGTTCAAGAACTTCTTTTCATTGAGCCCTCCTTGCCTGGTAAACACCCATGTCTTTTAAACTCCACACCCCCAGTTTGTTAATATAGGCTGTCTGTAAAAAAGTTTCAAACTCAATCCAAAACAACCTGGATGACATCATCAGTGTTATCTTGGAATGTAAAAATTAATTTGAGCTTCAACGATTAGTCAATGAATCAATTAGTCAATCAACAGACTATTAATCTGAAACTGTTTTGATTAATTTGATTTCGATTAAGTCGATTTTTCAAGCAAATATGCCATTTCATGGTTCCAGTTTCTCAAATTTGCTGTTTTTCTTTGTCATACATACATATTACATATTACATACATATTACAGCCAATTTAATATCTTTAGGTCTTGGACTGTTGGTCAGACAAAACAAGCTAATTAAACACATCACTGTGGGCTCTATAAAATTGTGAATGGCATTTTTCCACTATTTTTTAACATTTCATAGACTAAACACTTAATCGATTGATCGAGAAAAGCAAACCATGACAAGTAAACTGATCTTCATATGTAAAATAGGTGGAGTACCCCTTTAATGCAGATGTTGAGTATGTTAAAAGTCAATCAAAAATATTATTTAAAAAAAAATAAAAAATCATTCCTCAAACAACCACAGAGAGAAAATAAGTCCCTTGATTATAGGATATCCCATAACAATGTGTGACAAATTTGCATATAACATCAGAAGGTGGCCGTGGACGTACCTTGATGTATGGGTTCTCCATCCAGGGTGGGTAAGTGGACGTGGCCTCGTTGGAGTCTGCCTGGTAGTAGTAGAGATTAAAGGTCTCCTTACAGCTGCGGTGGTGGGTGCTACTGGATGAACACTCCATCATGGTGAACCGCAGTTCCACGTAAACCTGAGACGCTGCTCGTCGCTGGATGAAGCCACTGCGCAGCCAATGGCTGGATGAACTGTCAAGCTGACAGATCTGATAGATCCTCACGCTGTTGTTCTCCTCATCTAAACCGCTTACTTCCTCCCACTGAGAGCAATGAGGAGAACAAAGGGTTGTCAGGTTGCAAGTTAAAATGACATCTGACCCAGAAAACTTGAACATTTTTGTGAGTCCTTAGTATATTTAATTCTCCTGTAAAGACTTTCACTAGGGTCTTTATATAATCGGTCACATTAAAAGTCCTATTCATCGTAATAATGTTGCAATTCTTTGTTGGCCCTCTGCTGTACTGTACCTGTCAGAGGCCCGTGGGACAAATCTGGCCTGCTGTGGATTTTGATCCAGCCCAAATTTGAATCTGGATTGTTAAATCATTCCTCCTGCTGAGCTGCAGCCCAGCTAGTGGGAATTCAGGTCTCACTTGTCAAACAGAGCACACTACTGCACACAGCATCCGAGACAGACAGTGCTCTCACCCTTCAAACACACTTTTAGACTAAAATACAAGAAGACAGAGGGGATATCACAAATATGTATGAAGTGAAACCCCTCCACAGAAATCTACATTTGTTGGGGAGCCAAATGCAACAGAAAAATGCTTTAATGTTTGACTTCTGAGTCAACAGCAAACATATTCACCATCACTATGTTCCCAAGAGTGGGAAACAAGCAAGAAATTAACATACTCAGGGCAGAATTTAGCAGATTTGCTGAACTTGAGGCTCAGAAATTCAGTTATGTAAATATGTAAATCTTTAAAAATCCATTTGCAGATGATGTGTTGAGTGAGGCAGAATACTGGTCTGAATGAATTACAGTGCAGCAGAGCACAGAGCCAGGTTTGAATCTCTCGATGGGAGAATTTCCCTTTTAATCCCAAAACAATAAATACTATGGACTTTGGCAGCACATATTTCTGTAAACAAAATGTTTTCTGCGATGAAGACGTACAAAATATCCCACAGGGCTCATCTAGATTTGACAAAAATCATTTAAAGCAATTGTTAAATTTAGTTGCTGTGTTTGACTGTCCCTTCTGTACAAAACGTAGGTCTGAGTGAGGTAAATGACACTACTTTCACACACACACAAGCTGTGTTTGATACATACATTCAACCTATGTTAATCCTGATTTATCGCTGTTCACTTACACTGTTAAACCACAAATTATATTGATGATTTTATTAAAAGTAGTAGTAAAGCACTGGAGGTTTAACATGAATATTACCTTTATTTGGTCTCTTTAAAAAAGTGAATGCAACAACTAACATTTAACAATGATGTTCATATAATTTATATGAAATTGAGAAGCCAGAATTGATATCTGGCAGGGTTGGGAGTTGCCACAAATATCTACTATGAGGGTATCATAATCCTTAAATGCTAAAAATAAATAACCATATATGAACCTTTTTATATCTGTAATCTTTGATGCAGACAGCTCATGGCATCTCTCCACTCCTGCCTGTCATTACTAACTAAATCACAGTTTTATACTTTTTAGTGTTAAGTTAGTGTTAAAAAACACTATCCTGCCATGTTTTTGACAATGTGGAGCTTTTGATAAACTACTTCAGATGATAATGGCTGTGCAAACTATTTAGAGACTGTCGGCCTGTTTTGCTTTGCATCTTGATCAAAAGCACAGACACATTTGTTGAGTATTTCCGTCCAGTTCCAGAAATCTCCTTGCCAGCATCACTGTAACCATTTTCCTTCTGAAACATCAGAAGTTGAGCAGTTTTGGTCACTGACAGTGCTGGCAGGACTGCCCTAGCAACCACCCCTCAGTTGATCAAATTACAAATATGCCTTTTTCTGGCTGCAGTATTAAAAATTGTGGGCAGCCAGTGACTTCAACTCCAACATTGATGGGATATATCAAAGCATCTGCTTTCAATATACTTTGAATCCCACATTCACTCTGGCGTCTCCTTTATTCTGTCAGTTACCTGCCATATAAGGAACTCTTTTATAGCCAAAGTAACAAAGGAACAGCTGTAAGCCAAAAATCCCCAGTCACCAAGCTCTGTGTTAGTAATACAGATAACATGGTGAAGCTGGGGCTACAGACCTGGGGTTTGGCATTTGTGAAGATGGTCCATTTGAGATCAGACGTCTCTGTCTTAGTGTTCATCAGAACTTCTGTGAAAAAGATAAAAAAACATAATATCACTCACAGCAGGAAATATAAAAATGACACGTATGAGACTCATTTACATTCAGAGAAACACATAAATGAATTTAAAAACACAGCGTGAACATATTTCCCGAGTCCCGAGCTCTCTGCCAAGTATCAGCTATGGCTTATACTGGGATTAGGGTAAAATATGGAGTTTCACCAGTCAATTACATCAACAGAAACATTCCCACTACCCTAAAATTGTCTTTCCTCTCATGTTTGTTTTTATTCTCTCCATGTCCCTTGTGTTCCCAGCAACACACCATGCCTGTGGTCACACTAAACCCGGTGAAAGGAGTCCGCCTTTGTCCAGAGAGTAGGGACAAGTAGTTGGAACAAGAGAATCGACCAGACACACACACACACACACACACACACACACACACACACACACACACACACACACACACACACACACACACACACACGTATGTAAAGATTTAAGCCTGAGATTACAATAGAATTGATTTTTGGTAATCTTTTGAGGGGCAGGCTGCCAGCTCACAAACAATCTGAGCTGTTCTGCTATGATTCAGTATCTCAATGAAAACCGGGACCTGAACAGCATGAAACCTGATGCAGAGTTAGGTTAGGGTGAAGGGACTTCATGTGAGGACATATTTTTTTTCTCCCCAGCTGTCTTAGCAGATTGTCTCTGTTGAATTGTGACTAGTGTTTATACTGATGGGATGAGGTTTCTGTCAGACTGGCTTTCAGAGCCCTGCATGTTCTCCGCGAAAGCTCATCTCAAGGGTGAGGCAGTTTGGTTTTTACCAATAAACAGGATTTAATGCGGCTCTCCTGTGTGCCATGATCAAGGAGAGCACCTGCATGAAAATGGATGCTGGAGGAAATGGGGGTTTCAGTGTGAGTTTATCACTGGGGTTATTAAAATGTTTTGTTGAATTAGGCTTCCAATATAAGGCTAAACAGTAAAGCCTGGCATCCCATAACCCCTCTAATACACACTCTACACACATACAGACAAATACAATACTACATCTGCATTAAAAACAAAACACTTCTTTTCCCTGTTTTTTCTTTTATGGTTTTATTTTCCCCGAATGTTTATTTAAGTATTTGTGTATTTTCCCCATCACACTTAATTGATTTTAGTAATAATGCTTCATATAAATAATAAAATGGTGCCTGAAATGCACTGAAACCATATCTTAAAATAAAAATTAATTATAATAAGATTATTCTTATTACAGTCATTTAAAAAAAAAGATGCTTCACTCTGAATCCTGGATGAAGACAAAGTGTTGCTTTCCTCAACTGTTTCAGATGTGTTGTTTCCACCTCCTACTTGCTTTGACATGTTGCTTTGTTGTCCAAAACATCCGCGGCAAGTCAAGTGTCTAATTTTATACACAGATTCAGTGATTCCATATGTATTTATCCAAATGTGGAGATTAGATGGCCCTGTAGTTCTTTGATAATACTTCTTCCATTGGCTTATTTGATTTTGGCATTTGTCAAGTTCCAACAATACTGGTTTACATTATCAGAGATAAAGTTAGTAATTATTATCTACAGTTAACTTTTTTGAAATGTGCATTACACAGAATGTAGTCTAAAACACAACAAGAAATACATGTTTCCCATCATCTGGAACTTCAATTTAATGAACCCCAAAGTTAAATAATGGTGAAATGATTGGTCCAAATAATTGATTAGTTGACTGACCCAAAGAAATCAGCAACAATTTTGAAAATCAATTAATTGTTTAAGTTATTTATCAAGAAAAATGCCAAACATTGTCTGGTTCCAGCTTCTCAGATGTGATAATTTCTTGATTTCCTCTGTTTAAATTGGATATCTTTGGGTTTTTAACAGTTTGGCTGGTGAACACAAGCAACTTGAAGAGGTCACCTTGGGCACTGGGAAATAGTGATTGGCATTTATCAAAAAAATAATCGATAAATTAATCAAACATAAAAATAATAATTAGTTGCAGCCCTAAAGTAAAGAAAAATACCTTCATCTAATATATTTCGTCACCACACTTCCCATAGTTTGATGCTGCTAGAATCATGAAAATTCATCCTTACAGTATAATCCTATTATCAGTGTCCAAGTTACTTTTATAGTCTGTTCAGTGTAACTGCTAATGATTGTAGTCAGTTTCATGTGCAACACTGTATACAGGAGAAAAGGATGTTTGGAAAAAGCTTCTGCACAGAACATTATGAAGATATGGAGGCTGTCAGGGACACTTGTAGTATTTTACAAAAATAACTGCAACGCCTACAGTTACTAATCTCTGTGATCCTGTGTAAAGTGAGAGGCAATCACATTTACCACTTACCAACCCACATCCCAATGAAATACACATGAAGGCACCAAAAAAACTCTGATATAAGGCAGGATCTGACTGGTGCTTCCTACTGAGACAAATGTTACAACCGTAGCCGTCCAGAGCCAGGCGCCATTGTTTAACACTAATGAACCTTAAACTGTCGGTTAAAGATCAGATATTGCGGACAAAGGCGGCCTATTCAGGATGGACAGTAAACTGTGTCTATAGTCCTTCCATAGCTGCACCCGACACTTACAAAATAAATATAAAGGGATATTTGGTTATTCTAAGCATATAGTTCATGGTAAATCAGTTTGTTGTTCCATTGTGCTTGATGGAGGTGATAGCTTTTTTATTTTCCCTCACTTTTTCAATTAATTATCCTACATCCCACATTCTACTAGGAAATATTAGGCTAATGGGATGAATTAACAGTATAATACAGTTGGTCAAAAGTCACAATCTATAGAAAAATACAAACAAACACATATTACAGATTGATTTGATAACTGTATTAAATAAATATGTCCTCCTCTGCCCCACTGCTATTCCTCCATTAGATAAAAAAAACATGTTTAACACAAACATTTTAATACAAAATAATTAACAGTAAAAGAACAAGTGTTTTAAGTGGAAAACATCTAGTGTCATCTATAAATATCTGACTCTATATCCTCGTTTTTCCATAATGATTTCCATGATTACTCAATCACGCCCACCGCTGCTCACATCTTAGCTGCTGCTAATTTAATACATTTCCTCAGTGAACAACCCACACAAACGCTGAATTCATCCCCTTTTAAACCCCACGCTCACTGCCGTACAGCCAAATTACCTAAATCTTTCTTATTGTATTCCACCTCAGTGTCATTTTATCATTCCCATGGTCTGGGTGACCTGTCCCATGCACAGCATATGAAAGCAGTGACTTGACATCACTAATTATCAGGGTTGCATATGCAGCAGGTTCGTCATTATATCACACTGAAAGGTAAATGTGACTTTAATCAGGGACTTCTCCGTCTGTATTACACATTTTTCTTTTGCAATCTACTCAGTTCACTCTCTCTATGCAAACTCCCTGTAAAGAAACAAATGTACATGCTTCTTACCCTCTTCCACTTGAAAACCACAGAAACCCACCAGCTTTATAACAACAATCTGAGGCGATAAAGAGGAAGAAAGGAAAGTCTGCTGAGAGCAGAAAAAAGAGAGGAGAGAGGTGGATAATTGGATGACAAAGTTCAGACAGGTGCTTTCCCACATTTAGTCTACCTCGAGTTCACTCCAGCATAATTTAAAAAAAAAAAACACCTTCATAATATTCCAGCTCCAGTTTGGAGACAGCCCCATCTCCACCTTTCAAATGCACAGCTGCCTCTGTTTCATATTTTTTTTGAAGGAGTGGAAAAGAACCCCCCCCAGGCATGGTAATCACTGTTTATCGGAGCTCTATCATTAAGGTTTATGAGATAGGATGCGTGAGCTTTAGTGTTTCTATGTGATGGTGAGTGTTTCTATTATGTGCATGCACGGCCTTGCCTTTCACTGAAGTAGATCCAGACTTAAGCCCTGTAAGAGGAAGCTGGCGTTTCCCCTACATTCTTACAGCAGCGGCGGCCACCCACCGCCGGAAAATTGCCCCCAGTGCTAGAAAAATGAAGGAACAATGAAAATTCGTCATCTGGCCATATTTAACACCCAAAACAAACAACTGTACAGTAATTACAGCATAATCGCCCACATTAGGAGACACTAGAGAAGTCTAAACTGATACTGCCGCTGGCCAGAAGACTAGGACTGAGCCTTGGCATTATGGAGATATGTTATATGTTACATGTTGTTAAATATCATAAATAGACATTATTAGCCAATTTTTTTCCCCAAGTAAAGACACTGAGAGGCAGGTCTGAAGTAGTTGGGTTGAGATATCAGTATTAGCATGGTATAGTTTTGATTTTAATCATCAAACCATGTCAGAAAAACACAAGTCAGGGGAAGGTATTAAGTTTTCTGTATGAAAGACAGACAACAATAAAGGGTGTTGTACATGGTTTTCTTTTGAAATGTAAAACTTGACCCTGTATTTTTGACAAAGGAGGGCTATACACGGCAAATTTTACACCTTCATTTTCTATACAGCTGTCTTCAGGCTTTATACAACTGACCTCAAATTCAAGAGCAGGACCCATTTTCTCTGAATCCCGCTTGCCATTCTTCAATTTTGTGGTCAGTTCTTTCCTGCGTGCCCTTTCCCTCCCTATTTTCCACTTTCTCTGTGGCTCTGGAGTGTGATAGGGAAATTATAGGCCTATGAACATTTGCCCTGCTTCAGCTGCAATTAGACCTCATTTTAATTAAAGAAACAGAGTGCCAATTAACAATAACCATACACCTAGAGAAATGGAGACAGAGGGGAAGAACGGAGATAATGGAAAAGAGGAATGTAAGAGGGGAAGAGATAGTAGAAGGTTTAAGATTTACAGATGACATGTATTAAAACTAGATGGGTTTATCTGTGTATTTGCCAATATTACAGCTACATTCATTAAGCTACTTGCTCTCAATGTCTGTTTTTTGTGTGTGCTTGGCTTGGCCAGCTAACATGACAGGCCATGACAGGCTGATAACATCTTGGTGTCATTATAATGTTTAATAATAAGTTATAATTGTATAGGTTTCTGTACACTCAGTACTTTTACATCACATTCCAACAAACAATGATACTACTGACATGTACCACATGTGTAGCTTAATTATTTCAACATAAAAACAAACACTGACAATATTTCTATCTCGGTGAAATATATTGCTTTTGTTTTGTAAAGTAATTTAATCAATACAAGACACAAAAATGAAATATATGATAAAGTGCTGAGCAAAGGAATCACATCTGCTTGCATAGTTGTTTGGTGGTTTGGGACTTAAAGCTGCTCCATTCCATGCTCGAGATGAAGGTTTGTCCTGCTAGGAACGTTATTGTGCTCCAGTTATAACTCAAAACCTCATGTGTTTCAGGGAATACTTCTAGCACATGTTTTAAATTTTGCAAAGATCAGATGCTTATGGGATGTTCTGGTGCCTCTGGTAATTTGATACCTCCATGTTTCATATTTAAAGTTAAAGGAGTAGTTCTTATTTGCTTTCTTGTCAAGAGTTAAATGAGAATATGGATACCAATCTGTGAAAAGGCGGATTTCCAAAAAGTTGAACTATTCCTTTAAAAAAACAAAATCCTTCACTTTGGTCATTTCCAAGTAAGGCTGATATTCATACATGACTAACTATAGGTATAATTAATGAGCTTGTCTGTATTAACATTAGTTTGATGGATTATAGCCGCTACTACAAAAGTCAGTTAAGTTTGTTTTGCTTGTTGGAGTATTCAAATAATTCCTTAGCAAAAGATTATCACATTCATTATATGGTAGGAGTGATTGTCCTCCAGGTATTATTGACCACATGTTACAAAGAATATCGTTGGTTAATCTTTAAAAATGCTAATTTTGGATGTCCTTGGTTATCTACCATAGTGCACTTTAAGAATGCAAATGAAAAGACGAAATGATTTTCTTTCACGTGTCAGCTTTCCAGCGTTGTTTTTGTGAGTGTAGGTAAGTGTGTGCATGTGAACATTAAAACTTATGCACTGAATGTGCGTGTGTGAATCGTGTTTGTGTGTCTTTGACAGAGTTGTGTCTAGTGAGGGTAGACCTCAGCTTCCTGTAGTTCCTGTCCCCTTCCCGTCTCCTGGTCTGGTGGGGGCCGGCCGCCAACACGCACATCATTCCCATGCACAGCAACCGAGCGGGACATTGTTCAACTCCTGTCTACTGTACAACAAAAGGCTCCAGTGGCACGTGTGGATGAGCTCAGCTACTTAAAGTATGTGTCATGGAGTAGTGAGATGAAAGGAGCGAGGGTGAGATGAAGAAAAGGTATTAATGTTTGACACTTTCCTTTCTGCGTCTGTCGGGACGCAGCTCATGTTGTGGTTGGTCTCTGTCCCAGTACAGGATGTGGCCTAGTTAGGGAGGAAGCTTCATACTGGACAGAAACCAAAGATGCTACCAGAGAGGATCAACACTGCTGTGAATGAAAGTGACTGACCCAGAGCACTGAGGATTAAGTATTGGTCTAAGATACCTGGCCTCTGAACGTTTTGGCATACGTTTACACGGTCATCAGAGATTCACCGGACAGAATCATTACATCTATCATTTTTCATGTGTTTTCCCCAGTCTCAGTCTCATAGTTCACACTGGAGAGCTTGTATGAGAGGTCAATGACTTTTCTTCCTTAGCTAATAATAAATTCACTACAACACTGAAACTATTTTGATTTCTAGTTGTTGGTCAGACAAACATATGTTCTGATCCCCGGGCAAATCACCCTTTTAATCTTTTCTAATTCTTCCCCAGTGTCATGCCGCTTTAGAAAAAAAAAGTATTTTTTATTTTGTCTCAGCAGTACAGCGTGATCTGTTTATTTCTGTAACTATAGTAACGTAATACTGGCGCACGTCTTGAATCAGGAAGTAGATGTGCGGTAGTCAGTTACGGCAGTGTGCAAGCTCTACCGGTCATCCGTTCTCAGGCGATCGCTTTCTCCTCTTCTCTTTTGCTAAAGCAACGTCTGTTAGTATTTCTCATCATATAATATTAGGACAGTGCCTATTTTCATCTTTGTAAGGTTATTGAGACGGCTAAGTTAGCTTTATGTTTATTACTGCTGATTGTTTACTAGCTTGATTGCGTTTACTATATAGATCACCGCTGTGTAGATAATCTGTGCTGTTTTTTCTGTCACTTTGTATTTGGATTTAATATTAATACATATTACATTTGTATTGCATTACAGTTTCACAATATGCCCAGTAAACTTTATGGAAATGAATCATCTGTGTCCTGGAGTTTCTTGGGAGTGTTTAAGCTGAATGGAGCTTAGTCCATGACACTCAGTTAAATATGAATACATCTGTGCATCACAACAGAAGAAAGGATTCAACAAAAGCTTTGCGCTGGAACACAAAACAAATGTTGACAAATACAGGTAGAAGCACCCAAAGGTGCATCTATGATTCATTGCAATTCCCTTAATTGTGGTAAAGTAGAAGGAAACACTGTTGCATTATTCAAGCCACACAAGTTCAAAGTGAATATTTACTCAATCACAGTGGTGTAAAAAGTTTGGAGCCTCACATAAAATGAGAGGTTAAGGTTAAGAGGAAATGAGACGTTGGCTTGGTTCTGTTCCTTTTTATATCACCGCCTACGAGTAATGAGTTTTGACCTGTGGTGTTAACTGCTGAACAGCACTTGTGCATCTTGGACTCAAACTGCCTTTTTCCCCTCAGACAAACAAAATTCACATAGCTGTGAGGCCAAAAGATATTCCCATTCCCAACATTATCTACAGAGAGGTGACATCTATGACTGTTTGACAATAGATTAGTGTTATTATAAGACGTGTTTGCAGTGGCATCTGTGTACAAGAGGAACTGAATACAATGAAGAAACTTGGCAAGAACAAATGAAAGCAATAGATTTCAACATTTAATTCCCAACATGACGAAAGGAAGTAAACAACCTTAATTATTTTTTTCTGGTTAAATTGTTAATCATTCGCAATTCTAAATAGACACATTTGTTTGCTGTTGAGCTGAATCTCGTGGGCAGGACCTACGCTGAAAGACATAAGACACGTCCCTATTGGCCAGCCTCAATCGGAGTGACAGCTTGGCAACATCCACTGTTAGCAGACAACATACGGAGTTCCATGGAGAAGACGGAGCGGGAGCAGAAATGTCACATTTCCATCGTGTTTTCTACATTGTTTTTTTCACCGTTTGAGGTCTGATTTGCGTTCACTTAATTACGTCATCTTGTTGCATATCTTATAATGGAAAGTTGGCGCCAAATACTGCTTACCTCGGTGCACCAACTCCTATAATAATAATCACATTACGGTAGTGATTAGAAACAAAGCATTCATTCACATTTTCTTTTGCTGATTTTTGTCCCACCAACCGAAATTACCTTTGGGAATATGGCTTTATGGTTACATGCTTTATAAGTATGGGAATGTGTAGTGACACGGTATTATTGATGTTACTGGTGAGAGATAAAATATTACTTCACTATCACTCTGTTCGAGGCTGGCCAATAGGGACGTGTCTTACATCCTTTAGCGTAGGTCCCACCCACGAGAGTCAGCTCAACAGCAAGCAAAGCTTTTCAATTCAAATGCAAAGCTTTCGGTTTCAAAAGCAAAACGGTATGTGTATATTACTGCACTTTTCAAAACCTCTACATTTCCACAAGCCATGCTGCCTTTAAATAAAGAATACTGTGAGGGAAAAAGAGACAACACTTGACACGATGCCCAAATTAGAAAGAAGACAAACCAATGGTTATCTGTTGGTTTTTGGGGTAGACAATCATATTTATCATTTCCACTTTAACCTGGAGACTAATTTCATTATGAAACTCCACAACTAAGGCTACAACTAGATTACTTTTATTATCGATTAATCATTTAGTTTTTAAAATGTCATGCTTCTGAGCATGAGTTTCTGTGTTCAAAAAATGTGTATTATTTCTTTTCAGAGACCTTGATTCTACACGATTGAAAAGCAAGTGCCTCAGTAAACAGTACATTTTAGCACTTTTACAGTTTTACATTGTTGGATGCTGTCAAAGGCTACAGTCTGTACAACTGCAAAGTAGAACAGAGAAAATGAGCTAAGCAAAACCTAACTCAAAGCCACACTCATCTATTTAGAAAGGTGTCTGGGAAATGACACTCTGCTCTTTGATCGATCATCTGGGTGATGTACAACATCAGAGCAAAGCAGTTTAGATCCTGTGATCAGAGTTGGCAGAAGAAAGCACCACATTTCTGTGCTTGACTGCAAACAGGCACATGTCACACATTTTCAGTTTGTTATGTAACAAAAAAAAAAAAAGATTATCTATCATCATCTTGGAAAGAAAATGACATAACTAAGATAGAAAGCTGTCAATACATCTGTGTTTTTTTACCACAGCACCAAGATCCTCATGAACAAAATTCAGGTCTGACAACTTTATAGACACTTTCCTGCTCTATACCTGGGAGCTATCACACATCATCACTCTGTGGCCTCTACAAACCAACTAGCCTCAAGTTGCTATCTCCTTTATAGACGGCTTGAAGGCAGTGGATAATCTGTGAAGCCGCTGAGCTGAGCTGAGCTGAGCTATGTGTCATCACGGCAAAAGCACCATGGGAAAGTGCAGGTTATGTGCTTGTTTTCAAACACTTTCTCAATCCTTGAAGAGGATATTCATCCTCTTGTCTTCTCCTGTCCACTGGAGGCCTGAGGTCGGGTCAGTCATAGACTGGCACCCCTACAGGGCAGACACTTTGGAGTCATGCAGTGCTGAAATCTGGGGTGATCTTCCTAACCAGCAGGAGACTCTGCCACCACAGTGTTTGCAGTGCCTTCCAATAATTAAACCAGATTGTTTGCCAGCTAGATGACTATAGATTAATTAATGGCATGTTTGTGTCTTGTGTCATTTAATCATGAATAGAAAAGACTGGGAGCCATTCCAAAATGTTGTAATGTGTGCGATCACCAACAGGGCTGGAATGATATATTATCCTATCGAGCTGCAGCAGCAACATTAACTCCCATTTGTTAGAGCGGAAGAAGCATGGAAATTTGAACTTTTATAAAGTAATATATGACAGGTGACCTCTCTCATTTCAAATCTGGCTTGATGAAAAACCCATATAGCTCCATTTACTGCTGTGATGCAGCTAACAAACTCTACATGAGGCCCAAAAATGTCGACTGCTGTACTTAAAACAGAGTTTTTATCAAAGCCTTATTCATTTTGGGGAAAAAGAAATCTTGCCGAAGAAAATGCACACACACACACACACACACACACACACACACACACACACAGCTTTCAGTGACTAATCTGCTGTGGGAGGTGGACAGCTTGTAGCTAACAGTACAGACTACAGCTAAATAAACCATCTAAAGATTGACACATCTAAGTAGAGATACAAGAAAACAGACTCTCTGCGAGAATTTTCTCTTTTATTCTGACACATCACGCTTTTTCATATTCAAACAACAACAGACGGGCTGAGAGCTAATTCTCTTCATCAGTCTATGCATTGCTCCTACAAGCCTGCGACTGGGTGTTTGTGTGGCAGTGACCGATTTATCTAGAATAAAGATAGACTCATCTTTGGATGTGAAGCCATTTGTTAGAGTACAAAGAGCATAATTTTCCTTCCTCAGCCAGCCATATTATATTTTCAGCGAGTAGTGAATTCAGTAGTTTACAAACTGTTTGAATTTCAAGACCACACTTGTCCAATCTCAGAAAAAGGGGCCGAGTTCAATAATACAATGACTGTTCTTCAATGACTGTGTAGGGTTGAGGAGAGATAGCAATCACTGAAGCAATGGTGATATGTAAGAATATGAGGGAAGGCAAAGAGTGAAAGATCATTTTGTGTGCAGCACTCCCTAAAAATAAGATACCAAGCCGCCAAAAAAAGGTGTTTAATGCTTCTTTAACTGATCTGACCCACTCCTTTTTGGAGCATGACTCCCTCTTAAAGCTCTTAGCTGTGTGCAAGCTGTAGGAGGGCAGCTAGCACACAGGAATGTCTCTGTTATGCCGTACATAGCAGAGCCCACTTGGTTCAGTGCAGTAGATAAAAGATGGCCCTGGAAGACAAGCAGTGTGCAAGCATGAAGGTGGAAACAAATATGCACGTGTTCTCTAGGTTGTTGTCGAACCAAGTGAATTGCATTCTAACTTAAAACGAGCATATCAAACACAAGATGTAGGTCAACCTATGACGCAGGGAGGAAAATATCCCAGACTCAAATCGAATCAAGTCTACTGATGGCGCATGCTTCAAGCAGAGAAATTTTAACATCAAGGTTGCTTTTTTTTAATCAATTCTTGCACATCCAGCCTCAGACACCTTACCAGCCTCATGTTGCTTCCCCCCCTTCAAGATTTCATTCTATTTTTGAATGTAATGACAAAAACATCACAAGGCATAAGACAACAATGGCATGTAGAAACGGTTCACAAAAGATTTTTTCCAACACAATGCTCAGTATGCCTCAAATGCCAGCTGCGATTAGACTGCAAGATAAATGGGAAAGATGGACCTGAGATAAATAGCTCCTTCTCAGTTGTTGTCTTCTAAGTAAAGGCCTTTTTAATCCCTTTGTTATACTCACATATTCAGCCCATCACTTATATCTCACATATCTGGCCCCAGGTGTGTGTGATTACAGAATGCAAATAGATAATATACCCACTTTGCTCATTATGCAGTGTGCAGACGTGCACATACATGCACCCTCATTGCCCTCTCTGCACTTGCTCTTTTCGTTGACTCATGCCGGTCTCCCCATCTCTCCTTGACTCACTTCAAAGAGAACCCCCATCCCTCTAAAAGTGCCATTCTCCTTGGTGCTTATGGCTGATAGGCTGTGGCCTCATTCCCTCTCTGCTGCAGCCTGTCCCCATTGTGTCCCACTCTCAGAGAGTAGCGTGTGGGTGGAGGACAGACCGGCTCTCCAAAGTGGATGCCTGACATGGATGTATGGGCTGGGGGTGTATGCTCTCACCGAGCTAAACTATCATCCACCTGCAATTCCCGGCTGCCATATGCATCCTTCTCGGCGAAGAGAGAAAGGGAGAGTGAGAGAGAGACATGGGCTGAGAGTACTTGTGGCACTCAGATGCCTGTTTAACTCTTGAGGAAGCTAATCATCGGATTGAGGTACTGAGGATGATGGGCTACAGGCTTTCAGAGAGGGGGAAGGTTGCTTTAAATGCAAATCCCTTTCTTATAAAAATCGGTTCCGTTTAAAAGGATTTCTGGGAAACGATCCACATTTCCACGGCAGGGGAGACAGTCAGCAAGAGAAAACAGCATAGCACCAGTCAAACATCAAGGAGACAGAGGACGTGGAAAGAGTAGCAAAAGAAAAGGCTACATGTCTGTGAAAGAAGGGATTGAGGCTCAAGTAAGGCCTCTTGGATAAAAACATCCTTTTTGCATTTGAGACACTTAGAGAGTTTTAGTTTAGATTGAGAAGCATTATGCTATTAATCATGCTAGTTATGGCACAGAGGAGTCAGGAGGTGAAAGACTAAACAGAAGACAGACTGTGTACAAAATGCGAGTCTCCCTTGATGAGCGTTTTTAGAGGGTCGGTGTCAATCTTGCCTTCCACCTAAAAGCCGTCTATCAGCAGATTAGATAAATATGAGCCTTGAAAGTTTTGTTTAATTCCATCTAAAGAAGCCTGTTACATGTTGTTTGGCTGCCTGGATATGAGCAGCTGGTGAGTGTTGCAGTATTTGTTTAAGGCAAGATCCAGATGTGCATTGGCTTCCCTCGTTGCCTCCACCCAACCACTACCAATCAACAGCACTGCACAAAAATGTTCAGTGAGCCTGTGGGAAAATTTGGGCATCTTTGTCAACCCACTCACATTAGAGCCGGGTGATATGTCAGCTTTTACGATTTTTTTCCCACATCAAATATGTATGGAGAGATATTTTTTAATTTACAATATGTTTTAAATCATGTAACACTAATGGAAATGTGAATTTATTACTCCATTTGTCTCATTACTCCCACTTGGCCCCTGGCGCATCTACTTGTAGCTGTGTGAGCTCATTGTTCAGAATGGAGGCTGCACGTGTGTCATTTCAAGTGCCAAACAAAAGATATTAATGTCACCTCTTTTGTATAGGGTTGCTTAGGTTTGAGAGCGTGTGATATGGAACAAACCACTGCTGTGTGTAAAGTTTGCAAGAGACAGGATGACACCTCACCCCTCTTTCCATCAGCAGAAGCTAGAAAGTGCTGGCGATGTTTTTCACCCCAACAACAAGACAGCGGCTTCTGCTAAACAAATTACACTGGCAGCTGCACTTTCTTGTTGCACACTACGTGAAAAGATATTTTGTAAATAGAATAGGAGGTAACAGCTGCAGCAACATATACAACACAGAAGGATTTACAATGCTGTAAAACTATAAGTACAAGCCTCCCAGCCAAAAATAAACAAGTTTGCTAAAGAGACACTGCCTTTACTTGACAGCAATGTTCAGCAGACAATCACACATGAACTTCAGAATCTCAGCTATTTCTCCACCACAGCCAATCTACAGTCAAGTTGCATGAAGAATGTAACAAGAGTGTTATGGTGTATTTCCATCCACCTGTTTTAAAGCACATTTTCAATTTGTCCATAAAAAAACCTCAACATTTTTGTACTTGGTTGAGGTGGAAATATTGGTATATTAATAAAAACGAAACGCGACAAAGTGCAGTGGAAAACAGACTTAGCGAATTAGGCTAATCATGACGAACATGAAGCATGTGACTCACTTGTCACTCATGTTTCCACTGAAGAAATGAAAAATTGCAGCAGACGAAAACATCAGATCTGTGTGGTGCGATGAGAAGACTGTAACCTTCCTCAAATAAATACACAAAACAAACATAAAAGCCATATTGGCCATGTTTTGTCTTTTTTGTTCATTTGAGGTTCAACTGGCGCTCTTTTAATTCCGTCATCTTGTTGCACCCTCTTCTTGAGAATTTGTGCCACCAACTGTTTATCTTGATGCGGACAACTCCTAATATTTGCATAACAGTAGTGAATTGAAATGTGCATTAATTAACTTTTTTTTTTGCTGATCTGGAAATTCGGTTGACATTTGCACTACATTTGGATGGAAACTTGACTTATGATATTGCTGTAAGAGTGACTGTCTACACACCGGTTACACCTCAGACGATCACACAGGTGATTCAGTAGTACTAGCGCTCAAAAAATATCTTCAAGCCATGGAAATTAGATAGGACAGAACATAAATATCGTCCACCTGGGTGGAAAACTGTCCTATAACTCTAGATAAGAGGCAACGAGTTAGCATCATTTTAGCTCTGGACCTGAACAGGTGGAAAAGACTGCAGTGCTTTTGTCACTGGCTGCATTTTGCCATTGGTGAGAGAGAGAAACTGTATGTGTAAGGAATAACGAGGGGCAGGGAGAAAAACAAAATGGGTACTTTAAAAGGTTGAGAGCCTGTGTGTGGGAGGATAAGGAACATTTATAAAGTCAAATGTTTTAAAATCACAGTAGGGCTACATTAGTAAGAATTATTAATACTGGATAAAAAGCTTATGCCTTTTTAGTTTAAGGCCTTGGTTATACTTTTCTGTACATGACACATTTTTTATATGCAAAGCAAGGCAGAGAAAGAGTGTTAGTTTCTTCTGTGTGTGTGTGTGTGTGTGTGTGTGTGTGCATCCTCGTTACTAATTTCCACCCAAAGCTTGCTATTAACTTCCAGCCAAAGTAATTATCTGATCAAGAGGTCCGTGTTTTAATCTTCATGGAGACAGAAGGAAAAGAGATCCATGCGCTGGCTGAACGAGCAAGTGGTGTGTGTAAGTGAGTCATTTATCCTTTCGTTGGAAAAGGAGGAGAAATTTGGCAGCTGTGAGCTTCATCTACCCTCCCATCAGTTCATTACAGAATTCCCTACTAGGTGGAGAACAAGGGGGAGGATGATCCAAAGCATGCTGGCAGAGCAGCGGGCCATTACCCAAGACACAGAAACCAGACATCTTGTTCACACTTGGCAAGGCACAGATGTTCTGGAGTCAGTCGACAAGGCGCTACGACCCCTCAGCTCCTGACTACATGTCTGTCCTCCACACCATGCCTGTGCTGCACCTGTTTGGAACCAGCATCAGCAAGGGGGACACAGAGCCAAGTTGACTGAGACTATTCTTGATTTTCTAAAAAAAGGGACATGTTTGATGATTCTGCCACCAAAAAACCTGCTGGGCATCGCTTCCCACACATAGATCTGAGGTTAAGCATCTCCTATGTCCCAGAGAAAAAAGACTGAAGAACAAAAACTCAGAACAGTTGAGTCAAAGGTCGGGTGCCACAGCTGCAGAAGAAGCTACAGTTCCTCTAATGGCCTGATCCCTGGCTCCCAGAAAACTCTGACCAAATGTTAAGTGTCCGGGAAAATCCCAAACTTCTCTCTTGAAATACAAAGTCAACAACGTTTTTCCCCGCAAGAATTCAGACTCTCAGTAGCTGCGGTAATTTAACATCTTCTTTTGATGGGTGTGTGCGCACAAGCGGTAAATCCAGGCTTCAAAACACCCTTCAGAAAACCATAGCTGAAGTCACATACTGTATACTACATCCATGTGTTTGTACAGTCTACTGTAGAAGCCATACTGTAAATCCACCCCTCCAAGAAAGGGCATTTAGTGCCAGAGGATACAGCATGCAGCCTCAAACCAGAGGCAGTTGACAGATTCATGTTCCTGCCACAGAATATGTGTAGTCATGCATGTTCATGGTGTTCCTGTTTACAGCAACTATTGATTGGAATGAACATACTTGGGGGAAATTTTCATTGTTAAAGTGCTCATTGTTTTCATGGCAAATTTATTTTTTTAGTTACAAAAACTCCTCCCTTATCTAGAAATGACTGTTGTGTCAATGTTTTGCTTTACGTTAATGTATGTATATATGTCCATTCTTCTTCCTTTTGTGACGCTAACTAGCGAGTGAGGGGGAAATTACATCTAGAAAACATGCTAGTTATGCCACAATGAAGCAACAGCACCTTAAGCAGCTGTGTATAAGCCTAAAACAGTACCAACCAGAAAAAAAGCCTGAATAAAGAGCAGTCACAGGAACAGCATGCAGCCTACACAGCAGTAAGGTACTTTTAAAAGCGCTGTGGTTCAACAGCTCTTAAAGAAACCCAGTTGTGATCCTTTGATCACCAGTAAAAAAAACAAAACAAAAAAAACAGACCTGTTATTTCCAAAGACCATTTTCTATCAAAGGTCTTAGAGAACGTTGTCTCAGCAGCATTGTTAACAAACTCAAATCAGCTTTCACTTCCCAAAAAGACAGAGAGAGGAGATTAAAAATAAATAAAAACCCAGCCTTCTAGCTGATTCTGATTTGTCAGCGTGGCTCACTGAGGCTCAGTCTCCCACCCCTGCATTAAGCAAATCATCCAGACACTGACCCTGTTGTTATGCTGATGATGCCGAGCTTTACTCGCCTGTGAAACCAGACAATTTGAAACCATCCTTTTCTTTAACATTGTGACAGCTAATTTCATCCTGTCTTATTTGTCCCTCCAGGGTTCACAAAGCTGATCCAGGACAATTTGTCCATTAATGTCAAGTCAGCTGCCAGAAATTATGATCTAGATTATATATTAGATGTTTTTCCTCAAAGCTAAAATGCCTCATGTAGATCTCTAAATCTACCCACAGAAATCACAGCAGCCCTGTATTAGCCTCAATGCACCTAATGTTTAATTGATTTTAGGGTGAGCTGGATAAGGGTCCCTAGGGGGCAGCCTGGGAACCTTTTGATGACTTGAAAGTGAAAACTAATAGTGACTATGTCTTAGGAATGGCCTTTCTGAAGATAACAGGAGGGCAAAACCAATGTTTCTTATTTCTTTGGCAACACTGTGGAAGAAACTCTTTTTAAATAAGCTTAATAGCCCACTGCGAGAAAAAGGATGAAAAAACAACAACATAATTTTATGAACACTTCCATGGTGTTACTGCTACGCCTGTAACATGCAGTACTTCTAACTAGTGAGGTAGAGTCATAACCTGCCATGATATTTCTATGAATAGTTATTCCCCTGAGATTTAGGTAAAGTTCTTGTGTGATCTTTGCATAGCAGGCTTTTAAATTTTTTTTGTGGTTTTACTACACTTCCCTTTGGTAAGGAACAGGATGCAATACTAATTGGACATCTCACTCAACCATGTAACCACAGAAAACATGTCTAGGCAACATTTGAAGGAACTCACCTTCCTCTGCAGAAGCCAGAAGAACCCAGTCCAGGAAGATGCACCCCAGCAGGACAATGCTCCTGTATGTCAGCTCCATTGTGCTGTTACTAAATGGTAAAAAAAGAACCGACTTCTGTTTTGCCTTGAATTAAAAATCAAGCGGCACTGGCAGCTCGGCTGTGCACTCACTGACCGCAGACCAATCCGCATTTAAAGTGGACTTCAGTTCAGAGAGCCGCACACTGTGGTCAAAACACTGCAGTAGAAAAACCACACTTCGGCTAATGCGGTTATCAGTCGATAGTGAATATAAAGCACGTTTAGCTTCCTTAAATAACAAGTGTTATCACGACAGACTGGAAACTTCTCGGAATTGTCCAACTTTGTGTTGTGGTGAAAGTCTGGCCAGAAAACAACAGTCAGAAACAAGCCACAGTGCTGCAGCTCCACTTCTACCTCAGTCCTCTGTCAGCACAGGGGGGACATGATTGAAACTTGTTGTATCCTCGGCTTTAACCAGCTCTTTGTGCTCCACACGACTTCTCCCAAATTCTCCCCCCCCTCAGCTAGATGACCGAGCAGACTGAATCCGCAACCAGGGCACCTCACTGCATATCTGTTAGTGGCAGAGATAATCCTCATTATCAGCCGGTTCATACCTACTTCCACATCTTCTTGTCATGTTCGGCAAAATATCCGCCAAAGTGTGTTTTGTTTTCCTTTTTTTTTGTACCTTAAAGCATCAGAATATTTGGCTGCGGGAAAAAAAAATCCACGAAAGGTGGTGGGGATACTGCGCGACACGTCTAGCCTGGCCTGGATTAACGGGCAAAATTAGACTGAAACTGAGGGGAAATGTCTAGTTTGTTCTCTGGATAGATGTCAGGAGACTGCACGCACAGCGGATATTAAAAGTTGTGCGCTAAAGTAGCTCGTAGGGCTGACTACAGTAAGCTGGTCACCGAGGACTTCATCACCGCATCAAACCCGGAGTCGAATGGCACCAGAAAGCTCCGCCCATCATCGTTTCCATAACAGCGGAGTGAAGAGCACGTGATAAGATAAACCATTTCCGAAGCGCGCCTCCAAAATAAAACATATATTAACAAACATTTGGAAAGTAGTAAATATCTTAAATTAAGGATAAAAGAATGCGTTTAATTTTGTTCTGTTTTATCAAAGTGACCCTTTAGGCTGTACACACTCACATTACGTTTACAGGCCTGAGAGACATAGGCCTGATAGACATAGGCCTACTATACTACTAGCCACAATTTGCAAAGGTAAGATAAACTTTATTGATCCCACACAGGGAAATTAAAGTGTCACACAGCAGAAGTACAAAAACAGACATATAGTATAGTATAGTTAAGGAAAGTAACCTAATAAAACTAGAATGCTTCATACAGTGAGCACTTTGCACATAATCTTCATACTAAAAACAACTACACACTTAATATTTGCACATTCCATCCTCCCCTTTCTATTTTATGTTTATGATTCTTGACTTGTGCAATACTTGTTTTTTGTTTTCTCTTACTATGTTTTTTGTGACCGCTATGCACCAAAAAACCAAGGCAAATTACTTGTATGTGAAAACCTACTTGGCAATAAACCGATTTCTGATCCTGATCTACTATATACAATAAAGCGCAAGAAAAATTAAATAAAAATCCAAATGGAGGTATACACCTTCCCTACTGTAAATACTATATACTTCATACATATACACGTATACAGTCATCCAGATAAACCTATTATATAAGTTATATAAGTTCAAGGTGGCTTTCCATGCAAGCTCCACTGGGACACAGCTGCTTCTGAAATTCTTCATACATGCACTTATGTATAGCACTGTGGGAACATCACTTATCCTGTAACCTGTTTTCTAACAACATCAGCAAGGTGTCTCTATATTTAGGTACTTTCCCTCGTCTGTACCAACACAAAACATTTGGTACAATTCCACTTTACTCAGCCAGCCCTCTTTGTTCTTCTCACTGTTTTAATTTCAGGTGGTGTCTAACCCAAATGCAGCTGCATTTTTTATTGTTTATTTGTTGTTTATTTCCACATGAAGCACGGTTCAGGTGAAATCACAATGGGAAAAGGAAAGATGTATGCTTTTATTTTGACAACAGATTCGCACATTTTCCGGTGTTTTTTAGACTATTTCTTAGTGTCTTGACTCCAAAACAACAATTAAGTTCGGTCTTTCTACGAGTGGTGTCATGCTGTTTCAGTAACCTGTCCTCTGGATGAAACATGCAGGTAGGTGATGGTACAGTCAGCCCAGGCGAATCAATGGTCCGATTCTAGCCCAGTTGGTAGGGAAAGCAATCAGATTCTTTACCCATCCCTTATGCGGACCAAAATCAAGTACATCTTTACTAAAATATGTTTGATATAACATGTTGACTCCCCATTTAGGGCAACTCAGAGCCGCAGAGCAGCACCACTAGGCCTTCAAGGACACCTCAGCAGGGCTGATAACTTCTGGCACTGGGGATTTCAACACATACAGCATGTGGTCTCCAGTTGAGGTCAAATAAGCCTAAGTCTGCGAAATGCAGATAGACCAATTTAGTTCATCACCTGACTCTTGATGCAACCCTACTGCCATATTGCCTTTGGCAGATAAGACTGATCTGTTTTCATGCAGTCTCGTGAAAAAATATAGATTTTGCATAATTAGCATGGCTAGCACTAGGAATTAGCTGTCACGCATTTGTGCCACCTCACTTGCCATTTTAAAACTTGTATGTTTTATGACATCTCTCGCTTAAATGTGCTTATTTTTCTGCAACTAACCATCTGAACACAACACATTTGAATGAGAACCATAACATTGCCGATTCATTTACATCAGTGTTGCAGCACAGCCTATTTTCTCATTTAATTAATGGGTGTTTTCCTCGAGGGGAACTGAATGGAATCACTTTTTGAAGAAGATCTGGGAGAGACAGCGGCATAAAAAAGAGAAAATGCTAATTTTAAGTCTAAATGACAAAATGTAAATAAGACATTAGCAATTCAAGCTCACTAACAAGGCCAGACCAATGTTTAATTTTGGCAAGGCGAGGCCAGTGTTTCTTTATCTCTGGGTTCAACTTGTGTTGTTTAGTTTTTTGCATTGAATTTATCCATCTTGTTGACGTCACCACAGGCTAACACGCGGTGCAATGCTGTATCTCCCAAAATTAGGGAAGAAATATCTGAAAATGTACAATCAGACTATGATGAGGTCTACTGTTTATGGCACAAGAGAATGAGTCTTATTCTTATATTGCTGTGTTGCTCAACATCAATACCTGTTTATCAAAGTATGCAGTGTGAAAGTTGTCTTGCAAGTAAGATGAGTAAGATCAAATGATAGAAACAGCACAGTTAGGATTTAAGTTTTGTTTATAAGATACCTGTATTGCTTTGGTTTTCCTATTATATTTGTGTGCTAAACTGCACTGCAAATATTGTATGGCCACAAAGTGTAATAAGTTAAGTAAGAAAGTTTTACAATTTTATCCTGACTCTGTAACAGGGCCTGTTGCTCACTTCTGCAGCAACTTTCTTATCTTTTCCTTTCTGTTCCTTTGTTTATATGTTAGTGTGATATATAAGTGGATAGAAACTCAAAACAGCATGCATAAGGAAGATGCTCAGGGGTATTCAACTCACCAAAGCTGTCACATTTACTGTATGCAGTGCATGAAATTCTTCTTCATAAGCTTTAATCAGGCTCTCACTTCCAGCACTGGCAAGCTGCAGTGGGCGCTTCCACAGGAAATAATTGTGAAACAAACAAGACTGAGAAATGTCCTCGGGAGGTTCCATTTTTCTTCACACTGATTTGTAGAACCCCTCGAGTGTAAGTCAGAAGAGCTTTGGGCTCAGAGTGACCTACCAATGGGAGAAAACAAGGCTATTTGTCAGCTGTTTGTGCAGAGGATATGTTATCAGACACCTGAATGTCATCCCAGTTGTAAGAAGGCACAACTTTGTGAGACTGGTTTGGCTGGTGTGGGAGATGCAGAAGGAGGTAAAGGAGCAGGAGGAGTTACTTTGGAGCAAATGGACAAACTTCATGGAACCAAGTGACTGTAATCATAACCACAATCATTCCCATACCTGAACATGATAAACATTGTACTTTCTAAACACCAGCATGGTAGCATGCTGCTGCATTTAGCTCAAAGCACTGTTGTGCTTAAATACAGCCTCACAGAGCTACTAGCATGGCTGTACACTCTTAGTCTTGTTTCCTCAGACATATTGCAAGGGTTTTTTGGATTCAGTGTTTTGTCAAGGTCACCTGGACATGCAGACAGGATGAGCCAGGGATTGAACCACCGGTGGCATTGCAATCAATGGCCCACCCCCCTCTACCTGAGCTATAGTCATCCCTGGTTGTCTTAGGGTTTGTCCATGTATTCTTTCCACATTGCATAAAAAGTAGCTTTTTAAATGTAGCAACACAATGAGAAGTTAACTGATTTTTTTGTATCCTTTTAGGTTGGCACCCACAACAACTTGGAATAGTCATAATGGGAGAATAGCACAAGTCATGCATTGAGCTAAACAGCTAAAATGCATTTGAAAGTACACTACTTGCACACCAGGAACAACTTAATTTCTGTTTCTGTCCTGTCACTTTTATGTAAAGACAGAAGCACTTCCCCCAATGTCCTCCAAAGTCCGTTTGCATTACCTCTTCTTTTCCAGCAGCACTTATCTGGGCAGTACACTTTACTCTTCCTTAAATGTGCATTTGTGTATTATTTCTGTACGCACATGGGTGTATTAGCCAAAGCATTTTAATATTCATGCCATCATCCTAATTTTGGGATCATATGTCACCATTGCTACTACAAAATGAAAGTGTGCATTTGGCCAAGGTGACACTATAAGCCTTATAAGCTCTGCATGCCCTTGCAGATTCAGCTTATAAAGCGACACCAGAAGGCTATAGTTTAAAATCACTGTCATTTTCTTGGTTGGTACCTCACTGTGCAAAACCAAAATCTGTCATTTGTCATTTTCAATTAATTTCAAGGTTGTTGAATATTAACTGCAGAAGGTAACATTCTTTTGAAGCCAACATGCCATATTTTGATTCGTGGAATGGGCGAAGAGTTGATATTTTTCAACAGAAGTAATGCCAACACACTTCTCATAATCCATTTAATTTCATTCTCACATCATTTCAGTACAGAAATATCTTATGTGGCAGGTTTGGCTATAGTGTGGTTGGTGGGTTTTTTTTGGGGGTTTTTTTTTTGCCAGTTTATTATAATAAGCCTTTAATAGTCAGAAAAAAGGCAGAAGAACCCATTAGGTTTAATCCAACATCATTCTGAGAGCTCTGGCACAAAACCACAGGAGTCGGTATTATCTTGGTCTATAAACTTAAGAAGGCAGCTCTTTTCAAACAGCATAAAGCAGCATCTTAACTGCAAAACCCTGCACCACACCCTGCCGCACACCAATCTGAGGATGAATCATCTCATCTTTATGCAGTCAGTGTGATACCGGGAAAAAGAGCAGTGAAGCTGCCAAAGTGACACAATCCTGACCCAACACAGCACAAGATCTAAACAAAAGAGTTAAACTCAAGTTGTCCTACACAAACAGTTTGATGGGTTCCAGCTGGGACCTCATGGGTGAAGGAGCGAAAAGAGGGGATGAAGAATCAGTGAGTAGAAGACACAGCCATCTGAAATGAATAATAAAATATGGCCACAGATCTATGTTTGATCCTCTACTCCAGGCTGTAGCTGCCACGTTGTAATGAAGATAACAAATGATGCTGACAACCCCCTGTGTGTAGCCAAAGTGATTGGTAGACTGAAATGTCTTGGTGAAGACTGTGACTAACAAGTCCTGTTGTTGTTTTTGAAACTCCTAGACAGAAACATGTCTGCTGTATAATCATCCAAGATCTAAGGGGATTACCTTGACCAAAGAATTCAATCTGTGCAGAAATGTAATGAATTGAAACGTATGTGGACATATTTACTGCAAGCTTTCCTGTGTACCACCACTCATATGTACATATTTTCAGAAGACCTCAGCATTTAATGTGATCGTCTTGAAGTCTGGGGTGTGTTCTGCAAGTCAGGACTCAAAGTAAAGGTTCAGGGATGACTGATGCTTGAAACATCTCAGCTATTGAGGTTCCGGTGATAACATTGTCTTTGAGTTGTGCAATAGCTTGTGTTGCACTGAAATGCTTTACCGGTTTCCTGTGCAGAAGTAGGCCTATATGAGCAGTTTTGAGGTTGCTTTGAATGCTTTGAGATAATTCTCGGGTGAGTCTTCTTCCCAACACCCACAAGACACATGTCAGCTGTTCTTTCATCCAAATCAATCCCTGTCACTGCAGCTCTGGACCCCAGCAGCAGGCATAAAGAGGTTTTACTCCATTATCAGCCTATTGTGAAACAGGCTGCGGATAATTGCTGGTGATACAGTAATAGGATCGACTTGCAATGCGTAATGACAATAACCTCGATCCCACTAAGAGTTGTGAGATCGAACTGTTTGACAATTATCCTGCTAGTTTTACTCCGCCAGTTTCCTAATTTCATCGTGTTTGGAGTGAAATTTGATTCTAATCTCTGGCTTGATTTAATTATTCCATTTCGAAACATTCATTTCTCATTCCTCCTTAGTTTAAAATGACTTTCCGCCCTGACAGTAAAACGGCATGCTTGCAGTGGATTGTGTGTACATCTGTGATATACACGGTTTCAAGATTTTCAAAACATAATTCACTGAAATGATTAAAGAGTTAAAGTTAATTAAAGTTTATCCAGTGAGTCAGTTACTTCATTAGGAGGACATTTCAAGTTCTAATTTTGAAGTAAGCACATTACTTTGGCGAATGTTTCAATAATCCATCTGCCAGGCATCTGTCTTGCTTTAGGATCCAACTGTGCATTCGTCCACCAGCTTGTGGGTAGATGCATTACATGCCCTGTATGGAGTAGACACCTGTTAACGGCTAGGAAGTATAACAGAAACATGTGGATGGGAGTAACCTGATGGATGTGGGCCCTTAGATACATATCAGTGTGCAGGTTTAAATCCTGTTTATGAGCTTTGATAGATGCTTTGATACACGCCCCCCACCCCCCCGTCAAATCCTTTCTATCACTTCCAGTTGGTATAATACAACAGAGACCAGGCTGTGGTCAACCAGGTGATTGATGTTTTGGATTTCAGTAGTGAAATACCTCAGCCTCTCTCAACAGGAACAAGTGGTTGAGAAAATGGATAAATAGATGAATATGTTTCCTCAGTAATTTAAACCCCTTAACATACATATTTCCCATTTTCTCCCTAAACAGGTTTAAAATAATCATATTCCACACTGTCTGAGCTTGTTCAGGCACTTCATTGAAGCTATATGTACACAGAGTGAAGTATTCAAACCCAAGACTCCATGTTTCATATGTCTGCACCAGATATTTTGTGCATCATTTTAAACACAACACCCCCCAAAAAAAAAAAAAAAAAAAAACAAACAAAGTTCAGCCTGACGTATCTGGCATTTTAGCAAAATTCTGGATTTACAGAAGTAAGTACAGTATTTAAAATAAAGTTCTGTGGGTTTGAACAATCTTTGGCTGCAAAGCATGAGTTTGTAAAGACTGACCCACTGGCAGGTGAGTGAGGTTTAACAGGGTTTAACAGCTTGTTGGCTTTCTCTCAATGGCCTTTCTAGTGTTAATGTAGAATTTTAAAGGACCAATATGTAATTCTGTGACTCTATAAATTAGAAGTAAATTCAGAAACAGAAAGACTTTGGGTTATAAATTAAATCCAGCATTTGTGTGTTCCTTAACCAATCACACTTCATAATTGGGGGCTGTTTTACCCTTTGTTAATAAACAATACTGATATGAGAAAACCATAACCATACAGCATCAGAAAACATGGTCAGCTTAGGTGTGTGGGCATTAAACGACAGGATTAATAGTAGTAGTTAGATTAATTTGTTTATATTCGAATCACTGATTGTGCCTTTAAAACTGTAGAGATGATACAAATATGCTACAAGAACGGGACATAGCATCATGGCAGGCACATACACAGTGTGAATGTCCGCGTGTTCCCACACACACACACACACACCAAAGCATAACATGCAATCAAACGAAAGGGTCCTCACTGTGTGCTTTTCTAAAGAGAAAATGGTTCCCCTGATGAGAGAGGGGGAGGCAGCGGAGCGACCGGCAAATAAGAGCCACAGCAAGTATGTGCAAATGCAGCTGAGAGGAGCTTGTATAGGCAGTTGAAAGTGGAGAATGAGTGCCCTCCCCTGGTCGTACTGTTGCTTTCTCACAGCCTTCACCTGTGGAACTGCGAGGCATCAAGTCATCCACACAGACAAACAAAAAACAAGGCTGCTGAGTCCATTTTCAGAAATCATTTTTAAATTCATTTTATTATTTTATAGCTAATTTACAACAAGCGCTTCACTGAACTGGAACATCTTATTTTGCTTGATACTGTCATCGTTAAATATATTTTTCTGCGTCAGTTGACTTTGTTGTAACTTTGTAATCAGTCTTTTCTGTAAAAATTCATATATTTTATAAGGAATATCACACTATGATACGGATGGCTGAGAGAGATATTAAGAAATACATTTAACCCTCAAATAAAGAAATTGAAAACATATTATTCCATTCATGGATGTGTTGTCATGTGTTGTTGTTTCTGTGATTCTCTCAATGTGTAAATGTAAATGGATGTGTGGATGTGCTGATATCTTTGTGTGTGTGTGTGTGTGTGTGTGTGTGTGTGTGTGTGTGTGTTGCCCATCGGAGTGTGCAGATGTTGTTTCTGTGTTTGAGCAGTTAAACTGGGCTGTGGCTCTGATGGATTCTGTACTTGTGTCAATTCAGCAGTGTGCGCGGCTAAATCTAAAGCCACACAGCACTCCAACACCTCTAATATATTTACAGCATTTCTGGCCCGAGACCCAAAAGCTCTCTCAATGTGGAAAATAAAATAAAATAAAAATATACAGACTTGAGATGGAACCAGTGACAGTTCTAAATAAATCATAAACAAAAACAGAAATTGATACTTGTCATTCACAAGCTTCAGCTGTTCCACCTTGAGCCGAGAGAAGCAGGTGAGCAAAAATAAACAAACAATAAATATGAATGGTCACTTCCATCAATACTTCCACCTTCACTCTTATAATTCAGAACAAATTATAAGTAAATACAAATACATGCTCATAAAACCTTGGAGTCCTTTTGCTCACCTTTTTCTTGCTTATACCTGTAGCATATAATGCCGTCAGTGCAAACTTTATAAATACTGTTTTAATCTTATACACACGTTAAACCATCTTCATTGCATAACATCATAGCAGTATTGCACTACATCTTCTTGTGCGTGTCTCACTCTCTCGGTCTGGCACACACACATACGCACGCCACCCATTTATATATTATACATTTTAACCACCAGTGGATGTTAGAAAGGATAGATCTTCTCATATAGTATCATTTATATTTCATACATAACACACGCTTTCTTTTCACCCACACACACACACACACACACCAGCAGCAAACACACGTACGCCCACGCACACAGTCACACAGACACACACAGCTGCATTGTACATGTGTTTTGATTCGTTTTCAACGTATACAAGAACATGTCAAATATCAGTTCAAAGCTCTAGTGTGAGGTCTGCTTTACATGGACTTGAACGGTTCAGTTATTTCTGTGTAGATTTTTGCTGCGTTTTACAACAATAAAATGGGAACGTGAGTAAATTCAACAACCAAACTGCAATATTACCCAAAGAAATCAATGGAATATTGTTTGGAGATGTTGATTTTTACAGACTTAGTCCCGCTAGAAATTGTCATAAAAAAGATATATATATATATTTATATTCATATTTATATTTATATATATAGGCCATTAATTTGTTAAACATGACTTAGCTTTAATTTGTGTCGACACAAGAGGGAGAAAGAAGCAGAGAAAAAGTGGAAGAGAGAGAAGAAAAGAAGACCTATTCCTCCCACGCAGAGGAGTTTCCACACGATTGTGCACATATCTGCGCACACAGAGAGCCACGCGCACATACATACACACAAACACACAGACATACACACACACACACACACACGCCATGGCTTTTACTGCGGCCACTGGAAACAGTGTGTATGTCTGCGGCTGAGGGATTCTTTTGGAAGAGTGATCGGTGAGTTGGCTGCGGTGCGATGAAGCTAACAGCTCTGCTGTTTGTGCCTAGAGATAACATTCATCCTGGATTCTGACTAGCAGGTCAGAACAGCCAGTCCCCCCTGTAGAGGAATGTGCTAGGTTACAGCTGAGGTTACAACTACGTGTGTGTGTGTGTGCGTGTGTGTGAGAGAGAGTGTGTGTGAGTGTGTTTGTGTGTGGGTGCGTGAGTGTGTGTGCATAAGAGAGCAGAGGCTAAACTGTATGTCAGAGCATCTACTGTGCTCAGGACTGGCCTCTCATGACCATATCTCATGACTGTCTCTCTTCTCTTCTTTCATCACGAGACATGCTAAAAAACTCCTCCACAATAAGGAGGTGGAGAAGGAGAACACACCCTACTTACACGCCTTTCTTTTTATTCTTTTTTTTTCAGTCAGATTTTTGTTTGTTTTTGTTTTTGTCTCCTGTCTCCATTGTCTTTGAGGATGCATGCACAAATTCAGCATATTAGTTTTTATCATTATAATTATTTGAACTGCCTTTAAATAATGCCTCGCAATATTCAACATGGGTGATTGAGCAAATGTCAGTCTTGGTCACTGAGGTGTTATTCTGAGTTCACACTCAGAACCAAGAGGAAATTCAGAAAGAAAAAGGACTCTTTGCTGAGAAAACACCTCATCAAGAGGGACTCAGCAGGATCTGGGTGCCCCGTTCTCAGTCTTCCCCCTTTCCTGTCCTGAAACAAGGGCAGAGCTGACAGGAGGAGGAGGAGGAGAGAAAGCCAGCAGGTGATATAAAAAGAGGGACCAGTGTCTTTTTGGGCACCTCCATCTCTGACATAGGCGCGTGGAGGTGTTCAGTGGGGGTGTGAGACTTGAGAGGGGTGGGGAGGGTGAGGTGGTCTTAATACTACCTCGGGGTCCGTCCCTGCTGGGTCACCCTCTACTCTCTTTCAAGCCCTGTTCAGACCTAATGTCTTGTGTCCAGATATATCCAGACGGTGTTGAGATCCAGATGACATGGACCGCAGTTCACACCTGGCACCAGAATGCATCTGAAATCTCTCGAGTACTCACTTGTGATTGGATTTCGCTACACATTTGATTTTATCTGTTGGGAAACTGCAACTGCATCTAAACAGAGAAAACCCACATTACACACTAAGTTGTTTGGCAGCGCTAAATCAACTGTGTTGAGGACATTTGCGTCCCCAGTTTTGGGTGCAGTCACAGCTGTATTTAGAGCTTTCCACTTGTGGCCAAGATGCATTTTAATGCTAAGTGTGAACAGGGCCTCAAGCCTCATTAAAGTGGAATACTGATTAAGTCTTTTCTCTCAGTCTCTTTCAGTCTAATTACACATCACTGTGTTCACATCTGTCTCAGAGTCTCTTTTTTGGTATCGTTCTTTGCCTCGCTGTGTCACTTCCTGTGTGTGTCTCTGTCTCTGTGTTTGTCTTAGTATACATTTGTCTCTCTGTGTCATTCTCAGTGATTGCCTAAGCACTGACTTTGCTGGAGGACAGACAGGCAGGCGAGGCTGGCTTGGCTGTGAGGGTGAAGGGTGGTGTAGGTTGGTGGTTGTGAGGAAGGGGTGGGCGGGCAGGTGCAGCATCACAGCCTCTCCCGAGTGGGGATCCAGATGTAAGGCCCTGATTGCTCCTCGATCACTGTCTTTACTTTGTGATAGACCTCTTCAAAGCTGTCCCCTTCCACGACAGCTGCAGCAGGATACAGGATGTGTGAGGGAAGGAGAGAAAACAACGAGGAATGGAGAAAAAGAAATCGGCACAGACAGTGGCAAGCAAAGAGGAAAAGAGAGACAGCAGGAAGCAGAAAAATGGAATCAAAGAAAGGACGTTCATCAGATGTGTTTGCAAGTGATTTATAATCTATGTACATTGTCAATATTGTGTGAGATCACATTGTTAACAGGCACATTTCCATTATGTATGCATCTCTACAAAATCTCCCACATATTTATTTAGCCTCACACATATTCTTTTCATGGTTGATAAAATGTCACATACGACAGCTGTTCCCGATTTGTTATAAATTGTAGACAGCACTGGATTTGTGAGGAAACCTAACATTCATATTCTGTCAACTGCTGTGATTTGCCCTAAATGTGTCTCTTAAATGTTAAAATGCCCTGAGTCCTCCCAGAAGGAATTCATTTTCTCATTTAACTCATTCAGCTTTGCCAGGAACATGGAAAGTGAAGGTCATCACTGTGAAACAGGCCTGTTTTATCATTGCCATTTGTTGGCAATAAACAATAATAAAAAGAGGAAAAAGTGATATGAAATGCACATATTATCACCCTCTGAGGTGTGTAAATGTGCACCAGCAATGAACCAAACATATGGACAAAGTGTTGTTTCTAAAATCTTGTAATCATAAAATGGAGGATTTTTATGATCACCACTCCACATTAAATAGATTATGAGTAAGCGTACAGTGGAGTGCAAACACAGGTTTATTAGCTCACCTTTACCATCTGGTGCTGCCATAATCCAAACCCAAATCCACTAGTAAGTAAGTATGCAGGGTGTGTAGACAGTACAGGACACCAGTTTGCTACTTCGAAATCTCAGGCTCTGTGTGTTACCTTGTGTACACGTCGTTTCTGTGTGTTCATGTTCATATAGACACAAACGCTCTGCTCTCACCTGAGAAACACTCTAGGAAGTCTTGTTCTAGTTTGAGGGCTCTGTCCATTCCTTTCCTGGCCTGCTCCTCTGTCAGGCGAGTGTTGATCTCTCTGTTAACATCATGCACACAATCTTAATTACACCACATATTTTCATGACCTGCAGCATATTCAGTGTCTTTTAGCCAAACATTTTAAAATGTATAAAGAAGTTTTGCAGTACGTACAGGACATTCTCTAGTGACTTGGGCCGGACAAAGATGGCAATGGGATGAAGCTGAGCTGCTTGTAGTCTGCGCACAGCATTGGCTGATACATCCAGGATGCAGTGTTTCCCCTGCTACTTGTGCACACATGCAGGGAAAAAAATGCTATGGTAAGGATTAATGAGTACAAACTGCTGTTTTAGTAACGACTTTTAGTAAATTGCCAGTTAATTAGCCATGAGAGGTTGCGGCTCATTGCTTAAACTTTTCTCTAATGGAGGATTGCTTTTATAAAACATTTTGAACACACAATTGAAACAAAAAGTATTTTCAATCACTGATAAATTCATCATATTTAAATAATATTCTTGTGCCTGATCTTACAATTCTAGTACAACTCACTAGTTAGTAATTAGTAGAAGTAATTAAGCCAATTACTAAAAAAGGATTGGAAAAACACATTTTAAAGAATTTTATCATTGCCATTAATTCTTATTTCCTGGTACAACATGCTGCTGTGCACCTGCTCAGCCACCTCGCGGACACTCTGGACACTGGTGCCATACAGGTGACTGTTGTACTGGCCCGCCTCGATAAACCGATGACTCTGGATGTCCTTCTCCATCTGTTCCCGTGATGACACGAAGTGATAGTCCCTCCCATCCACCTCATACTCCCTCTTGGGCCGTGTGGTGTCTGTCAGGCGAAGAACAAAACAATAACAGCAGCACATACACTCACACCGCTTTCAATGTCAAAATTAAAGCAGTTACTTCTCCGGGAGGCATGTATTATGCAGACATCACCCTAAAATGGCTGCAGGTGGCAGCAGTGACATCTAATGAAAACCAGAGAACGGATCAGTCTCCATGACTGACAGCATAATTACTTACGTGGGACACAAGATCCAAACTTATCAGGGAACTCAGACAACAGGTCATCATTTATCCTGTCTTTCACAGGACCCAGAATGATGATGGGTCTCGCATAATGAACTTAGCATGAAGAGAAAGAGAGAAGAAAGACAGTAGGAGCATTCAGAAAAGGGAAATAAAACAAAAATGAAATTTAATATAACAGCCTTAAACAATGGACAATTCTTCTTTATGACCTTACCTTCCACTTGGGTGACTGTCTCATAGCTGTGTGAGGTTTTATCTCTCCCTGGTGACAGAACATTTAGAAGCATTCAGGCAAATTTCTTTTTACCGTTATAAATGACATTTAGGTTTATGGTTCTGCATGTGTGTCTGTATCTGTGTGCACTGAATGTGACGTCTTTTCAAATGTCGCAGCATATAGCTGTCGTTATTGACAAGAGCAGTAAACACATGACTACATTGGAGGTAAGATGCTTTGGGCTCCAGTCCGGAAGAAAATGTGAATGAAGACTGCTTGTGTTTATATTTAACAGGCTGTGTAATGTCCACAAATTGGTGGAGATGACAGCAACGCCAAAGGGTAGGGCAAAGGTAGGGAAGGGACTGCTCTGTGGCTGCAGTTATTGGCAGTTAAAACATTTACAGGATGCAATGCCACTTGCACCTTCAATTGAGCTATTAATCTTGTCATGGATACACGGAACAGGATCCCAGTGTGTGTCTGGTTACTATTAACATACATAAACATTAACATTAGGTGTATGTAAATAAAGTAAGATATTGTTTGTGCATGTGTCAGCAAACCGTGTTCTCCTGTTGCTGTGTCCTGCCCCATTACTACAGTGTTAACACTAATCAGCTAAAGTCATTAACATGTGTAAATGGTAGCTTGCAGTGTCAATACACAGTGCATTTATGCTTCATACTTATTACCTTGAGTGCTCAAGCTGTCTCGACCATGGTCCTGCAACAGAAATGAGAGCAGAGATTTACACACTGGGAGGCAGTTTGAGAGAACCACCCTCGTTCAACAGCTCTGGTGAATAAACTTACCCTCTCTTTGGTGTTCACACGAGACCACTCTTTTCTTTCCACCCTGTAGAGATGAGGAGGAAGGACAAAAGAAATTACATTTTGAAGACAGAACAATCAAGCTAAACTGGCATTAAGCTTTTCCATAAATTACATTTAGTTTGCTATCTAATCTAATAACTCCTGTATACATATTTCTTGTCACACACAGAATAGAAAAGTTTAATCAAGGTGTTTAGTAACTGTTGAAACATGATGAAAGATTAATAATCCCTCCCACACTCACTCACAGTGCGTCTGACCTGTGCTTGCTAGGGATGAAGCCGACTTCCTCAGCTTCGTTTTGAGGGCTGACCTTCCGGGCCTGCCACCACTCCTCGTCTCCGCAGTCCAGCACATGCAGCACATCCCCAAATTTGAAGCCCAGTGCCTGACTGAGGAAGCCACAGTCTGCAGTCTTGTCATAGTCAAAAAGAGCCCTGAAAGAAAATCAGTCCCTTAATAAAAAACTATTTTAAATTCTATTCCCTTTAACACCAATATTATGAACAGTCTTCTTACATTTTGCTTAAGTAGCTTCATAATTACAAAGATGTTTTCTCACTGTTTGAAAACATCACATAGGCATACAGTATGTATTGTGATTGCTTTTTACAGTGCTTTTTTAAGTGTAAGTTATTTAAGAGAGGCAGAAGACAGGAGGCATGTGGCATGTCCAGATTTTACTATATAGTACAATAGTCTAGATAACAATTTAGCTAACAAAATGGAGAGAAAACCCCAGGGACGTAAAAATGTGGTGGTTTACATTAGTATTATTGGAAAATGGTTTCCGACCACCAGTGGCAGCACTGAGCACTGTGCTTCTGTGCAGAACTCCAGTTCGCTGAGCGAGGAAGGAATTCTGCGCCATCTTGGATTTATACATATTTTAAAAGTGTGATTGATTGCTCCTGCTTTCCATTGGCATAAGTCGTGTTTTAGTTACTTTATACACAACCCTGACACTGACGTGAATTCGGCGGAACTGTTTCTGAGAAGTTCACCTGCTCTCTGGTCGTTTCTTTTTCCAGCCTTCATCTAAGAAGCAACTTTTTGTTCAGCAAGGAATGCCTGTAAGGGTGCTTCTGTCATTCAGCCATTCAGGACCATGACACATAACGCAGACCCCGAATGCCATCAGCAAGTAAACTCCTCACCCGGAGCGGAGCTATCATTTCTGTTCAACGGCAGATAGCTTAAGCTAGCCTCACTGCCATCAGAACCGGAGGCAGCGGTAACGTTAATGTCGGGACGCATATGATCTGATTAATCTGACCACAAACAACAGGCACGGCCATCAACTGGGCAATTCTGATTGACAGAACAAAAATGAAACGGAACTTGTGCCAGAGAAGAAGCAGGACGAACATGGCAGCATCTCCATGGAGATGGCGGGAGTTTTGGAGGGAAACTACAATAAAGTGGCAACGGGACAGCTAACCAAGAGCACGATTATAATAGCATATTTCTTCACATGCGGAGGAACTTTGGGAGCTTCTGTTGTTGTCAGGAAGACGGATTTTTAAAACACATACTGTATTATAAAAAAAAATCTGAGACATCCGGAATAAATATCATGACCCAGAACAGACTATTTTCATTGTCCTGTCACTGCTGGCTATTGAATCACACCTGGACCAGGTGAAGACTTAATCATCAGTTTACACAGAAGTTCTTCTAAAGGTAAGACCCATATTCCTTTTATTCTGTGCAGTGTGATATGGTTTGGTGATTGGATGTTTGCTCAATGTGGCAGAGTTTTCTGTTTGAACTGGTTGCACAGATTATGGTGATTATTATGAACCTAATTTCTATTATGCATTCATCTCTATATGACAGTCTTTTCATAAACTTCAGTTTACACAGACACAGCTTCTTGTATTCTGTCGCTGGTTGGTTGGTTTGATTGGTTGGTGTGATTACTCTTTGACAGTAGACATTTGTTTATGGTGTTACTGAAGTATAGATTGGCACACTTATTTTTGTATGTTAAACACAGGAGTTCTTAAAAGTACATGCAGCAAGTCTATGGGGTGAAGTGGTGAACTGCAGCATTTTATTTACTATACAAAGGAATTCTAAATGGGGCGCATATTACTGTAAATTATTATGTACCATAAACAGTAACACCTTTAGTGTAAATCATAGTTATTTTATTGCTTTTCTGTATTTCATGTGTTTTATTTCTTTATATTTCGTCATTCACTGTGTTATTTTATTTTTCTTGTTGTGAAGCACTTTGTACTTTGTTTTGATAAGTGCTCTATAAATAAAGTTTTATTATTATTATTATTATATAAACACAGTAATGCAATGGCGTTTTACTAGTATTTGCAGTAAATCTAGTATGGGCAATGAATCTGCTAGATACACGTAAAGCCACAGTGAGTTGTACTGTGGTACATGGTGTGCTGTATGGTGGAGTGGCCAGACGGAGGCCACTCCTCAGTAAAAGGCACATGACAGCCCGCCTGGAGTTTGCCAAAAGGCACCTGAAGGACTCTGACAATGAGAAACAAAATTCTCTGGTCTGATGAAACAAAGATTGAACTCTTTGGCCTGACTGGCAAGCGTCATGTCTGGAGGACACCAGGCAACGCTCATCACCTGGCCAATACCATCCCTACAGTGAAGCATGGTGGTGGCAGCATCATGCTTTGGGGATGTTTTTCAGCGGCAGGAACTGGGGGACTAATTCACGATCGAGGGAAAGATGAATGCAGCAATGTACAGAGACATCCTTGATGAAAACCTGCTCCAGAGCACTCTGGACCTCAGACTGGGGCGAAGGTTCATCTTCCAACAGGACAACGACCCTAAGCTCACAGCCAAGATAACAAAGGAGTGGCTTCGGACAACTCGGTGAATGTCCTTGAGTGGCCCAGCCAGAGCCCAGACTCAAACCCAATTGAACATCTCTGGAGAGATCTGAAAATGGCTGTGCACCGACGCGCCCCATCCAACCTGATGGAGCTTGAGAGGTCCTGCAAAGAAGAATGGGAGAAACTGCCCACAAATAGGTGTGCCAAGCTTGTAGCATCATACTCAAAAAGACTTGAGGCTGTAATTAGTGCCAAAGGTGCTTCAACAAAGTTTTGAGCAAAGGCTGCGAATACTTATGTACATGTGATTTTTTTTTTAAATTAATTTATTTATTTTTAAATTCTTTATTTGTAATACATTTGCAAAGATTTCAAACAAACTTCTTTCACGTTGTGTATATAGTGCCTTGTATTGTCATTCTGTCTCTCTGTTCTGGCTTCCACTCACACAACTTCTGAGCCTCTCTGACTTGTGCAACTTAGGATTGTCTGCAGTGCAGTACTGCTCCAGTAATTCAGGGATAAACGAAGTTTCTTAACAACAAAGTTGAAGTCAGTGTGCCATAAGGCTTCTACAGGAGCGTATACCATTGCTTTAACAATCTTGTAGCAGATGGATATTCTGCTTTCACATAATTTATTTCTAATAATCAAATTCCCTCCTGTGACAATGAATCATATTCTCACTTTCAAAACTCAACATTTCAGCTCTATAAAGGCTTTGCATTTACTTCAGACATTTAAAAACAACAATTGGCACCATAACAGTGCTTTAGTGGATGACTGGGTTTGCTCATATTATGAACTATATGACAACAACACTACAAAAGATTCAGTTTTTAAGTGCAGAACAATCTAGTAATGTCACATATAAAGTCCTCTGAACCTAAAACAGTTGTGTTGATTGTTAGCTAGCTAATGTCATATTGCTGGTAACTTTAACAAAGCACAGCATTGACATTTACTTTGGCTAAATATGCTAAACATCATGTTGACTATTATGCAAATTTAAATGCATTTGCAACAAAATTATCAACATGACTAAACAAGCTGATTCTCTACAAAATCAATCAAAACATAATTTCTTTGAAATAGAACCTGAAAGCCTTCTCATGGAGTCACTGTTTGATACTGTACCAGTGGTACTATTTCAACTTTATGTGTGAGACCTGATGTAGAAGCCTCTCTTTGGGTTGCTCCTTAGCGTTGTGGTCCCAGAGCCCATGCTGCTGTTCATCAGCTGTTCCCTCAAGTCGTGGATCTTAGCCTCAAAACGGCTGTACTCTGAAACAGAGAAATACAAACACATCGAGACCTTTTAGCCTACACTCAGATACATCAAAAGTTTGCTTATAAGTGATAGGGATGCACCAATCCAACTTTTTCTCTCCCAAAACTTATTACCTTAACTTACCAATAAATCAATCAAATACCAGTGCTCTTTATTTATTTTTTTATATATACACACACTGTACCTCACTGCATAGAACTAATTTGAATGATTTTATGAAGGTTACATGAGGCCAGGGATTGCTGTGGCACTAAAAACTAAGTCAGCGGCCGAGCCAATGAGTGAATGTAACTTATAGTAGAATTCAGTCTGTTTTTGAGATATTTTGCTAACAAACGAACAAACACACAGACAAACGGGACTCAAAAACTTGGCAGTTGTAACAAAGTAAAACCACTCTTCAAACGACACTTCATTAAAAAAATCTTGGAACAAGTAGATTCCCAGCACATTTTAAAATTCTGATTTGAAATTGTTATTTAAGTTTAAAATTGTTTTGTAAGACACCTTACCAGACTAATCGACTTCGAAATTACATAATATTAGAAATTGGATATCTTTATTTGAAGGCTTGTTATGTTTGACAGTTGTGGCTTTACCATCGGGTCTGTATTGAGCGATGATGGTCACTGTCTGGCCAGCGTTCTTCAGTGCTGCAGCTGCCTGTTCATGTGTGGCCATACGCAGGTCCACACCGTTCACCTGATGCACACACAGCATGACTGTTAACTACAACTGAAAAATCACTTAGTGCCACTGAATGCATTATTGTGTGTGTGTGTGTGTGTATGACAACTCTCTGAAGATAAAAGTGTCTTTACACTGAGGATCTGATCGCCTTTGTGCAGCTCTCCGCTGAGGTCAGCTGGCCCCCCTGCCAGGATGAAAGAGATAAAGATTCCCTCTCCATCCTCTCCTCCAACAATGTTGAATCCCAGACCTGTGGAGCCTCGGTGGATCAAAACTCTGCGAGGCTCCCTGGAAAAGAGATGAAGGAGAGAGGAAAGTAAACAGTCACATCTACAAGTTATCAGTAATACTTTGCACAACACAAACTCAAATATAAATAGTCATACTGACACCATTACCGCTAATCCTACTATTACTACTGCTAATATGAATACTACTAATAATAAATAAGTATACAATGAGAAATGTTTAGCTGAAGGATCATTGCTCACCTGGGGATGTCATCATCTCCCATCATGCCATGCAGAACGGGAGAAAACCGACTAGGTGAGGTGGGAGTGAGGGCTTGTGGGTAATCTGACCCAAGATAGTTGGGGTGGCTGAGTTCAGTATCCATATGGGAATATGCTGGAAATATACACACAAAACCAAAAGAGGTATAATATACCAAGCAGTTATTGTACACAGATATGCAATATTTTAACGCAGCTCAAACTTCTGGCTGTCGGATTTTCCACCGACTAAATGCACTTGTGGAATGTGACATTTTCTTTATGTTTAGTGTGGAAAATTATCTCATGAAAACCTACTGCAAAAAGAGTATTACCACACACGGATTAACATTGTTATAAGGGCAGACTTTCATGAAGTGGTGTATTCAAGTCAAGGAACATTTTTGCGTTTTTGTGAGGGGGGAAAATAAAAAACCCTGACCCTGTATACCTCAGCTTTGAGTTTCCACAGAACTCCCACAGTCATCTGCAGTTATTCCCTCTACTCTACTCTACTCTATTTTTGACTACTGTTTCAAGTCTGAAGAAAAATCTCTTGTTCTTGTAGGTGTACATTCTACTCAAAGGCAGGACGTTTGGTGACACATTTTTCTGGTCTGATTTTAGCAACGCAGCGTGCCAGTAAACACACAGTGCAGATTAACAGATCACACAGAGAGGGGCTTACTGCTGGTGAGGTCTGGGGGGTTGTAGGAGTTGGTCAGGAACAGGTTGTTGGGCTTAGCCACCCTGAGGTACACCACCTCGGCTGTGTTCTTCAGAGCCCCCACGGCATCCTCATGCATCACATCTTCCAGACACACGTTGTTCACCTGATTGTTCACGACAAGCAGGGAAACACAATCAGGATCACCAACCGCAAACTGCAAGGCTCAGTGTGAGAGGGAGCTGCTGGAAATTGTGAATCATCAGAGCAGAGATGACACTGGATCCATCATCCCATACTGATGCATTTGTATTTACATTTGTGATACCATTTATGCTCTTCACCAGAGCGACTTACAGTGGTGCTCAACATACTGTATATGATCAGACAACACAAACAGATCAAATTTAGATCGCCATTTAGCAGCAAAATGTTAGTGATGAAAGTAAAATTGAAATTTATTTTGGTGCATACTCTAGAAATTATAAGAGAAATTGCTAAGCATTACTTAGTTAGATATATATACCTAAACTACATTATCACAGTCCATATCATCATTCACCATTATTTATTACTTTAGGCAAAACTAAATATTGAGCTAGTGGTTTCCAGTAAAGATGAGCTAAACTAAAAATAAAGCTAGGAGTCCCCTCTGGATTGGGAGCCCTTAAAGGTAATATGCAAATTCACACCCTTAACTAGCGCTGTGTGTTAAGGTTACAAAAAAGAGCATTATTAAATATGATGTAATATAGCCATTGATGGTAAATGTATTTTTGAACGGATTCATAATGAGCAGAAGCATGTTGCCATATCCCATTTAGTGGTAAAGCATTTGCTCAGACACCATTTAGTAGAAACCAAGCACCATTTTGAGGTTGCTGGTGTTGAGCTTGCCATCAGCTGCTATGTTACAGTCTCTCTGTTCTCCAGCAGATGGCAATAATGCTGCTTGAAACTCATTGTGGCAATACTACAGTTAAACATTGATCCCATCCTACACCTCTATTAACATATTAATGAAAGTAATTTCAGGCCTTGAAAATTACAGCTGCAATTTATCTTTGCTCTTGATACATCAATGCTGCTGATATACCCAAATGTGTGAGTGTGCATGTGTGTGAATGTGTGTCTGTGTGCTTAGAAGGTTAGAGTCTGAGGCTATCCGTGACGTGTGGACATATATCTCTGCATGCTGGTTGTTATTCCATGTCAGTGACCAACCGCTAAGATCTTGTCCCCGATCTGCAGACGCCCATCTTTATGAGCCGCGCCGCCTTCAATGATCTTGGTGACATAGATGCTGTTATCCCCTGGTATGTGCTGGTTTCCCACCCCTCCAGCAATGCTGAAACCTAATCCTGAGAAAAGGGAGCGATGAGAGAGGCAGAGAGTGAGTAAAAGAAGGTATGGGTTAACAACACAGAGCAGATTTGCTAAATCCAGAGGGCACAGCTTAGCTGGGTATAAAGCATCCTTAAGCCCACACAAAAGCGTTGATGCTGTACACCAGTCCACACTTCCATACACTTCATACCTTTAGGCCCTTTGATGAGTTTGATTTCTGTGACTTTCTCTGCTGCTGGTTTTCTGCGGAGAACATAGAGGCGGACGATAGCACCTGCCTCCTTAAGAGCCTCCACAGCTTGGCTGTGTGTCACCTCCCTCACATCAACATCATTCACAAATAGGATGCAGTCATTCACGCTAAGAAACAGGGTGGGAGAGAGGGAAAATACAGGATGAGTTTTTGTTTTGGTGAAGAAATGGGGTGTAATCCTCCACCAGAGGAGGTCAGGAGCAGTCAATCTCCAACTATAGCCGTGTTGGGCAACTAGTTTCACCAGATATCTAGCCTTTTCCCCGAACTCTGAGTATCCCATATTAAAGAGGGTAGAAACCATTCTGCTGTTGATTTAGCACAAGGGTAATTTGCAGTATAGCTCTCTTTGTGTTAACTGTTCTTGAAAATGGTGAGGAGTTGATATGTAAAGTGAAAGTGACAGCCTGTGTGCAGAAGAGAAGCTGATTTTCAAGCAACAAGATTTTGATGAAATAGCTATTTTCAGACACACAGTCTTCCTCCAAGGGCCTAAAAACTCTGCTTATCCCTATTCCATTCATGTGTTTTTAAAATTGATTTTATGGCCATGAAAATTATAGTGTGTAACATTTTGTAAGACTGAAATAATTCTTGAGGGCTGCAAGAGGTTTAACAAATGAAGCTCAACCAGGAAGACTGTCTTCATGCTTGCTCTATTTATTTACATTCTCTCTCTCTCTACTTTTCCAGCTTAGGCTGGCTGAGTCTTTCAGTTAAACCAATCAGTTTGATACGTCTTCTGCGCTGCACAAGATTTACCTGATCGCTGTAGCGTGCCATGTCTGGGTCAGTTTTGGCAACGTAAACGCATCGCACTTCTGTGTGACAAACAGTTGTCGGCATTATCTGTATTTTAAGGGGCGCTGCTCATCAAAATACATCATGCCTTTTATGAGAAGCATCACATGGTCATCTGTCATGCTCAGCTTCGTCATCACGGCCCTTCACGTGCCCAGTCATCATAACATATTAGCTGATACGCTTTCCCATTTCAATTTCAAGACCAGACCTGTCCAGATGCCAACCCAGTGCCATGATTTAGTTTGGAGCACTTTTGCTATGTTATGTGTTTCTATTGGTATGCCACTTAAGCCTGTTTTTAAATACTGTGATTTTAATTTGTTACTGCATGGATGTTTGCCATTTCAAACCTCAGTACATCTGTGGGTTGGTTGCTGTGATTCAGTTATGATCCTTCTTTTCCTATTATTAAATTACTTCTGAAAGGTATTTCAAAAGTTTCTCCTTCTGTCCCTGACCGTAGACACCCTATTGCTCTTTCCACTTTGTATGGAATGTCCACAGTACTCTGTAAGGAGTGTTTTCTCTCCTTACATTGACGCTCTGCTTGATTCTGTATTCTTATTAGCTTTTTACACATTCCTTAGAAGTGGTGAATTTACAGCATCTTAAAATTCATTTAACCCAGGTAGAGAGATTTCATTTTCTGAATTTGGCATTTCATCCTAGACACTACATTGTACTTCTTAAGCATTCTAAATGTGGAGGTGTCTGCTCTGTAATTGTGGCTCGCACGGATTCATCTTTTTGTCCCCTCTGATCTGTGATCAAATACCTACAATTTAGACCTATTACCAGTTCTTCTTCTCCTCTATTTCTAACTCCAGGAAAACATTCCTATGTCAAAATCTTGGTTTAGTTCTCATATAGAGCAAGTCCACATTATAAGCAACCTATCCCCTCAGCATTATTCAGGACATTGCTTTAGAATAGGTGCTGCTACTTCTACTGCCAGTCAAGGCATTTCATCTACCTCCCTTCAACAACTGAGCCACCAGTTATCCTCTGCCTACACCTCCTATATTCGCCCTGACGTTGACACTGTCCTCGCAAATCGAAAATCTTAAATTCTCTGGTAAGTCATGCATATAACTGGTGGTGGTGTTTTGGCTTTTCACTGTTATCTATTGCTGCTTACTGCCCCTTTTGATCTTATTTCGTTTCTGGTCACTGCTGACTCTGGCATTAGATTCAGGTCATTGCTGACCTTATCTATTATTAATTTTCATGCCTATTACACATCATCCCTGGCCATATTAAATTCATAGTGACCATATTATATGCATTCTGGTCACTGCTGGCACACTGAGTTGTCATTGCTGACCTTATTCATTTAGTTCCTGGTCATTGCTGGGCTCATTTTGTTTTCTGGCCATTGTTAGTCATCTGCTACCTTAACCATTAAAACAAAACAAAAAAATCACATTTCCTTTATCTGCTATGCCTTTTTTCTGTGACTAATTGTCATATTATGTATTTTATCTAGAAATCTGCTGCTACACTGTAAGGAACAATATTTTCTTTTTGGGGGATATTCCTGTACAGCTCATGGCATGTCTACCCCGTTAAAATGAATCTCGATGGGGTCTAATCGCCAAAGACATATTTCTTCAACTTTTCCTTTTGTGCACACTATGTCGAATAAATTAATATAATTACTCTTAAGCCTCTCTTTCAATTAAGTCCCTCCTGATTGAACTTTTGCTAAGCTTAATTTCAATCAGGAAGACTATCTTCATGCTTACTCTATTTATTTATTTACATTCTCTCTCTCTTCATTTTCCCACTTTGAACTCAATCAGCTGAAAGAGTGAATGCCATCAGTCAATCAGATTTTGTCAGGACCTCTGTGAGCCAATCATCTCAAATCCCGTCAGACTTAAAAACAGTTCCTTTCTCTGCTGCTGTCAGCTGTCATTTCAGTGTCGATGCAACCCTCCTCGACCCCATACACCTCCTTCATCACGACCAGCGTCCATGGGTCCTTCCACTGAGCTCACCAGAAGTCCTGTTCCACATTACATCTGTCCAGATTTTCAGTGATTTTCCTATACAGCTTATGGCATAACTACCCCTTTAAAATGATAACATTTCGATGGGGTCTAATCGCCAAAGACTCCTCACATATTTCTTCAACTTTTCCTATTGTGCACACTATGTCAAATAAATTAATTTAATTACTGTTAAGCCTCTCTTTCAATTAAGTCTCTCCTGATTGAACTTGACATACATCACTAAAGCCAACTCCAAAGGGAACCAATGGCTGCTGACATCTTCATTCAAAGGATTTCTGAGCTGAATATTGTTTGTGAGGCAGTATTATAATTTTTTTGCATGTAGAGAGCACATTTGCATTATCATACTGTAACAAATGTTTTAATTATGGCAATTCTAGTGCAACTCTTTTTGCTACCATAGAGCATCCTTTTTATGTTCTTGTAGCTATGTGCTTGTAGGGATTTACACACAACCTTTTTTAAGCTATAAAAAAAACCTACTGTATAAAATGTTCCAAATCAGCACTATTTAACCTCACTTTTATAAACCTCTATCTGTTCTTTATTCTGGTTTTCAAGGATTTTTCAAATAAATCATAGGGGCCATTGAGTCACACAATTTGGAGGAATTACCCTGACAGAATGTTTTTGTATTTGAATCATCAAATAGAGACTGCAAACCATCTGAAAGCAACATGCGTTTTACACCCACAAATTGCAGGTTTTGTAAGGTTTTCAAGGAATTCCATTTTTGTGATACTAGCAGTAAGGTTCATAGTATTTTCCTTAAGATATTTGAGATTTGTTGCTCATAGCAGAAAGTAAAGGCCAAGAAAAAAAAACCCTGCACTCAGGCAAATATAAGCGTTCTCTCCAGGCCTGCTTTAAACTCTGAAGTCATTCCAGATGGACGTTTATAGGTCTACTGTAAAGAGGAGGACGAGGAGGATGCCTCTATACATGGCTTATTTATTGCAGTGTAATCGGGAAAACGGCTCATGAAGTGCAGTTTTTTTATTCAGAAAGGCAAACTATGCACTACAGCCCTTTTATGAAAGTGGGAAAACAAACATGATATTATTACATATTCTTGCAATGGGCTTCTTAGAATTTGATCCTCCTGAGCTTTAATTTAAGGTGTCATTTGCCACAGTTTATTTGGTAAGAACACAGTATTTTCATCTAAAATATGTTGCTGCTGCTGTTAGCTTCTAGATTTTCTCCTTTTTTAAAGATTAAATACTTACAGTGAGATCATGGAGTTTTATTTAATGACGCTTAACTTGAAAAACAAAACAATACATTTTTTATGTTTTTCCTCACCATTCCATATCATGTGCTTAAAATAGGACCTCTTTTAAAATATAAATACTGCACAAGACTCTTTTGAACCTCACAAAAACAAAAGCAGCAACACTACAATAAATAAGTCTTAACAAATTTTTAGACTAAATACAAACAGTAAAATTAAATACAATTGTTGAAAGACCTATTAAAGTAGTAGAGGACATTCAGATCTTGAATTGAACAGGCAGGTGCTCTCTGATGTAACTTTGATGCTGAACGGGCTGGACAGTCAATAGGCTGTAATTCTGTGATATATTACTTTGGACTTAAAATGAAGAGGTGAGGTTCTACTTAGGCTGTTTCTCTTCTCCAAGTGTGTTTGCTGGTAGAAAAGTGACTGGTTGTCTGTATCAGAGAATTCAAAAGAAAATGTGCAGGAAGGTGGAGAGAGAGGGCAGGGCAAATGGGGACAGTAGAGCAGCATTTTGGAGTCGGCCTAGCCTGGTCTACCCACAGGCTTTTGGTTGTTGGATTTTATATTTCTGGAATGTGGGAACATGAATGCATGCAGGCAGGTTGGCTTTGTGTTTATTGTAGCTTAGTGTGTGTGGTTTTACCTCAACCGTCCATCCTGAGCCGCGGCTCCTCCAGGTATGATTTTGGTGATGAAGATGCTGGGGTCGTCGCCCACATGGGGGTTGTCTGTTCCTCCTGCTATACTGAAGCCAAGGCCTGAGTTACCCTGCAGTAGCAAATACAAACAAACACACACTATTATTCGCTTCAGGGGCTGTGGTTTTAGAGACTGTGTCTCCAGTCTCTAGTGGGAACTATTGTGTTTCCATGTTTGACTAAAGCCAGACCACCAATAATCAATATGGTAGAACTGCAGAGGAGTAAACATGTACTGTAAATATGTCTAAAATCAAGTTTAAAAGATAGTCACCCTCTCCAGTGTGATCTCCTCATACTCGATTTCCCCTTCTGTCCCATTGACCTGTCAGAAAGGGGTGTTAGTTTATTTAGAGACAATTTGGTTTTCAGGATTTTTTTTTACAATTATTTAAACAATTATACAAGTTTAACTGTTAGTACAATTTGAGTATAAGCAAAAATAAGAGTCTAAATCCTAAAGTCAGCTAATGTTGATTCCACATTTACTCTCTGAGCTGGGTCATCATATGTTGCTATTCATCACCTGACTCCGAAGTCCTGGATGGGGGATTTCCCGTCAGCTCCTGAACACAGCATCATCATCATCACTAAATTGCCACTAAATTGTATTGCTCCTCTTTGACATACTGTATGTGTGGACCAGTGTGGCACCACAACACCATTCTTTCAGTCTAATTCGCCTTCTGGCTGAACAACTCCGCTACACATCAACTTTACCTCCGCAATTAAGCAAGTCCCAGAGGATGAGAGAATTTAAAGAACTTCAGACTTCACTGTTTTGGTGCTGACCTAGAAAACAAGTTTTCTTAGTGCTGTAGTGGTGCAAAAATACTGGTCTGTGATTGGAGGCTTTTCTCTGAGACGCCTCATTCTCTAATCCCTTACAATTCATGACAATATATGTTCTCACTGCTTTCAGAAATGGCATCATTAAGGAACTTTGAATCGAATTAAGTAATGTTTCTGTTCTGTCAAATGTATATCAACAGAGAAACCTAATTTAAATTAGAAAGGAGTGAAATGAATTACCGTTATCATTCAGATTAAAACAGTGAGCAAAGACCTACCTGGATGCTTGGAAAAGGAATGGAATTACTGATAATACAGACTGAATATGAAAGCAGTTAAGTTAGTCATATGGTTGAGTCTAACATAATAATACAATAAAGAGAAGATTAAACATAATCCTTACATATGGGGAGCCATCAAGTGTGTCAGTGTTCACCACCACGGGAGGAGTATTTCCCTGGAGGGAGAGAGAGAAGAAACATTAAGAAATTATGGCAGAAACTCAAAGATGAGGCAGCTCCTGGATGAGCTCTCAGTAAATCCCTGAAACCTACAGTCACAGCCAAGACTGATGGCCATTTTAAGCCTTCCCTAAACTAAACTAAACATTTGAGTACATTTTTTTTAGGGGAATCAGATTTATTTATTTATTTGTTATACTTTCAGACATTACAATCAAAACGTCTTAACAATTCTACAGTAAAAGTACTGCACATTTATTTATTACGAACAAGCACAAGCCCTAATAAGAAATCAACACAAATATCAGCTTTAGCTTTTATTCTTAAAAAAAAAAAGTATTCTTATACTATTAATCTATTATTATTCTTAGCTAGTTTATTTATGTCATAGTGTAAAAATAAATAAATAAAATTCAGCTATGGTTTTCACTCTGCTAAAGGATAGAGAGCGCTGCTGGAGAGCCATTTGTTATTATCCACCCATGATGGACACATATATCATTCATGCTAGCCCCCATGGTTTTTCCAAAGTCTTGGTCTTTGGTTGATCTTGGTGTAGCTACTGGTTGAATTACAGCATAGCATGTATTACTGATACTGTAAATGGTGATCTAGTGACTACTGTGGACATGGACATCTGCCTCCTGCCCACCAGTCGTTTCAAAACAAACCTTTCATGATTCATGTACGGCAGCACTGACATGGTGGAAATTTCCCAACACACTCGGAGGATGATGAAGAAAAAGTAACTTGGTAACAAGGCAGTGACAAACAGCGTAGTTAGTCCAATTATCATTAAAGCTTGTCAGCTCGCTTGATGGTCAATTATCTTTGTCAAAATTTTGTCCAGAACCATACTGCATCCATTATGGTTTATACAAAGTGTAAAGCCAGACTGAATCTCAACATTTCAGCAAGTTACTCATCGGGAACAAAGTGATACAGAAAATACTGGAGGAGACAGCAAGTCAATGAGAGGACAGGATTTTTGGCATTGATATGGTTTGGGTTTACCTGCTGGGACTTTTCTCTGTCAGCTCATCTAAAGTGTGACAGTTAACCTCTACACGTTATTCTTATTCCTCTCCTTTTAATCCCATTTCCTTACAATGGCATTCTCAATCTTTCATGCTTCTTTCCAGGATTCACTCTCATCATCAAGGTGTCTGATGTTGGAAGATGTAAATACACCATTATGTACAGTACCCTTTGGAGAACACGGTCTGACTCTCCATCTAAACTGCTGTATTTATTGCTGTCATTGTTTCTGTACCACGCTGACTATCATGGGAAAGACTCTGTGTATTTAAAGTGCTTACAGGACAGCAAAAAGCAGCATAAAATCAGCCTGCTGACCTTCACAGACCTGACTGCGCTGACACACACAAACAACTACACAACCAAACTGAACACATTTTAAAAAAACAAAAAACAAATTCACATTCTTTACCCAGTGATCTTTATATGATGCAATGTGAAGTTATTTTTTCACTCAGTCTATTACTCTCTCTCTAAGAGATTTAGGTTGTCATGGGAACTCAAAGAAGAAACACTCACTGTTTTTGCATAGATTATTACAGTGATTTGTATTGTCTTTGAAAACTCCAGAGCTGGAGTCTATATACACTCAGTTGCCAGTTTATTAGGTACACCTAGCTAAAACTAATATAGTCTATTATAGTAATGCGACAGTCGTGCAGTAAATCCTCCCTTCACGAAGGTTATAATCTTCAGTTATTGTTGAAACTGTGAGGTGTTGATTCAACTGTATGGTCATTTTGGAGACAGATTGTATTGCATTATACTGACAGGTGTTTCCATTGTCTTGTCCACCACATTTATATAAATGAGGGTAGGCTAAATAACAAACACCTCTATTATTTTCCTGCTTCAACATGTCAAAACCTGTTCTTAAACAACACCACCATCCCAATGCGCCTTCTCATTATTAATCAAGTTGAGTGATACTAATTATAGCGGCCATTATAAAGAGAAAATACTACTCCACATGAGGAAAAGACATAAACCTCTCCCCCAGCCCTCCACAGAATGTCAGAGCTCGGCTTTAACTGCACACTGTTCGATTATAACAGTGCCTGTGTAGAGCTTCACCATGTAGCTGTGTCCAACGGGCCGTGCTGGTGAACATTACGTCAAATTCATCCTTATCTAGAGACAGAAATAATGAGTATAGCCAGCAGAAATCTAAGCCCAGTGCAGGCAGTTTCCCTGCAGGGATTCTGACAGAGCCCTCTCTCTGTTCTGTCAAGTTGTTCAACGTCGGGGTTGTTAGGATTTACAGTGTTTGGCTGCTCTTACCCACCTATATTTTAGCACCACCTATTCAGCTAACCCGTCCTGTGCCATGTCTCTACAGGCAGCACCACCATCCATCTACACACAGACCTTTTACCTCTTGATGGATTTATATGCAGCAAGTTAAGTGCCAGAATATGCATTTTCAAAGACAATTAAAACAACAGATTCATTTGGATTTTTCTAGTTACACTGATTCCCAAATTTTACTGTCATACAAATGTGTTTTGTATGACTTAATCATTTCCTAAATATAAGAATATATATCAGTATTCTAGCATGCACTGTGCTGAGGCAAGAAACAGAGCAGCAAATGAGTGAAGCAGTATGTTTGAATCAATTTCTTTTCTCCATTAAGAGTTGAATAAATAGTCTTTGTATTGGCAGTTTAGCACTGGAAACCATTCAGGCTCTGTTAAAACTGTCAGGGAATCTGATCAATCTCTACTGCTCAGTGCACGTGTACCTGCACACTGTACGTGCACATTTGTCTGACGCTTATGACCCATTCTGTGCACACACCACTAGTCACTTTCAGTCTGATATTTTCTGTCAAAGGAGGTAAAATAATGCCAAATAAAAATGTCATCTGTTAAGCCTAAGAATATTTAAAACACCAACTGCTGTCTTTGCCTTTCCTGTTGCGATTAAGTGTGTTAAGAATGCGTCTATATCATCAGAGGGGATGATGTCACGTGTTAGCTGGCATTGGATACAAACCAAAGGTTGCATTAGAGAGGCTTTAACGCTACATGTCCTGCACACCTTGCAGCAGCTGGAAAGCCTTTTAACACATAAAAGCCATCCGGTCAATAAGCAAGATCTCTACTTAAATAAACAATATGAAACTATTAATTGGTATGTGTTTGATAAAGGAAAAGTGTACAAAGAGGCACAGACCGATTAAGGCTGAGCAAGGCTGTTAAAGAAATGGAAATGAGAAGACTTGTGTGAAGTGTTTTGTAATGTGCAGCTGTGATTTTTGTGTGTCAGTTTCAATGGCTGGTGATTTAGCTGCCCGCCTTTGTGCTTGTGTGTGTGGGATTTAGTGCAGAATGTGACATAGGTTAATTTGGACATCGCATTATGCACATTTCTCACTTATTGGCTCCTTATTAAATCCCACATATATCTGTGGAGTGCAGGAAAAGGTGGTGGCATTCGTGCATATGTGTGTGTGGGTTATGGGGTTGTGGAGTTGGTGGTCACCTAACAGCCCAATGTTTGTTGGAATATTAAATGAAAGAAACTGCAGCTACACACCAATAGAGGAGGACTCCCAAACATTACCCCAACACACACACACACACACACAGCAGGATTTGATTAGTATCACCAGATTTGTTTACTCAGGCTCACTATGATTAAAATATCTATCATGGGCCTTAAGTGCAGCCATAGCCTTGGCCTGATTTTTCTTTCTGTGCAGATAAACAAAACAAAGCCTTGGTACCACAATAATAACATAATCAAACACACTCTTCAAGCACCACTTCTGAGCCGCCAAGCACAATGGCATTTTCATACAGACTTCTCAAATATATTGAGGTACAGTCATAGTAAAAAAGAGTAAACATGTTTAAAACATGCCTACCATCTTATGATGTCGATGTTTCTTGGTTTTCCGAACATTTTTGAGGAACCGGCAGCCCATCTTTTTGGCGTACCACACGGACATGAACATTCTGCTTCAGTCCCGAAACATAAACCGTGGTTGATACTGGGAGCAACTCCTGCTCACCTCCCAAAATGACATACACACCCACCAAGTATGTGGCTAGGATAGTTAGAGCACGCTCTAGAAGTTTCTGTTTTCAACAATACCACAAAAGCATTATTGCAAAGTGAGCCATTAGGTCTAGGCCCTGCCATAACAGTTGATCAGAAACCACAGAGCGTCCAGATTGCCTCAATTAAAAGATATCTCTTTTAACTTAACACATGCCCTTTCAGCTTTGCTTTACTATCAATTTAAATCAAACATAATACAAAAGCATAGCATGCTTTAGACACAGGATACACCATTTATACAATTTTAAATCCAAAATCACAGAAAGAGCATAGCCCAGTAAGTGTCTTCCTCTGGTTGAGTCGGCTGAGCTGGAGACTTCATTTGAGGAAACCCAATACCATTCTCCAAACCAAGGCTCGAGTTATAAAAATGACTCATCGCTGATAGGGCTCATTATTATCTGTGAGACAGTCGTCCTGTCTTCAGAAATCACCCATCCAGAGTAAAAAGGAGCATTTACAAAACAGATCCTTCCATCCTTCGCCATCTGTGGCAGTGGACTGCGATAGCGGTGCCTCCCTGCTACTGGTCTGTGCTCAGTGAGAATGCAGTTCATATTTTCTGCTGCTACTGTACTGTACCCCTCCCATCCCCGCTGCTCAGGGAAAGAGGAGCGAGCAGGAAAGTTTGATGGCAATTACTTAGCTGTCTCTCTGTATAATGTCGACGCTGGTGATGTGAGAGGGGGAGGAATTATACTTTGGCTCAACTTAGAAGGACAAGCAGCTCAAACTGGCCTGACTTGTCCTAGGGAGCACTTGAAGCTGAGAGGGGGCTGATGGCCTGCAAGCCCCAGTTCTAGTCAGTCAGCCAATAGTGAAACCTAAACAGTACTGGCAGCGAGGGTGGAAAACTGTAACTTGACATCAGATCATTTTAGTTTGTCATCTGTGTTTTTCTGTTTTCAGTTTTCCAAGGTTGTCGTTAATAATGTGTACATTTTTTCAAAACAAACATCGTTCACAAATAATGCAAATACTTGCAAATCCAAATCCTCCACATGGAACCTTTCATGTTTAGTAAGGATCATAAGAAATCTTTGCAAATATTTTACAGCAATTTGCCTTAAAAACAAAAAGCAAATTACAGCATTTTTACTTTGATTTAAACACAGTAAAATGTTCCTCATCTCATCAAAATCAAACGTTTTGAAGCAATGTTAATCTAAAACCTTTTATGAGGACTGTCATGACAGTCCTGCTTAAACCTTATGGCCCTTCTGCTGCCAACGAATCCAGCACCATGAACAGCAAAACACTTGAAAGACAGTGAGAGTAAAGAATGGGCAGGATGTTTTGAAAGGGAAATTACATGTATGTAATCACATATATATATTTTTTTCTCAAATCAATTATGAAATGGTGGATGTAGCCTTACGTTGGCACACTACTTACACAGGTTTTTTCACAGCTCGCTCGAGCTCTCTTTTTGAAAGACAGATGGATCGACAGGCGTGTATATATATGCACACACACACACACACACACACACACACACACACACACACACACACACACACACACACACACACACACACACACACACACAAAGGCATGCCCACTGAACAGACTTATGTAAGGACATGCTGAAGGACAAGCTGTCAGCTGACGTTCTCATTTTGTTAAATAAAATTCCTCGGTCTACCTATCTAAGAGCCTCTCTATCTGTCTTACTCCGCCATTCAGCCTGAACAGCTCTCTCCTCCTCTTTTTGCATGCGTACATATTTTTTTCCCTCTTTCTCTCTCCCCTCTCCTTCCCAAAGGACCTGAGCTTCTGCTGCACTGTAATTACACCGAAGCTGCAGGGACATATTTAAACATTTATTAAAGAAAAGTAAAGAGGACGGAGAAAATGAAGATAGAAACCAAATACCAACCAGACAAGAGTGCAGGGCAGACCGGGGAGGGTATAATGGAGAGCTCTGGGGGAAACACTACAGAAAACAGTTATTGAATCCTTACATTAAAAGCCTCTGATTGCCTTTTTTTGCTAAGTGTCAAACACATATTAGAGGCGTTGACTGTTTTGTCTGAAGAGGATTTGTGTGAAAAGTATTATGTATAGGAACAGTTCGGTAGTTAGAGAGGAGAGAAAGTGATAGGCATCCTTTTTCATTAGGAGAGACAGAGTGTAACATAAACTGGGCGGTGGGGGTCTTCAGCAAGCACTTTGTGCCTGCTGGTTCTCACTCCCGGCTCGTCAGGTGAAGGATAAATGGCAAATGTGTTGTGTAATATTTTCAGCTCAAGAACTCCAATCTTTTAAGATAAATGTACCTTATGCATTTCCAGGAAGAACCCCCCCCCCCCAGTTTCCTTTAGAATATTTTTGGGACAGATCTCTGTCAGTGAATAAAGTCAAAGCGCTGCCTCGGGGGTCGCTAACGTGTGAGTGAACCTCATCCAAAATATAGAGAATGAATGGAATTTTAAAGACATAGATTGGTTTTGAGGGACAGTGAGTGACCTAGACACACACACACACACACATTTACATTCATTTAAAAAAAAAAAGTATTTATATAGTTACTTATTTGTATTTGAATTTTTTTAACTGCAAGTCTACATTTTTTTTCTATTTTTTACTTATCTGTATATATAACAGCAAAATCACAATTCTTCTGTTTATGTAAATGTTTTTTGTTATTGTTGTTTTATTTCACACTTGCTTTGGCAATATAAACGCCTGTTTCCTATGTCAATAAAGCCCTTTTGAATTTGAATTTGATTGGTTTTGGAGGTAATTGTGGTAAGTCACACACACTCAGTCACTGCCTTCTTTTATGTCTACATGTGAAGTTTGAAGGAATCTTGAATGCTGAATTCAGCTTAGCTCAATAACTAGATGCCTATGGGATTTACCGCAAAGGTAGGGATATATATATGATGTGATATATAAAAGCATTTATTTGGATCTACTATTTGCTGTCAGATAGAACATGAACTCGCAGCAGCAAGAATAGCCCCCAGCGCATGATGTCACAACAATTTATGTAGCCCCATAATAAAAGGAGGACATGGTAAAGCAGACTTATAGAGTCATATAGAGTAGATGAGGTAGAAGGATCAATTAATATGAGCACAGATCAATATTAAAAGTTCTGTGCAGTGTGGAAAAAAAATCATTTCTAATTACATTATGCCCTAAGTTTAAAAAAAAATAATTGATGTCATTTGAAGCGAAAGCACTTCTTAGCTAAATCATGTACATAACCCAAAGACCTCCTCTTACTTTGCCAAACCATTGCAGTGCTTCCAGAGACAATCCTACCCATAAATCAATGGGGCCTGGAGTGGTACTGGCAAACCCCACACCATTAAAGCAATAAAGAGACAGCCTGACGACACCACCTACACATCAATGACAACCACACGAGCACTACACCAGCTGCAAAGACATCCACACACATAGGTGTTACTGCAATGCATCTTGGAGACAGGACATACTTTACTCAACTAGTGTAGAAAATAGAAGGCATGCATATGCAGAATGAAGTACTTATGTATACATGTGATGGAATGTATGCAAACACATTTTTCTTACTGATGACTTCATGCTGAAGGGTGCAGAATGCCCCTTATGTTAAACAGTTTAATTATAAGCAGGCGCTATTAGACAGGGGTGTGTTCAAGGTCAGCGCAAGCAGATAAAGACAAGAAATGATGTATAGTTACAAGAGTAACTACTTGTTCAACAGAGACGGAGAGACTGAAAGCCAGATTTTATAGTCCACTCCTTCCAATGAGCCTTTCTTTTCCCTTTTAAAAATAATTCTATTCAATTACACTTCTAACTAGCTTTTGCATTCAGATTTTCCATTCAATTTATAGAGTTTATACATGATAAGTTGCTTGTTGTTTTTTTGTATGAATTCCTTTGCCATTCTCTCTATATATTTTTTTGCCTTGCAAGACAGACAAAATGTTTTGAGCAATTCATGGCGCGTGAGGCTATTGCAACCTGTCTGATCATAAAACTGTTTTATTGAGAAAGAAGCATAGCCATCTTTTCAAGGTTATGAAAGTCACTCTGCACGGTTTAACACTGACACCTACAGGTTTCAGTCTGTCCTGCAAAAAGATTACATCTGTCTATCAAACCCTCATGCTATATGCCACCTTCAACATAGCACTGAAGCTTTAACAGTGACACACATTACAATTATTTTTACTCATGTCTCACAGCATCATGCGTACTTTTCCACTGATTTACATATTTCAGGATAGGATTTTGTGTGCGTGCAAAATCCAGCCCAAGAAACTGATTCTAGAAAAATACCATTTACACTTCTTTACACTGAGGATCCACAATGCATATTTTTTGATACATTCACTGCATAGCAGCTTAGGTGCAGGAATGCGATAATATCACTTTTTGTGTTAGAACATGGAAATAGAAATATGAATACAACACAGGAATTCAACATTATACTGTGATGGAAGCACAACATTTTCAGTTCCAGTCATGTGATGTCAGGCACAAGAATAGTCATTGAGTACAAGTACAAGAACAAATCTGTCAGACAAAGGGGATTTGAATGACAATGAGTATAAACAGACTGATATCATCAGAAAACAGATGACCTCATACTCTGGCAGTACAGATAAAATGGCGTTGAACGGGGCAGCTGTCTGTCTGCAGTCAGACAGCCAAACTTTGAGTGACACCAAATTCAGCAAAGAAAGGAAAAGAGGACACAAATCAGACTGATGAAGATGACTGATGATGATACTGGTAACTTTCAGGGTGACGGAGCGTCACGGATTGCTGTGCTCTTACCAGTGTAGAAACAGCGGAGGTGTACATTGGAGTGTGTCCCGTAGACATCAACACAGGCTGCAAAACAACAGAAGGGAGAGGGTAATTGTGCAGGGCATGCAGATGGGTACAGGGGGAAGAACAGTGGGTACCACTTTGTTGTTTTTGTTAGTTTTTTCCTCTATCAGAGGGGATGCTGACAAGTTAATCTATGACACACATTCACATCTGGGTTCATAGCAGAGGTCCACCAAAACCAGGTTACCAGAACTGATACCAAGGACCAAGTTTGTCAAATATGAATGTTAATACTGAAGTTTAGTATTAATAAAATATATAATAAGTTTTTTTCTATATGCTTTGAATATGATGAGAGCTGATTATATATTATATGTAATTATACTGCAATGTTTAATACATGATATGCACAAAATCATAGGGAACTTTCAGCAGTGTACCATATAGAAAGCATATAGTACAGTGTTGCATAAAAGTACAGTGTTGCATAAAATCTGTATACACAGATTGGGGACACCCAAGGGAAAACAAACTGGCTCTTTTGTATTTTTACAATATATATAGTCTAACCAGAACAATTAAACAAACGAGTCGTATTTATTAATATGATCATATTATGCACTGACTGTTAAATAGTAAACCACAAATTAAAAAAATGGCCAATAATAGAACAGAAAATACACAAAATAACATATGCTTGATGATATAGCACCTCTTTCCCCCACTAGTCATTGACAGTTTATTGATGGACTGATAAAAAAATCAATTAACCAATAAAGAACAGTGGGATCATTATGCCTGTTAAAGCAGAAGCTGTAGCTACTACTCTAAACAATACACCCTGTGCCTATGAATTTTACAAATAGCAGCAGTGCAGCATTTTCACATGTCAGGAGACACTTCCTCCCACTGGAAAAGTTTTATATTGCAGCAGAGCACGTCATTAAAGTATGAATGTTGGGACAGCTATATTTGCTGATCCAAGTAGGACTACCTGGGAGGTGGATTCATGCTGATCCTGATGTTTACAGATACTATCTGTGCGCCTCTCTTTCCTAATATAGACATGGCCTTCTATTAATGGCTCCACTGGAGACATTTTGGACTTCAGTGCCTTGCTCAATGGCACATCAGCAGTAGTTATTGCATTAACAAAGATTAGAGCATTTAACTAGCACAAATGTATTCACACTGCCCCCCTCAAGACTTTCCTTGCAGGTGAATAGGTTCAAACAGGCAACCTTGTGCTTACAAGTCAACTTTCTGCTGCCAGCAACCAGATACAAGCAGGGAGAGGGGTGCAGGACATGGAATGTGTAGTGTGGAAAAAGGGAAGGAGAAGCATACAACTAATAAGAGATGTGAATGTGAAACATGGGAAAATGGGAGTGATGCAGGCCAGGGTATCCACTGAAGTTACTCAACACATCACACACTAATGAACCGGGTCACAAAACCAACCAAAAATGTCAAGACTGAGCCCCCATGAGGTCATCATGACACTGTATGAGGAATGTTTGCCCCTGCACTGGCGATACCAGTGCAGGGGCAAACACACAAGTGCAGATAAACCAGCCACCACCGTCATCATCATCATCAACCTTACTCTCATTATCAGAATCATCATCATTGTCAACAACTCTTTTTCAAAATCCTCATCAACAACAGAGAGCAAAAAACAACCCTCATAATCTTCATTATCATTATCCTCAGATTTAATAATCTGTTACACTATGTAATTATAACTCATCACGCATAAAATGTTAATATATCCCTCATGCCATATCTGAATATACAGTATGATCACGATCACTGACACGAGGCTGAACAAAAAAACAAAATGGCTCCAACAGTGTTTGTCCACAGTCATCCATCAGCCTGGGGTTGAGCTATATTGATTGTCTTCTTTCCTTCAATAATGGCTATTTTAGCTTCGATAAAAACAGTATAATTATGCACCAAATGTCTTATTTACATTTGAAAAAGTTTTAGAATAATTAAATGATTAAAACTTCCGTTTAGTCGATGTCCCCACAGTGTTGCATGACAGGGGAGAATACTGTTGTAACTGTTTTCCCCCAAATACTCTTCGATTTTTAATTTGTTTTCCAGTCCAGAAAAGCGTAAGTGACCCTAGATAATTTTTTAACCACAACAATTGGGCAACTGGGCTCTAAATATTTTGGGAACCTGTTTTTCTTTGGGCCCTCTGCAGTCTCCTCAGTGGTTAGATTGAATAGGTTTAAACTGATTTGTCAGTCCATATGTTGAGCTGCTATTCCGTGATCCAATTCCAACAGTGCTAACCCTAGACCAACCTACTATTTCTATTGAAATAATAGATAGATATAATGAAGTTTTAAGAATAGATTTGCTACACTCCTGTTAATTCCAGCTTGTTAGAGGCATTATTGTGCACTTGACACTGAAACAGGAACCTGTTCCTATTTAAATCTGCACAGATTTTAATACTAAGCTTCCAATTTCTTTTACCAATGCCTGCTGATTTCTTATATTCTTATTTAACTGATGCTCAGAGGTATCTTTGTGTCTTTCTGCCCTTTCACTTGTCAGTGTGGTTGAACCATTGTACAGCGTTTTGTTCTCCATGTACCAAACATTCCTTTTTTTTTGCAAACCCTTCATACAAAATAACATTTATTTGTAAAGCGGACTTTCTATAACCTAAAAGCATGAAAGACCATTCAAAAATGTTCCTCTCAGCCATCTGACTGTACCGAATCAAGCTTTTGTGGCAGGCAACCCCAAACTTTTGAGCAGTAGTGTGTGTGTATATGTGTATATATATATATATATATATATTTATTTTAACTATTCAAGGATGCAGACCACTGACATAAAATGATGTAAACAATTCACTTTGAACTAAGTGATCCCAGACCTTCATACTTCACAGTGCATTCAGTTCTCCCTGAAGAGAAACACAAGACTTCATAAATAATGGCAGTATTCCAGAAATAGAAATAGGGCCAATCCTGGTTCCCAAAACACTGTGAACAACATCAACATGCTCCCTTTCATGTGATAGGAAAATAAATATCCTGAAGATGGAATTTTGTTGCGGTGTAGGTATCTTAATAACAAGGTACAAAGTCATTTATTTATCATTTTACAACACAAGGTAGTGCAATGAAATGAACTTGTAGTCCCTTCATGCTACACACATAGAAAATAACAGATAATTCAATTTATATTAGAATAGGGTAAAATATAAAATAAATTAAAATAAAACATTATAATAAAACATGTTATTCTTGCTATTTTTATTTTTTATTTTTTTATTTGCTAATTTTAATTTCAATTACTTTCCCCCACCACTTCATGTATTGCCTGTTTATAAGACAGTTTTGTATCTCACTCTAAAGTTTTGATTCAGTATTATGTACGAACATACTGAGCACCAGACAGAAGTGCTTTTGTGGTATAAAAACAGCAAGGCAGCAAGAAACCAACCATACTAGATTCTTATAGATAGATCTGTCACTGTCAAAGATGTTCAAGCTTAGTTTGCATTTGGTGTTTCCTTGTGTCACATTAATCGGTTTGTGAATGAATGTAGTGCTTTAGATGCTAGCACTCAGGTTAACTACATAGTGTGCTTGCCAAACAGAAAAATATGACATGTAACAAAGGTCCCCAACTGGAATCAAAACAGGGATGTTGCGAATAGAAGATAAAATATACATAAAATATAGAAGATTATGTTGTCAAAGCCCCCCCCGACACACAAAGATTTTAAGTCAATCAAATAGAATGTGGATATTATTGGAGCAAATTCTTTGTATTTAGTCTGACTAATTATCAAAATAACTGTGCAAAGGACTGATTATTTTCAGGCGCATGGTGTCAGAAAACCTAGCCTACATCAAGTACAGGACAGGACACTGCATATTACATGACACATGAAACACTCTCAGCCCACACAACGCAGTGGTTTCAGTTCTAAATATGGTGATATGTAATTCTTTTATATGAATTCTTTTGAATTTATTTTTAATGTTATTGCTGATAGGTGGGTAAGACAACATCAAGACCTGAGAAAGCTCCTAGGCCCAAGGGAAGCACACTAGAAAAACCACATGAATAATACGGTGCTAATTAAGGGTACAAAGTCATGTTATACAAACACCACTGACTGATGATGAGCAGTAAAAAAGTTTAATTCCACTCCTTCCTTTATTACAGATTGCTTGTACAAAGGCACCTATCCAGCAAAATGCACTGTCCCCTGAATTCAATGAAACGGTCAGTGACGGTCAAGAATCTTAAGTACAACACAGACGTGTAGTACAGCCAGTAAAATGATTTGGCTGTGCAAAGACGTGACATTAACATCCTGTGGGGGAACTTGCATCCTGTGCATATTGAGAAGTCTTCTACTTTGATGCCTAATGAAGGCTCTTGACGTGTTTGCCTCTTACTAACAAGTTTTGATGCGGAAGTGCAGACTCCCCACGCTTTTATTATCAACGCTGCAAGTAAATATGTAAATATCATATCCTGTTTAAATTAAATAACCAGTTTAAGATATTTTCCCAGACAACAAATCCCATGAAAAGACCAAAACCAACAATGTTAATGTTCTATATTTTCCAAATTCCCCGCCCTGTTTCTGCCACAAGCCCATTTTTTCCTACTGAAGATGCAAATCTTTTGAAACAGGTCACAAATACAAAGTCAGTTCTTAAAACACTGTAGGTTTTAGCAAATGTTACTCAAACAGGAGCAAATAGTGCATTTGTTGGGGACAATTTTCAGTTGCAGAATAATACACATTGTTCCGCTAGTGAGTATTTATGGCAGTAGGACAGTTTATGTGGAATTGACAGTGACATAAAATTGGGAGTTTTTCCTTATCTGAATAGAGTATGTCGTATGCTCTACAGATTGTAAAGCCCTTTGAGACAAATTTGTGATTTATGATATTGGGCTATATAAATAAAATGGACTTGACATATCACCCGGTGCAATGGTGTAGCTCATTGATGTGTTTTTAATAGTTTCTGGACAATAATGGAGGTCTGTGGCACAGAGGAATCAGACTTTGGCTGCTTAGGCAATACTTACTAGTAGGATACGATACATTCATTGTTGGCTTTGGTCTTTTCATGGGATTTGTCAAGATGAAAAATATAGATATCACCAGCCTTACCATTTTAAATGAAATGTATCTGGAGACTTATTACACATACTAACCTTCTTACTTACAATGTAATTATTACTTGGCATAAAATGATATTTCCTGTATGTTGCCTGTTACCTCACTGATATACTGGAATTCAGAATTTCTGATACCACAAGCCTCAGGGAAATGACTGAATGAGTCATGTAATGGATCTGAAACACTGGAGGGCACACATCACATTTAAAAATGTCTCTAAAACAGATTTCAATGGCCTCATAATGGTGGATTTTATGGAAAGGAACAAGTTTCCCTCCCCATCACCATAATAAATGGTGCACCCATCAACCGTGAATAATTACTGATCCCTTGGCATGTGCTGGATGACAAACTCCGCTGGGACAAAGGGAATTAATCAAACCAGCAAGAAAGGTCAGCAAAGGATAGCATGTCTACCCTTCATGAAAGCAAACTATTTCATGTTTTTATAATGTTTTTAGTATTTTATCAAGGTGTTATCATGATGTTTACATTAAAATCCAAAATATGTATTTTTTAGTTCATCTCCCTAACTGTTGCAGTACATCACCCCTAAAATATGCTACAAAATATGCTCTCTGTGTTGTTTGTTCAATAAGCAATAATCTCCATTAAATGAAAACCCAGTAGTCAGCGAGTCATTCTGTTCTGTTCAAGGTGCAATTTGTTCAGGCCCTTTTTAGATGCAAATGAACAGAGAGCAGTGAACGCAGAGACATACACACAGAATCAGATTGTAATACGTAAAACATGTGACATTCCTCACATTTTCTACTATACTCCTGGATTTCATTAACCTGTGTTACTCATGTGATGCACTGATTTGATTTACCAATCTGTCTCTATGAAAGTTAGTCGTGTACACTGTGCCATACTGTATGATTAATTGTTTCTAATGTATCCAATTCCAATACTTTTCAATTTGACAATGTTCCTAAACTGAGCACCCTTTCAGCACCTGCAAGGAGAAATCTCCATGGCCACCACAGCTCATGCTGAACAGGCACTGTATGTTTTAACAGCAGTGTAAAGCACAATAACTCAGCCTCTTCTCTCTGCTTATTAAAACAGAGCATTTTAATTGACATATTTGCTCCTCTGGGACTTCGGTGTACTCCCATGTGGGAAATAGAGAAACACTTCCCCCTTCAAAGCAAATAAATACAGGAACTCTTAAGTCTTAATAGCCAGTGAGGATGTTAAATAACATGTGTGGGCATATGAGATGGATCGATATTAAGTGCGCATTATAGCTTACACATGCTTGCATTTGTAGCTACAGTATGTATTCGTTAATGCACTCCAGGCAATGTGACTCCGCTCATATTCCTACTGATGTCAGCTGTATCTTTTGACTGTGTGACCAGTAGTTCTTGTGTTGTCTGCATCAGTGTCTCCTTCTTTGTCATGGAGCTCTCATAGGTTTGTTTCTCTGCATTAGATTTTGCATTTGTAAGACACTTGTCTTAATTTTATACTGTAAAGAAGCAGCTCAGTGTCTGTACTGGGAGCTGCTGCGATTGTATCTTACATTAGCGTCCACAAAGTTCTGGACTACTCTTTCCACTTCAAAAGTGTACCTCTCCAGTGTCTATGTCTTCTTTAAGTAAATTGAAGATTATTAATCTCATTGGATTACAAAATGAATCATTGGCATTTCTTGCTAAACAAAGACATACAACGTGCATCAATCAGTCCCTATTTGCTTCTGTACCTGCAACTACATGTGCCAATCAGGCTATTTGTTGATATCATTTTTCCTCTACAAAACTAATAATGAGAGATTTTATTTCAGTGTGTAAATTGCAATCGTTACTGCTGTTACACATTATAATCTATTAGGATAAACTGATCTCTGACCACATCCTGAAATGGTTCAGGTAATCAGTTTAATCAATACATCTTGTCAGAACATCAGAACATCTTGTGTCCACTTGCACTTTGATTTTCATGGTGTTAAGCTCTGATATCAAATTGCCTAATATGCATGCTCATGCAGGTGTAAAGTTGATCATGTTGTAAAGGTGCCATGGGCCGGATTTCCTCATAAATACATTATATTCCCATCAAAGTATTTATGTTGAAGAATTAGAATTTCAAAACAGACAATGCATCACTTTAAGTGCAAAGTTATAATAATAATGATAATGTGTTGTAATGAACCACTCGTGTGTGAGCTAAATGAAACTCTTAATAGAAATTTAACAAGCTTAGAGGATGTTATGTCTATGAATGAAGCAAATTAGAATGAGTGAAACCACATTACCATCACTATAAATCTGTCTGATGATTGGACTTTCAGACCTAGCATTTGTATTAATAGCAAACTGGCAATGCATTGTAAGTTTGTCTCATTTCGCTTTAATTTGAAACATTATCACCCTTACTTATCCAATCAATACAATTATCCACTTCTACAGTAGCTACATTTAGTATAATTTTAGAAGTGTTTTTGATCTGCAGCAAAAATGTGAAATATAATAATATAATATATAATTAGACTGCAGAGTGGCTCACAATTTATTTGAATTTGAGGTCAAAATTATGTCACTAATGTCACACTGAATGTACATTACTGTGGTAAAGACATAACTGTGACCTACTGGCTGAGGAATAGTGTGATGCGCTCTGCAACATGTTACAATATGTTCACCTTTGAAGGAAGTGTGTGTTTATTCTAACACAGTAACAGGCCCATTCCTAAGTGCTGACAGGTATTGTGCTTTTGTAACAGTGTTACGTATTGATCAACAGTATACATAAATGAGTGTGTGTCCTACCTTGACAGGAGAGATATGTGTGTGTGGTGTGTAGCCATGTATGGCCTCCATGGCAGCAAGGTTTTTGTCACTCATATGAAGCATCTCGGCACTTTTCCCTGGAGCCAGATGTGCTGGACTGTGCTCCAAGGGGGGCGTCTCCTCATCCTGGTACCTGTACTTCTGCAGACACGCACACACAGACACACAGATACAGACGAGGTTGTTAGTCCCAGCAGGTCTCATGTTTAAGGAGCAGCTATTGGCTGAGTGTATTTTATTAAAAAAAAGTCAAAGGTTGATAATGTTTAAATCACAAACTGTCAGCCTCATTATGGTAACCTTTCATTGATGTCTCATCTCCTTTGAACATAATGGTGTAAATGACAAACCCCCTTCACCAAGGACACAGAGCAGAGTTTCCATCACAGAAGCATCTTTAGCCAAATGTAGGCAATCTATATGCAAATCTCGTATATAACATAACAAGTGTTACGCCTACAAAGTGAAGATATCATAGGAGGCCTCAAAATATTTCTATTGAGCAAAGCGATCGTCCTCCACAACCACATGGAGCAAACAGAGCCATGACTCATAGTGGCTCTACAGTAGCAGATCATGCAGCTTCTTCCTAGTAACCTTACTCCCCTACCGATATCCCACACCTGGGCAGCCTGCCAGCAGCCCACTGTGTTAGCCACACATGGTAGGTTTCATTCTAGGCGTGATGACACAAAATCTGCACACAGCATTTTCCATCACAAACACATCAGAAGGTGAGCAGCATCACAGTGGAGCTCTGCCACACTGTCCTGTAGGTTATCGCTTGTGGTTTTGCAACAAATCTGTACCCTCTTAAAGCCCCCCAGGCTCACAATATGCCCTGCAGCACTGCAGATGTGAAGCAGCCATTTCTAAAAACAGAGAAATTTGAAGAGATCATCTGAATTTTGGCTGATGGCCTGATGGCCAGCTCTGCCACTCTCCCCTCTTCTTTTTTTTTTTTTTTTTTTTTTTTTTTGGAGGCAGACGGAGAGGGAGGTGCATCACCGAGCCCTGTCTCAGACAGGCTGCCTAGCAACCAGAGCAGAGCAGAGATTGCAGTACCACAGTTGGGGCTGCCAGCGTCGGTCCTGGATCACATTACACTGAGACAGCAAGAAAGAGAGGGAGTGAAATAGAGATGAAGATAAAGGAAAAAGTGAGGGGGATGGGTAAAAATGAAAATGTGAGTGAGACCGTCAATAAAGGGAAGCAGAAAACAGCAGCATGGGGGTGGACCAGAGAGAAAATGAATAGTTGTTGATAGCACGGTTCCATAATTACAGGTTGATAAGCAGGAAACAATAGATTTGTCTCTATTAAGCACTGCAGAGGTGAGCATTGCTTTATTAATGTAAACATAGATTAAATATTATGTAACTGTATACCACCAACTTCCTATATACAGTGTAATACGCAACTGAACAACCGCTGGTTAATTAACTCATCTCAATCCTGTCTATATCAGTAAACTCTGCAAAGTAAGATTTGTATTAAATGACAGAAAACATTAATGTAAAACCCTGAAAGATTTGTAAATTCCATGAATCACAGTTCAAAGTAGCCCCCAGCACTTTGCTCTCCACTGCCTCCCCCTCTCCTGCATGACCAACATTCATATTGCCATGTTGCTTTCTGTCCCACTGGTGGGGGATGTGACAGTAAAGCTTAAGATATGTTACAAAGTGTCCTTCTGGAGAGGGGTTTACGTGATTTTCTCTGACCAGTGAATTGTATGATTGTTTCCCAGTGTAGCGCAATAGCACAAAAACACAACTTAATAAAATACAATCTTTAAGAGTCCAAGATTCATTTATTTGGAGGTGAATGAATGCTGTCTGATAAATCCTGTCTTGACTAAAAAGCTGCACTTTGGTATGAGGAGCTGAATTATGACACATGCAAATACTATGGATTCAAGTGACGTAAAAGGAGCAGCCAACATCAATGAGAGGTAAATTTTCTTCAGTCAGTAAAGGGACACTTAACTCCAGGGTATTATCAAAGTTCATTACATTTTTCCAGCTAGTTAATTGCTCATCATTGTATTCACCTGGTGTTCCAGATATCAATTAGTCCCTGATTAGATGGCTAAAATGAAAACAGGCAGCTCTGAGTCGTGAGAACAAAGACAGTGAACTTCTGCTCGAGATAGGTAAATGTTAAGGTGTCCCCTTCTGATGAGTGCAGCAGCAGTTAGTATTTTTCTAGTCCAGAATTTTTTACACAGGTCCATACCTGCAGGATTTCACATAAGCTACACAATTTCACACTAATTCACACAACCTGAAATATTGTCTGATTGTTATAGCTAAAGGCCTTTTGAATGTGCAGCATTTCTTCGATTTGAGATACCCACATTTGAGTGCAGCACACATGCTAACATCAGCACTAGTGTAAGGAGACTGCCAGACAAACAAAAATTGCTTTGTTACAAAGTAATGTTGCACCACAGGTAAAAAGTTCTATCAGAATTCATACAAAAAAGGGATGAATATAAAACACTGATTTATTCTTAGTCTCACACTAATGTCTAAAAATCATGCATGACACGGGTACTGGGAATAGACTGGAATCCCTCATTTACACTATTTCTGTCTGAGCTCTGCACTTGATTTTGTGTCATCTATTAGCATGGTTCTGCCTGAAATATTGCATTTAACTTTACTCTACGTATACATTTTGTTGATAAGTGCCTTTTTGTGCAACTGAAAGCCTTAACTTTTATCATATACTTTAATCTGTCTCAATTAGGTCCTATGAAATCCTGAAAGTGTTATGTTATTGCAATCAAAGACCTTAAAGGTATTACTGTCTGACATAGAATTGAATGATCTGTGCTTAGTTGGTATATGATGAGTTGGCACTATTTTTAAAAGGTATAAAGTGTGCATGGTTTAGTAAATAGTTAGTAGTTTTTTTCTTTAGTCATTCTTGTAATACATAACATGCACTTCCATGTCCACTAACACAGAGCTGGAAATGCAAAACAAACATAATATGATATTATCTGTTTTAATAAACATAACTGGGCATCATATCAATAAAATTTGTTTACCTGGAACCCTTTTCTCACAAGCAGGGGGCTTATAACAGCTTGCAACAATTAAAATCTGCTTCTAACTGTACAAACAGCCCACTAAATTACCACTGCAACAATATTCCTCTGGGTTTCTCTGGCTTTATTGGCTCAGTATATCTCCATGGAAGGAATCCAGTACATATTGAAGGAATTACTCTGCTGTAAAGGTCAATATAAGGAGAGTCTCCAGTTTGCAGTTGTTGGCCCTCCTGTAATAAGAAATGCACATTGTGTGGCTGAATAAGCTGTCCCTTTAATGGTTAAATGAGTTAACTTAATGTGGAGCAAATGTCAAATGATATCTACCACCACTTGGTTTGTAATTCAAGGACCAAGCTTTTAAATTACTGTGCATTAGGTAATGGAATGAAAGCTAACCTCATCTCTTAGGCATATCATTTCCAAGAAACTTAGACTGCAAATGCATTTGACGTGTAAGGTGTGACAGGAACCACGAGGAGCTCTTCAGGTGTAAATTAAAGGCGGCAAATCCCCACTGCATCTTCACAGAATTTATGCTTCATCTATTTGCATTTTCTTTAATGATGACTAATCCATTTTTTCCCTATATTTGGATTAATTTTAACAGTTGCTGCTCTGATGAACTCAGGGGGATTTTATGCCGGGTGCTACATCTGCGTGACACTTCACAGTGCCGTCAGAATTAACTATATGCCGGAATTTAGTTGTGTGCAGCACAAAAATCTCAATGAAGTAAATCTGGACAGGTAAATGTAATTACTTGTCCAGAATTTAATTAAACTGAATTTGAATCAATTTCATGAAGAGATGTTTAAATGTGTTTAAATTGAACTGCACAGAGCCAAAGACTAGCCACATTTCTCCTATTCAGAAAACCGCTAATGATACATTGTCTGAAACCAAACAGCTTATTTGAATAATCATCCAGAATACACAAACAGTAATTAAATGTCTAAAAAGTACGTAATTGCAGTTTTTCCACAAATACTGTATCCGGCTCTTCTAATACATTGACTGACCTGTGTCACACCTCTAATATTTTTACCTCCTGCTACTTTTTATCTCTATGCAACTATGTAGCCAATGTTCTACCTTTTGATTTTACCTCAAGCAGGTTGTACTTCATACTTACTTCTTAATAACATGCTCATCAGTCAGTACTTTGCTGCAATCAGTAGTGAGACATATTTTAAATGTACAGTATTTCACCTGTATTCACCTGTATTAACAGTGATCGAGGCTCTAGCTTTACTTCATTCATCAGCAGAGCTATTTACCTCCCTAGTGATATTATATGTAGGCCAGAACAGCAGCTGGATGTTACTGTAACAGAGCAAACCCACACACCCACCCACTGGCACCTATAAAACAGCCACACTTAAGCTGAAGACTTTTTAGTATGTTTAAAATTAGACTGACGATATGTAAGAATTTGAAGCATTAGCTCCACAACATCATCACTCATTGTCAATTCGACAGAGCACTGATGAGAGAACAATATCTCTGTTTCTGATGGTCATCTGAACTTTCTCTTTTCCACAACAACCCATCAAAAAAAAAAAAAAAGAAATACAGCCATGGTTGCCTTCTCAGTTAATTTTCACTCTCAAGTGTCTCCTCAAGTGCCAAACCCCAAACACAGCTTTCATCTAATTTGCATTATCACAACTGCTGTTGCCAGCCAACACCTACCAGTTCAACTGTTTTTTTTCATGTATATGTAAGTCTCAGAAGACAGAAAATTCACTCATCTTCTGCCAATGCTAACTTCAGACTATTCTCCAAGGTGTTTCAGCACAACTTTGACAAGTGTTAGTATCCTGTAGCTATGTATGCTGCAACAACAACAACAGACTTTACATTTACCATGGGGCAGACTGCTTAAAGCTGCACCAGGAAGGATTTTAATGTAAGAATCCATCCAGCCTAAATCAAAAAGTGGGGCTGCAACAAAGAAGAGCTTCTTATCCCCCCATGGAGTCGCTCTATATTCACCCACTTCGCCCAAATTTAAGTCTGTTGTTGGGTGTAGTCACTCTAATTCTTTGTAATGCTGAAAACCACAGAAAGATGGCTTTCTAAGAGTGTAATTTGTAAAGTACATGCCAAATGACACTAAGACTACGAAGGAAGAGTGGAAATGTATTTACTTATACACATAATATTATATACATATAATATATTTATTAACTTCTTTTTATAATTCAAGCTCCAAAAACAGCAGCACAGGACTACCTCCGTTTGTGTTAAAAAGGTGCACAATATCTCTGTGCAGGTGTTTACTGAATGCAGAGTGAAGGTGTTTCATATGGAGCATCACCTCGACTGCATCAGTACATTGTCCTGCAGGGAGATAACCTAGGTACACATTCTGCCCAGAAGCACTGTTGAGATTGTCTAACGCTTTGTCATGTTAACATGTAAAAATACTTTCAGTAGTGCATGTTTTGAAGCTCATTACTGTCCCAACCAACTTAAGACTTTCTCTAAAAATAAAAAATTCAATTTCTAAAGTGCTGTTGGGCTTTCTTCACCACCAGAAGGCTGAAATTAGTACAGTGAAACAGGAAAAGTCATAAAAAATAAAGAGAGAAAACTGTTGTTTTTTTTTACTCACTTGATACAAGCTCAGCACTGTTTTAGAGACTCAACATTTAGTCTTCCTTACATTTCAGTTTTAAATATTCGCTTGTTAATTTATGTTCATCTAACCCAAATTAATGAGATTCTGAATCTCGTTTCTGTAGCATGATTCACCATTGATAAGACCCACACAGATGTATCATCCTCAAATTTAATAATCAGATTAGCGTCATAGATACAGTAAATGGTGCCATAGTGGGCGCTTGGCTGCAGTGCTTCTGCTGAGGATAGTGTGGGGGGAGGTTTCCATCTTGTCTTGTCTGGAGCCTGTTTTCACAGGAACTTCATGCTTATTTGTAAGACAAGAAAGGAGCGATATTTATATGATATGTAAGAAAATTGCAGACCATGTGGACTTAACTAGGCTCAGGTTTTACATTAAACTAGATGAAAGCATGACGAATACCCAAAATAATGTATTTTTATTAACCCTGTATAACTGACCCGAAAAAATGATTTTTGTTTGTGTGTTGCAAAAGAACAAGACCTTTTTGGAGGATATAATATATGTATATATTGTGAACTGCCCTTACAAATCAGCAGTAACAGCAGTGCCATAAACAGTTAAAACACAAACAATTGTCTGATCCAAATTTTCTTTTATTCAGATGCTATATTATTTTGCAGTTTACAAGTCAGGTGCATCCTGTTCCCCTCAATTTCCTCCACAGGTCTCACACTCACACAAAGCTCAGTAGTCTTGATCATTTCACCCCCCCCCCCGTCCACAGAAGCATGCGCACACCATTTTTATGCTGAGTACATACATTTTTAGGTATGTTGCACTTGTAGTGGGGGATTGTAGTGTTAACCCTCCCCCAGCCCTCTGTTTTGTCCACACACACAAAACATGCGAGTGGAAGCCATGTTAACACACAGCACTGTACGACTGGCTAATGATTTCACTAGAAAAAAACATGTGCAATAATAGCAGCAGCGGGAATTTTCATTTATACAATGATTATCAGCATTGTTTGCAAAAACACGTCTGAAACAGCTCTTTGGTGCAGAGCATTAAGTATTCTCTGTACTGCTGTTAGCAAACTGCACTTTGTTTCCTATTGGCTATCCATGGAATTCAAACGAGAAATAAGACGTTTATCTCAAGCATAGTGAGAAATTTGTCTAAATACAGATACTATAGCCCACTCCTCGTATCAACATTCAACATAGCAACTACATACACACATACACCCACAACCTACAAACAGAAGTGGTTCATTTCATGGCTAAAGTTTAAAAAATGGAGAAAAAAAAATTTCAATATGAATAATGGCCATGGTTTTTGTGGTTCTTTTAGATTTTTGGATTTAAATGGCATCTTAAGGTGTGTTCAAACAGAAAGCGAAATTTTGGCCTCATTTGCCGTTAGCGGTAGCTCACTAGCTAGCATCACATGCTCAAACTCGTGTGTCTGTGTCAGTTTGTGTTCAGCTCAGACTACGACTGATCTCAGAACTTACCAGAAATGTATTTTTCTTTCTGTTATTTTCCTCCAGTCTCTCCTTTTTCTTCTTGTCTCTGTACGTTTATGAAGCAGATTCATAAGACAGATAGGTTGAAACATTTCGCCTCAGTTCATGAATTTGTGTTTATTCAGACCCACTCAAACCCAAAGTAAGTTACTTTGATTTTGTCTGAGGCTGAATTTGGTTTCAAAGATTGATGATGCATATCTGTGCCAGGTGCTTAGTGAGGTGGATTTTTTAATATATTATGTTCTTCTCTGTTCACTGTCTGACAATCAAGATAAATTAAAAGTATCTATAAAAAGGGCCTCTATCAGGTATTCAAGTAGCCCACCACCATTTCTGCAGCTTTGATGTCCTCGAGGTTTTTTAGTGCTACACCATGTAGCTAGGCAACCCAACTATGCAGATTCAATTCCGGTGGTTTTGACATTTGTAAAGGATCATGTTGGCCAGTTTGAATATTTGAGTTTTACAATCTTAGACTTAGTAAGACGCTGTTTACTTTTATGAGCAACATTTACTTGATTACTATTATGATTATTTTGTTGCATGGCTTTTATAGATAGATACAGTAAGGGCCATTTCTGTAGAGTGCTGTTTTTTGTACCACGAGTGTGCTACTTACTCCTACAACCTGCACATCTATTGCTCACACAACACCAGCTGCAGTATTTGATAGCAGATAAGCTGGGAAGAGCAAATTAGCAAGGTAGAGGTGCCCCTGAATGCTTCAGTCTTAGACCTGAACTGAGCATTAGTAAATGTCTGCTACCGCACATTGTTGTTGCTGCATCTCTCCAAGCTTACTGTCAGAGCTGAGGCTCACTGCTCTTTATAAAGCAAGATGACACAAACAGCAGGATAAAATAGGTCAAATCCATAGGAGGAAATGTGTGTTTGCAAGGCTATAAAAACACTTACAGTAAGGATGTGTAAAACCAGTGCTTCAGCCACAGGAACACAGACTGCACATTGCAGTGCAGCAAAGCAAACCACCTCTGCTTTGATATCACCTGCTGATATTTTCTACATCATTACTCTTGATCATTTGATTGGTTAGCTGGTAATGAGTAACAGCAGGTCTTTTTCCTGTCCATTTTCCAGTTAGGACGTCTGAGAATCGATTCTCGGGGTGAGGTGATCATTGATCTTGATATTGAGATGAAGGCGCTCTGATCTCTGAGTCGTAAATCATTCATTACATTAATACTGAGTTTCCATTTAAACACCATAGTTTGCCTAGTTTACATTGTGTGGCCTTCAGAACAAGCACTGCACTGAATGATAGCTTGAAGACAAACTTCAACGAGGCAGTTTGTCTTGATTAAATGTTGTGAGGCCATCAATGAGCATTAAGCATAAAAGAGTACATTAAAGCACTGCTGAACGCTTCCAACCACATAAAGACCCTTTTAATTAAGATCCTGAATTGAAGATGACTGAGAGACTCTGTGCTGTGCTTTGTTTAAGAACAAAGGGTATGCAAACAAATAACCTTGGAAGATCACCTTGGGAAATGACCAGTCATGTGGTAGCTATTGTTACATAGATGTTTAGCAAAGCTATGGCAGTCCTGGAGAATGTAGGGAATAAAAACATGAGGTAAAGCTGGAAAGATATAGAAAACTAGGGACGGGATACAGAGGAACAGTAAAAGCATATCCCTGCAATATACCGTACATCCCAAAAGATCTGGCCAAATAAAATCCCACCAATAACAACCCACCACGAGACTGCAACAGACTGCACACAAGCTGTTTGAGGGCTACCGAACCTGCTGGAAATACTATGTTTGTGTACAGAGCTACAATTTGGGCATGTTGAGAATGAGATACTATGACACTAGAGAGTAGTACAAAGTCTAATCCTGAGTTTTGGGATGATTAGCATGTTTCAAAAGACAGGAGATCCTTGACAGAATTCTTTGTGGCATGTTAGAAGGAGGCAAATACGGCAACAGTTAAAGGTTAAAAGTTTTACACAAATGATCTGCTTGTAATACGTGAGATGAGCTGAATCCCATTATTTTAAGCCAGATCTGTTATAACCAGCATTTCAAACTGCAAAGCACAATCCATTTAAATTGAGACGTTAATCCCATTTTGAAATCGGCTCTTATTACAGAATAGATGTTTGCTGTGGAGTTACATTTCACTGGTGGTTGGTCATGATGATTCTAGATGCAACTTGAGTCTGTGGGAGGAGAATTTTAATATGTTTTCCACAAGGAAGGCGTGGTGTCTCAGATGGAGAAACAGAGGAAGATATGAGCCAGGAGGGAGTGAGGCGTGGGGACTCATTGGATTATCTGTGCTAGTAATACTCAACACTGAGCACAGCAGGACCTCCCCTTCAGAAACCCAGAAAGCAAACACCCACATTAATTTTAACAGCGGTGTCTCACAAATATAGAAATTGTTCTCGTCTACCAGACAAAATGTAAAAGTAATCACGATTAATGAAATATAACAAAAATATCCACCTTTTTCATATAACCATAATGCATTAAATGCAGGAAGTGAATCATTCTAGCAACAAGACAGAACACAAACCAAAATGTCAAAGCTGAATCAACAAACAAATTATCTGGAGCTCTGTACACATGTACACATCACTTTGGCAAGTGTAGGGTCCATGCTTGGACAGAACAGACCAGTGTAGTTGGATTTGGCTTTGAAAAGCTAACAGACTAGAGGGCCATGTGGAGGGAAACTCTGTGCTGGCTGCCATACTGGAAACACCTGAAGCTGGGAGGGAGGGGCTTTGGGGATGTGATGGACAATCAGTGAATGAATGAATGACCATGCTGTGTCTTTGGACTGAAAAAGACAGCATCTCCCACTCAACATTACTGCAAATACACAGCTAAACATAATAGCCTGTTTTCTTTTGCTGATAATAAGCAGCTGAGAGCAACTGCCTGGGTCTGATTCATCAGTAGGCTGTAGAAAACAGCAGGGGCACTGTTCATGTTACCTGATTTCAAGCTTGGATTAAGCCTCCCTTGCAGTGTACAGTTTCTCTGATGATGACTGATATTCAAGTGGCCGTGAGCAATAAAGTGCATTTCCCAAGGTCAAAAGCAAGCCATGCAGTTTGCTTTGCTGGGATGCAAAGCTAAATGTGGACCAATCAGCGTGGTGAACCATATGGTTTAGCCCTAACGTAACCTGCCCTACAGATAAGGAGGAGACATGTGATGGTGACTGGTGTTTCATTAATTGAATATCAGTAAACATTTATTGTAAAGAAGAGCTACCACCAAACACAACCGTGCCTGCCAAGGATGCTGTCGCCTGTTCCGCGTAAATGGAAATCGGCCATCTACTGTGTGAGCATGGAACAAACCGACCACGCGGTGATGTAAAGGTAATATGCTGTGAATAAGCTTGTACCTGAAAGCGAGAAAGCCGTAGGTGAGTGTGATTACTGCACTAATAACTATAGTGACTGTGTAATGAGAAAAGCGCGGTTCAAATGAGCTACAACTGGCACAAACATAAACGCGCAATTTCTTACAGAGGCCTCTATCTCTATGTTTTGTTTTGTTTTGTTACATATTTGTAGAAACTAACAGTCCACAATGTGCATTCAGATAACAGTCGCTGCTCCAACCATCGGCTGCTTGCACCCCAGGCTTACCTTGCACCCGAACATGAGAGAGAGGGTCCGGTTGCTGCAGATGACCTTACACTGGCACATGACCGGCGAGAGACACTTTAAATTCCTGACAGGCAGAGACATCAGTCCAAAGCCTCACACCAGACAGACAGCACAGACCAGAGCTCGTCGGTCCGCCGCCACTCACTCAGAGCCACGATACAGTTGGAGCCGCGGAGGCGGGGGGCGGGGGGCCTTCCCGGTTGAAATGTGAACGTAGCGGTGCACAGGTCCAATAGACGTGTTTTTATGCAACTTCAGATCATGCATGTTTGTCAAGTTTAAAGCGTCGGTCTGTCGCTATACATTGCCATGTTGTCCAAATAACACTGGCAGCATCATTCAGGATCTGCACAAGTCTCTCTCTCTCTCTCTCTCTCTCTCTCTCTCTCTCTCTCTCTCTCTCTCTCTCTCTCTCTCTGATTGACCGTAAAGTTTGTACTTAACGCGCAGCTGGAATCATAAAGGAAAAGCAGTGAAGAGACTCAAGAGAGCACTGGTAGCCTATATCTATTTTGCCCAAAGGCAGCATGAAAATAATATTGGTAGTAATATTAAAGTTAAAACACACACACACACACACACACACACACACACACACACACACACACACATCTCAAGGCAGTGGAAGCTGGCAAATATTAAATGGTCACATCAAACTGCTTCACTGCCACGTGTTACAGTATGATCACTGCGCCCCCTGTTGGATATTTAGAAAAGTGCTGGAGGAGCTATCCAAGGTGCTGAAATATTTCAAATCAGTGAACAGCACTTGACGGCTACAAAATGTCTGTGTATCTGTTTTCAGATTGAGCTAAAAACCGAGCGTCATTCATCAACACACACGCACAAGATTATTGCCAGTGTTTGTCTCTGTCTGTCCCTCATTTCTCATAAATGCCACAATCCATTCACAACAAACAAAAAGGCATGCTGATGTGTGATCTGCATGTAAACACATATGCGCGCACTCACAAATAATGAAATGAAGTAACGCGAAATAACATCACACTGAAAAGTATATATCTACAACTGTTGTTGTATCAGTATTTTAGCACTATTTTTGATTTGTTCACTAATCTCCCTATATCACTGCACACAGCATTTTTCAGTTAAAATTCCAGTGTTAAGCTTTGTTTTTTAATCTAATCGATTGGAGAGGTGGCAACAGTTATTTGGGATGAACAAGAGATTGTTTTTTCTCTCATAGAGCTGATATGGCTCTCTGTAGGCTGTTCAAAACTATTAAATATGTTAAGATAACTGATGAGTGTGGCTTCATATAAGCAACTTCAATAAAAATTATACCTGATGATTTTTCTATAATGTTTGGTCTTACTGATCTCTGAAAGAAACAAAATGATATATAAATATAATGTCTTTCACAAGATGAATGTCTCATTAGATTTCATTTGGGTTTTGTTCCTCTCCACTCCTGTGTGTGATTGTGCTGACATGGTGAGCCCACAGGGTGGAGCGAGAGAACCAGGTAGGCTAGATTTAAATATTGTGCATTCATCTCAGGGCCGACTGCGGCGCAGGGCTCAACGCTCCTGGGTGACGTCAGCATTAAATTGAACACTCAGACCGTTCCAAATACACCAGTGTGCTGCTGATAGTTTTTTGAAAAAACAAACAAAAAAAAACATATTACCCTCCCAGAGAGTTGGGAATGTCCTGGGAAATCTGCAAGAGGGAAGTCATAAATTTCAACACAGTGTGAAGTAGACTAGTGTCACTTTCTTAGGAAGAATATTTGTTACAGTTAACTCAAAGACCAGAGAAAGCAGTCTATAAATCAAGAGCTCAATACAATCAACACAAAAAGAAGTAAGAAAGCACCCTGTACAGTGATGTGTGATTTCCAGAACAATACACATAACATTTATACAGCTAGATCGCCCTCAGTCTTGATCACATAATATTTTAGATATTGTGTGTGTGTTTCAGTGTGTGGGCATAGTCTTATTCACATTCTTCTTTTAGTAGGATGTATGACGTTGTTTTTCTTTACAATTTGGTCTAACTTTATACTTTGACTCTTGTCTCTGATCACATAAGAACACTGAGAAGACTTTTCAAACCCACAACAGTTTCCATGGATATTGCTTTCTAAAAAAGAAAACTCTGTCTTTGATTACAGCAGTGAGTGTATTTTAATAAGGGACTCTGGTACACTGTACAGTACACTGAAAAAGATTGCAGCGATGAGCAACAGACTTAAAACAGACCACCTCTTCAAAATCACACAAGGGTGGTTGCACACATTTTCCCCTACTCCTCTTTAAATTACATCCACACTATTTCTCTGTGTTCCCCTTATACCAAACCCCACAACTCACTGAGCTCTTGATACAAGTTCCTTAGGCGTGATCCAACACACTTTGAAAATAGGACCAATATCTTATCATCTAATCAACAGGAAGCCATGTTAGTGCCTCTCAGTGGTTTCACAGAAACACAATTTCACAGAAAATGTCATTGAAGGGCTTTTTGGAATAACCAGCCTGTATATATGAACAACCTATTAGATTATTGTATACAAAATATGTTTTTTCTAGATTTAAAATGTACACATCTTTATACATTTAAGTAGATTTCTTTTGATTCCAGCAGCATTTTCAGGCAAGTAACACATAAAGATGGATATTACTGTAATACTATCTATAATACTCTCATAAATACAGTATATTTTCTATGGTGATCATACACTGTAAGTGGCTTCCCCCTTCCACTACAGCATTATGTAAGCGTGGGAGTCACATGGAAACCTGAACTGTGGTGTTCCAGTGTTGAGTATAGCATTAACATCCTAATGCTGCATTGTGAGAGAGAGAGCCCCAAAAGAGCCAGAGTGTTTCCATGACAACATCTGCAGGGGGTGGCAGATCCCTAACAAATAGTCCACTTACCAGCAGCATTCTGGTCACCGTATCTATAAGATGACTGCTGCTGTCACGGGTGATTGTGTACATAAAAGCAGGTGCCTCATGCTACTACTACATGCGACACGAATAAGACACATGCCGGTGTTTTCTTAAATACACAGAGAATATAATGAAGCACTGTGACTCTAAGAGGAAGCTGATAGTGCTGGCATTATTCACTACTGGCTGTTATAGCACCTCACTTAGCCTGTGAGTGCCAGAAATTGTGCTAAGCCTAATACACTGTAGGTTGAGCCAGATGTGCCGTAATTAACATTTTCTCATCTTTTCTGCTAGCCTTGGTAGCCACTTTTGAATCTTGTTATTATCAGTGGTTGAGAAAAACATGTATCATTAATGGTTAAAGAAAGAAATCAAACCCTGATCAAAGGCCCAACACAATTTGACTGTATGCAAACTGAAGTATATGATCCAGAGTCAGAGAGATTCATTCATTATGTCTCTTGACATATGAATGTACTGGATTAGCTCAGTTAATTTTTTAGATGTCTGTGGGATCAATAGCTGCTGCTCCACTAAAAAGTAGCAAACTACACTGTGTCTAACATTAACTATTTAATTTTATTTAGTGTTAATTTTTCTTATCAGACCCTGCCAGAAATACATGAAAATCTTCACAATGACATTAAAGTTGGAACTACTTTCTTCAAAATACGCACATTCATTTTGATCCATTGTGCCCATGCTAGATTGGACTGTACATATTCTTTATGTGAATAACCACATAGTTTTGTCAGACTAGCCAGGCTTAATTGGAGAATTGGCAACTCTGCTTAAGTAGGAATAACAATGACATTACCCCCAAACAATACCACGCCTTTATGGATCCAAAGTAAATGCATCATCAATACGGAATGGCATGTTGCATTGCAAGGAAGTATCCCATCTTTTAGTCATGTGTCGAGCAATTTTTAATGAAAACACAAAATTGAATGTAGTTATTTCATAATGTTTTGTTACAACCTTCATATTTTTCCACATCCTCCAGTGTCTCTTAAGAATGATCTGGAGATTCACCCCAATTCTAACAGCGATAATAAAGGAACAAGCAGAACAGTTTTAGACTATGTCATTTGAGGACAGTATTTTTTACTGTCTGGACTCTCTCTCTCTAAACAATTGATGTACAAATATGACTGTGATGCAGAAATTATGTGTTTCCACCCTATAATCTGTTTTGAGTGCAGCACATTCAAGCTTCCCTCAAAAAGGTCTTCCTTATTTTTAGCTTGTGTGTCCTTTAGCTACATTCAGATAGCTTGTATTGACAGGCAAACCTACAGAGACGTTTTTACAGTGATTGTATTCATTGGCATTTCCAACTACTGTCATGTAAAGAAAGCTCGGTATCTAAAACAGTGGGAAAAAATGTGGATCACTCTTACACAACAAGCCTCCAGTCTTCAGCCTTCGATAACCTCCAGCACTCAGCAGCTTTGACACTGAAATAGTCTAACTAAAGTGCAAACACAACTGGGAATCTCCTGAGGCTCTGAGACTGCCTCAGCTCTACTGACTAGGAAAACACCCAAGGTGAGAATTATAGTATTCACACCTACACAGAACCTGCTATATATGATTTCTCTTGGCTTGAATATCTGATTTCACCTGTTCTTATTAGAAAATAGTGCTGTTGTCGGTTATTATTATGTTATAATGTTATAATGTTGCTGCTTTAGCTAACTATCGCTAACTATATTGCTGTTTTAGCTAACTATTGTCAGTTAGCTAAAATGCATCTCAACAAAGTAATCCACTCTTCAAAATGTCAGGGAAATTTTAGTTGGACTCTATGGTTACCTTTAAAAGACATTCCTCATTCCCTGGAAGTTGCACAGGGATTCATTCTTCCTAGTTAAATTAACAAAACAATGTTACACCCAAAACCTGGACACCCTGGATCCTGTGGTAGTGATTGTCTCACCTCAGCTGCAGGTGCAACAACTGCACTCAAAGGTTGCTCTACAGGCAAACCGTAATGTTTCACATCTGATATTCCTGGTTCTGTCTCTTGCAAAACCATCCAGTCGTGTAAATTTAACATGCCAGAATGGAGTCACCACCGACAGAGCAATGCATTATGCATTAAGTTTGGTGTGCATGTTACACCTTCAACACACACACACATTTCAAAAGCCAAAAAATCAATCAGCCCAGGACTGCACTTGTTTTTCTCCTTTTGGTAGCTGCAGACATGCTTAGAGACAGTTATTAAATGGTTAAATTGAGCTCTTGGTGATAATTATCTGCACCACCCTCAAATGGGATGAGAACATCTACACCATAATCATGAAAGCCTAACAGACGATCTTCTTCCTGTAACAAGCAAAGAATGTCTCACAGCAAGTATTGGTTTAATTCTATACAGCCATCACCTCACTTCCTCTATCACAGTCTGGTTCTGCTGTACATCCTCCCACACTAAAGACAACAGCAGTGTGTTGTCCACAGTACTGAGACGATCCTCTGCCAGCTGTCCTCCATCTGAGACTTATACATGTATAATGTGAAAATATGTGGAAGAATGATCGCTACGGACTGTCGACTCCATCTCCAACCTGTACCAAAATCTGTCTGTTGTAAACCAGCACCACCCACGAGCTAAAAAAGATTTCTCTCAGCTAAAGCGACCACCATGTGCCTCTCCATCATTTCTAACTGCGGAACATGCTGCCACAAAGACTGGCTCTGCTCTATATGCCATAATGTAATTGTTTATTCACTGTATAACACGAGTCTTGACTTCAAGTCTCTATAAGTAAGTCTTATTTCATTTGTATTGTGTTCAGCTTATTTCATGTCTAACTAGTCAAAGCAATTTTAATGAACAGCACTTGAATCATGTTCATTTAAATTCTGATTCTCGATGGCTCCTCCTGTTGAATGTTGTGAATGTAGTGGACAGTACATGATGTACAATGGAATAAAAAAAAGAGAAAATGCTGCTAAACACATTTCTTTCCTCACTAATGAAAAACATAATGCCAAATATGAGTAGAGGTGGGACAGATTTTCGTACAAATAGAGTTCAGATTTTTGAGAGATGGGTCAATTTGAAATGAAATACTGTTTTTTACTCCTTTTAATTTACATTCAAACATTTTAATCATAGCACTACTGTAGTAGATGTGTTATGTCTGGTTGTGAGAAACTGTGTGCTGCTTTACTTTGCCAAATCTAATAACTGGCACCATGCACCTTAGCCAAGTCAGTCAATATACACATTACGGACGCCTTTTTGTGAGCTAGAAGTAGCCAGATGTCTTTTAGAGGAACATTGTTCCCATGTAGTGTTTCCGTTAGCGTTGACAAGCCTTGCCATGTTTTCTGTAGCAGCTGTAGCAGCAAGGCTCACTTCTACCATCCACTGAAATATTCTGATAGCAGTAGATGGTAGTCAGAATACAGTTTGGCTGCTATTAGTTTAATTTTCTTTGGCTTCGGGTGTCAGCTTAGTCTATAATTAGACATTGTGGGATTTTGTACGTTTTCTAGCATGACCACAGCCTGGACTCAGATCACTTAGTGGGCATTACATTGTTAATCATTGCATAATATTTGACTATTGGTGCTAGCCCCCCTATTGGTGCTTTAATATACAACCTTGATGCTTCTTCCATTAGGGCAACACTTATGAACCAGGTAGCATAAAGTGCCAATGGTTGTCACAGAGGTGCCACACATTTACATCACCTAACCTTATAGATCATTGGTCTTAATTCAGTACGATAAGAGTGACTTTATTGACTTTTGTCCATGTTGTTTGTAATATTGCATAAACTTGTCTGCTCCTGTGCTCTGGCGTTGACTGCCAAACAACTTAATAGTATAAATGTGCAGTTGTCATTATGGATTACTTCACTGATGGAGGCAAAGCAGCCAAAAAACATTTGGTGAATAAAGCATTGTGTGCTGGAGAAAAGTTGTGTGCCGTGTTTTAATTACGATGGGCTTGCATTGAAGCTCAAACTGGTCTGCACCTCGCTGCGTGTGCTCTCTCAAAGTTAGAAGTTGTCTCACTCTTTTAACAGAGTAAAAGTAGATTTTTTTGGAGCAACCTCTGATGAAATGAAACAAAGAGGCTCAGACCACCACTGATAGGTTTGGCTCGGCATGTAGCGAGCACAGCAGGGTACCCGTCTGGTCAGCCACGGCACCGCTTCAAGCCAAGATGATAAAAATGGAGCCACTGGTGCCAACAGGTAGAGCTGACTGGCAGTATTTATGCAGTTGACTCAACTAAGTAAATGCTTCTGTAACGCAGCACTGTTTTTATATGACCATCAATATAACATTAAATATATTTTGCTATTATGACTGCTAAACATGGCTAGCAAAGCTGGTAGAAGTAACCAGTACATACAGTACCAGTACAATGTGAATGGCACTAAAGTATAGTTTTAATGGACAGACAGAAGATTTTTTTCAAGTAACTAGTACACTGCCTGGGTAGCAGTAACTTAAGAGCGCATAGTAATTAACAGCTTACCATAATTACCCAGTGTGCTAAGTAGTAAGTAATGTTTGGTTGAATATAGGCTGTTACCACAGTTACAGAAAAGAGGATGAGAACCGCACAATAAAAGCCATTGCTTCTTAAACTGGTAACTACCTGGAATTATCTGCATTTGAATTTGTGTTGAACTAATTAACACACCTTTCCACTACATTATGATCCATGCCCCTACACGAGAACCTCATCACATCTCATGAAGACTGTGCCATGTCAAAGTTCTGACTCTCATGTTATGATTGTAATCAAGTCTGTTTTCAATCTTTCTGCAAATGTGCAAAATGACCTCTGCAGAAGCCTGATTCATGACGGTAAACACAATCCATCCTATCGACTGATCAGATACTTTAGACTCTGCCCTCCCATCACCATCCCTTTTAGCTAATTGGTGATAGGGTAGACCAATCAGCCAATCACATGGCCCATCAACCTCATTATAAAGCTGTTATAAAATAGCAAGATGTTCCACTTCTTTACATGCTCCCATTGGGAAAAATCATCCCAGCTCATAACATCTCTTTTCATTGCTACGCAGATGATACTCAGATCTACCTCCCCCTCAATTCCCAAAATCAGGCCGATGTAACACGATTACAAAACTGTCTCCAAGATATTCAAGACTGGCTGGCTCATAATGTCCTTCAGTTAAATGATGACAGGACAGAGATCCTACTCTTTGACCCCCCACATCACACCACTGTTACTGCCCAGAACCTCAATCACCTTTCCGCCTACATCAGACCACATGCCAAAAACCTGGGTGTTATATTTGATGGTGATCTAAGTTTCAACAGGCAGAACCATCTCCAAAATTAGGCATTTCCTATCACCCTCTGATCTAGAAAGAATCATTCATGCAATAATATCATCCAGGCTGGACTATTGTAACTCCCTCTACCTAAGCATCTATCAGGCGACCGTTTCCTGTTTACAACTAATTCAAAATGCAGTTATTAGCAAGGTCAAAGAAACAAGATCACATCACCCCGATCTTTGCATCCTTACACTGGCTCCCTGTTCTTTTCAGGGTAAACTTCAAAATCCTTCTAAGTGTCTACAAATCTCTCCCCTACATATATCTCATAACTTCTCACCCCCTACAGCATAACCAGACCCCTCAGATCCTCCCAGCGTGGCATGTTGGCTATGCTCCGTTTGTGGACAGGGGCTTTTTCTGTAGCAGCTCCTCGGCACTGGAATAGCCTGCCGGAGGCCATTAGACAGGCTGAGTCTGTTGATCCTTTTAAGAGGCTCCTTAAGACCCACTTCCACTCTCTGGCTTTTAATTGTGTTTAACCTGTTTTTATTTTCATCTGATTCCTTGGGTTTTAAATAGTGTTAAACTGAAACTGAAACATCACTTACAGTCAGCTTCTGATAAGAGAAAGGACAAATAGAAGACAATGGGTGCATAAATACAGCACAAATTGAATGCTCTATAGTATAGTGTTGTGACACCATGACTGACAAAAAGAAAGGTTTAATAATTTTTACAGATTGTAAAACCCAATTGAGGCAAATTTGTGATTTGGGATATTTGGCTATATAAATAAACATATACTTGACTTGAATATTTCACATTCTGATTTTGACTAGTCAAGCAAGAATATGGGAGGATCATGATGCCTTAGTAGTTGTATTAATAGGACACTGACACATTTGTGTGTGTGTGTGTGTGTGTGTGTGTGTGTGTGTGTGTGTGAGACAGAGAGATCGCATTAGATTTGAAATCACTATGAGGTTAAACTGTTGACTCTCAGCTATAAAATTTGGGGATTTACATCCATATCAGATGAACCTTGTCGGAATAGCAGCCTTTTTTATACATGGTCCCCCAACATTTAGGGGACCAAATGTAATCGGACAAATTTTACTAAACTCAACATATGTGGTTGAATTTCCTTTACAGTTACTTACTGGTTGATGCTTATGACCCATAGACCACAATAGACACTTGATATCTTCCCTGGTGATGCTCTGACTGATGCTCTGATTCCTGGATTGCCGCCATCTTCACTCCTCGCTTGTATTGGATTTTTTTGCCTTCAGTCTGGCCCTCTGCAAATTAAACATGTCAGGTGACTCGGCCAGTCAAGAACATTACACTGTTTGGCCCTGCAAAATCTCCTTTGTTGCTTTGGCTGTATGTTAAGGATCATTGTCCTGCTGATAAAGCATTGGTCTATGAATTCTGATGCATTAATTTGGATCTGAGCACTCTGAATGTTTCTATATACGTCCACATTCATCCTGTGCTGCCGACAGCAGTGAAATTATCAATGAAAGTGAGATGACTCCACTGGCAGCCATACACACCCAAGCCATCACATCACCTCCACTGTGTTTGACAAATGAGGTGGTATGCCTCGGATTATGAACTGTTTTTATTTTTTCACACTTTCATCTTTCCATCATTCTGACTAAGGTCGATCTTTGTCTCATCTGTCCATAACACTTTGATCCAGAACTCTACAGGTTTCCTGGAGTCCTTGATGCAAACTGTAACCTGGCCTTTCTGAGGTTAACATCTTGTGGTGAACCTGCTGAGGTTATACTGGTGTAGTCTTGTCTTGATTGTTGTCTCTGACACATGTACGCCTAGATCCTGGAGTGTCTTCTTGATCTGTTGGACAGCTGTAAAGGGGTTTTTCTTCAAACTTCCCGTTGTTCTTCTGTCATCTACTATACTGGTCTTCCCTTACCCAGCAGGTTGTTCACAATTGCTTCATTATTGCTTCTTAAAGGTTCCTTGTGGAGTTTTAGACCTCAAGTAAGCACTATGGAGCTGTTTTTCTATGAGTGGGTCCCTGTTTTGGTTGTCTTGTGCTCACACATAATGACGCACATGCACGTGCATGCGGTTCACCTAATACACAGTCCTACAAAATGGTGTCACACTATTTCACTGACAAGCTAATAAATATGGATGTAAACAATGTTGGATTTATAATACTTAAAAAATCAGCTTTGCATATGTTATAATTAGGAAGGAAATGCGTTCAACACGTTTCTTAGACCTCACGGATACACACAATGAGTTTTGGTGAGTAACACTGAATGCAAACATAACTTTTGCCTTATGTTGGCCTACTTTACTGGCACTTACTTACTTTACTGACACATCTTTGGTCTTCATGTTGGGAGACAACAACAGACCCTAAATGCAATTGTCACGACTAGAATCAACTCTAGATCTTTTTACATTGAGTCCACTAAAATTGGGGGACATTTGCTACATGATGCAAATACCCTTGCACAGAAGCAAAACAACAAAAATGTGTCAGTGTCCTATTAATTAGTGACTGCATTGTATATTCCAACCATGTAGTCAATACAAAATAATGATTCTCCTTCATCAGAGCCACTTACACTATTTCTGTTGCACAATGAACTGCGATTCGACCTGCTGAAACGGACAGCTCATATTTGTGTTCACATTTGCAACAACTCTAACATAGATAATAACGATAAACCACACACACACACACACACACACACACACACACACACACACACACACAAACACAGTGGTTTCTTGCTATGGAACAGCATAAAGTGGCATCTTGGTGCCATAAACCTCAACCAGCCCAGTACAAGCTCATCATGTCTACCCAGCTAATTAAGGCTGGAGGAGCTCTGGACTTCTCTTGCCTGCTCAGTGTTTTCATTTTCACAAACACAAACACACACAACTGCATATATGTATTCAACATAATGGAACTTGTAATACCCTGTACGTGTGACAAAAACCCATTCTCACACCTCTAACCCTAATATCTGTCCCTAACCCTGATGTTGATCCTAAGCCTTTAACCCTAAAAATGAAATGACCTCTTTCAAAGTGACGACTGTCAATTGGAGGATTTTCCTAATCTTAGAGCACTGGCTTTGTGTCCTAGTGTCCTCACAAGGATAGAGGAGCACAAAAATATGAATGATATTCAAATATATATAGACAAAAGCTATTCAAACTTAGAATAAAAGCATTCCATACACAAATCTATAATGCTTTTAATCAACAAGTCTGCTAGAGTTTTACTCCTTCTGCGTGTCTAAACAGGCTCACTGGCACATACACACCCACATGTGCCAGGCCACGCTCATACGTAATACCCAAGTGCATCAATAAACCTACTCAGATCATACGTACAAGGAGAGCAAAAAAATCCTTAAACACATATTTCTGATTAATGTATGACAGTGGAGGAGATTGCAAGCATGTTCGATGCAATATGAACAGATGTAGATGCAGACCTCCCCTGAGCCTGCCAGAACGACTAGCAGACTTTAAGCTAACATGCAAAACAGAGGCAGCAACAGAGAGATGGAAGGGGAAGAACGACACGAACAGAGAGGTGAATTTACCTACCACACACGGGCAGAGGGAAGGGAGCTTAGTGCGGCCCTTCATGAGCGAGAGACAGAGGAAAAACAGCCTCCCAGACACCCGCAGTAGAGGAGGAGAGGGATGGGGAGAAAGAGAGAGAGAGATGGGAGGCTGGGGAAGGGTAAAGGGAAATAAAAAAGAGGGAGGGGGAGAGAGGGAAGGGGAAGGGGGGTTGTCGTAGCAGACGGGGAGAGAGAGTTTTCCTGGAAGCCAGAGTTGTTGGTGTTGGGTATATCTTGATGTTAAAGGCAAGGGTCTGAATAGAGAGGACTGGCAGCCTGCTCCAGCCGTGACTCATAAAATATGTTTGTCACTGCTGGTGAGTGAGGGAGGGGAGAGACGGAGAGTAAACCTTATATATTATTTTATTTTTCTTCTCTTTTTATGAAATAAACACTACAGTAGACTTCCATCCACGCTGCTCTTTGCTCGCTCTCCCTCTTTGACACACCGCCACACGTATATGTTACGAAACATACACATCAAGTAAAGGCTAAATATTATGATGATGATTTAAAATGAGGAACATTTTGACACAGATATCTCTGTTATGCAACCATTATATAATTACATATTTATTACTTTTGGGGCTAGTGTTTTAACTGTAGCCTATATGTTCAATTCACGTCGTTGCCATCATGTCTGTCTTGACATTGGCGTACAGATTGATCACACTTGAAAACTGCAAATATAAAATATCAGCCATGCTTATCAAGGATGCTCCATAATGACCTTGTGGATGTGCAGACTCTGGAAACTTCTGTGCCCATGAAACACTGAACTGATCAATTGATCGATTAATTGACATCATCTATTAAGCAAACAATGCCAAACATTCGCTGGTTCCAGCTTCACAAATGTGAGGTTTTGCTTGTTTTCTCAGTTTGACATTCTAAATTTAATACATTGGTCAGACAAAACAGGTGATTTGACAATGTTATGAGCTCTTGGAACTTTTTCACTATTTTGTGATGTTCTATTGATTAAACGTTTATTAGATAATCAAAATAATATGTTATGATAGAACCATAATCAGTCCTATTTATAAATTTAACTTTGGTCTTGTATTCCTACCAGATCTGTCCCTGCACATAGCCAACTATCAGAAGACTGTGTCTTCAAGCCACAGAAAAGAGTAAAAATATTGACTCGAAACAAAACCGCAACACGTTCCATGTCTATGCATGCACTGAAAAGGCCCTAGCATTTTATTGACCTGTAAAAAAACAACAACAAAAAAAAAACTGTTGTGCAGAATGTACAAAGATGCTGCCCATTGGGAAAGTGGAACCCAATTTCTTTAAATAACATAAAAATGGAAATGATTTCTGATCCATTTTACACTGTTACATAAGTATTTGAGCAGTTGTAACTTTTTTCCCATTTTGAATTTTATATCCAAATCCTGAGTCACTGTGCCTTTATATTTTATAATGGAGTACAGTTTTAAAATCCTTTTAAATGGCATTCACTGTGAAAAAAAGTACTTTAGAATAGATGGATAGTACTGAAATGGAAGTTGGGCACTCACATCTGCAGAAACATTGTACATTGTACTGTAAAAATCTGAGGAGGTCAGTCAGAGGTTTTAGCTTAGAGTTACCTTGTGTATAAATTGTTTACAGTTATCAGACAACGCTGCTGGCTCTCAGACTAATTTCATAGACTTTATTTCAAATAAAAGGGATTTTGTCTCAGCATCACCCTCTAACACTATTTATGCCCTCAAACTATCTAATTTTAACAATGATGAATTGGGGCTGTGTACTACCTCTGTATGTCGATCAAAAATTCTTTAAAGGTTATCATAAATTAGTCATACTAAACTCTGTCTTTTTAAAGGTCATAGTTCATGTCATGAAATATGCTTTTTTTTTTTTTAAACATATAATGCACCTTCGGTGGCAGAGCGGCTACAGCTCCTGCCTCCCAATAAGGAGATCGTGGGTTCGTGGTTCGATTCCCGGACCGGACCAACATCACACAATCTCTCTGGGTGGAGTCTGCATGTCCTCCCCGTGTTACCGTGGGTTCTCTCCGGGTTCTCCGGCTTCCTCCCACCGTCCAAAGACATGCATGTGTAGGTTAATTGATAACTCTAAATTGCCCGTATTGAATGAATGTGTGAGTGAATGGTTGTCTGTCCTTGTCTGTGTCTGTGTTCGCCCTGCGACGAGTTGGCCACTGTCCAGGGTGTGCCCTGCCTAAGGCCCGAAGTCACTGGGATAGGCTCCAGTCACCCGCGACCCCCTAACGGGGACCAAGCGGTAGAAAATGGATGGATGGATGGATAATGCACCTTCAAAATGTGACCGATAGTTGCCAGTATTATTGGCTGGATACTCAGATCTCTTTCTATGCTAAAAGATTTTCTATTACACTTTTCAAATTGGACCTCTTAGACTGCCTTTTGCGCAAATACTATCTTAATATAGCCTACTGTACTCACCTCACCAGTTCACATCAGCCTAACACAGTTATATCAATAAAAAGATTAAAGCAACAGGTGTCACAATAGCTATTCACATGTTAAAATGGCAGATAATATTTATTTCTGCAAAAAGATCAATCATCTATTTGAAGATACTCAAAACATTAATTAAGGATGCGCAGTTGTTTTAAGATGTACATACATGTATCTTATTCATGGAATTTCATATTTAGCATATCAATGATTTCAAAGTCTAAATATTCTAAGATAAATAAAAGAAATCACTGTAAAAAGTGTCTATATTTTTTTACACTAAACATCTAGTATAATTGTCATTCAGAAACTTTTTTGATTCAACTACGATGATCGATGTTTATTAGACAGGCATTCAATAAGATAGCAATCCCGTTTGAAGTAAATTATTTTTACAAACCTATGGTAATAAATTGTTAAAATTATTATTATACGTTTTATGGTAACTCTTTAGCCAAAGGAGTTGGGTTGAATCACTCCTCTGCTGCGACTGCTCCTGCTGCAAAACAAAAGAGTGGACTGGACTGTGAAAGTCGATTTGCCAATGAATTTTGAAGCCAAATATTAAAAACTAACATCAATTGTAAACGTTATAAGATGAGTATTTTATGAAATGTACAAATAGGGATATTTGGGACAAGTGCATCACGCCTCAGAATATGTTGTTTTAACTAATGTAAGATGCTAAAATCAGTGATAGCGGTCTATAGGCAACACAAATTTCAGTGCTCTGTGCAACTAGTAGGCCGAATTTTAGTACATTTTCTATAATGGTCCAAAAATGAAAGCGTCTCTTGAAATACACTTGTTACATTTGTCCTGGCGTTGTTAAATTAGTGACACTAATTTATTAAGTTATTATTGTAAGGATTGATCATGTCACTTGGTCACACCACTAATTTAATCAATGTTGTCAGTATTTTGACACTAAATATAATTCTGCTTCCACTCTTATCCATACAGTACAGTAGCTTAATTGGCATCTTAATGGGTGTATTTGTGTGTAGTTCCTGCTCTTGCCTTCTCAGGCCCTGTTTCTTTCTGCTACATGGCTGTATTAAGGGGGAAGCAGAGTTGAGCATGGGAATAAACAGAGTAAATGCACCATGACCCCATTGGGCTGTTTTACAGTGGACTGCTGTTGGGTGATGGATGGGTTATGACACCTACGGAGGTTAGGCCCAAAGCCCTCTGGACCTCAGCGACACACTGAGCTGTGGCTTCTGCATCAGCTTCACTGTCTGTGACTAAAGACAACTGTAGCAAGTCGTGACATTTCCATCTGGAATTACGCCTGCACTGTTAAAACAGTGTCAAATGCTGCGTAACCCGCGGATCCAGCCGCATAAGACCCAACATTCATTTTCTATTCTACACATTCATGAGCGTTCTCTGCTGCCGCCTACATAGAGGTCATCCTCCTACCTGCACACTGTGGGCTTCACATTATCAACACCCTTCCATGGCACCCCCCCGCCCATCTCTCTTTTCCTCTCCTCTCTCCCTCCCTTCCTCCTTTCATCTCTATTCTCTCCATGATGATACCCCTGCCATGTTGTCATGGCAACAATCGGGCCCTGATTGCTTGGTTGCTAGGCAACTGACATCACCTATAAGAGGAACATGAAGATACCAAGCTAGAGACAAACAAATCACACAAAATATGTGCGCTTGTACATAACTTTGTCCTGTGTGTGTTTGAACTCTCACGCTGTCATTGGCTCATGTCGTGTTTTTCATTCAAATGTTCACGTTTTTTTTGTTTTTTTTCAGGGCTTAAACCACACATGGAGGCAGCACGGTGTATCATTAGAGTTAGAAAGCATACAATTCAATTATGACTGGTACTCTGGGCAGTCTTCTGCTCTTTGCCAACCAGGAGTTTGAAAACCTCAAAATCCATGACCTGAATTTCAGATGAGAACATTGCAAAGGTCTGTGACAAGAGACTGCTCATGAATAACTGATACAGGGTCCAACAATTTCCTATTAATTTTGAGGAAAAAACACAAAGCCTTGAAATCAGTGAACGCAGACCACATATGTACTCTAAGACACAGGCTAATGTTGCATAATGTTCCATCCGAGCATCCAGATGCTTGTATGGACACCAAGTAGCTTAAATTTGACAATATCCCTGAGCTAGATTGTCATGGACTCCAGTACTGTAGTTTACCAACGTACCACAAGGTGTCATTGTGTGCTATATTGAAAAATATGAGCACTGTAAGAAAATCTGATCCCATTTGCAGTGCTAATACAAGTGCTATTCATATCAGTGATATCAGCACTACCATCCTTGTCATTCTTGTTTCTGTCATTTTTATTCTACCTTCCTCTTTTCTGCACTTCTGCACATCCCAGTCCCACCCTACACATACTGTACATAAGCACTACAATGACACAATGACAAACACACTCTAATTACATAACATATGCAAATTAGTTGACTCTTTTAACTAAAATGCCTTTAGTGTGGACATACAGTTTCATTAGAGGTCCTAGTGAGAAGTTGACCCTCCTTGATCTTGGATCGCTACACAATGAGGCCCACAGGACCTCTTCTATTGAATCTACTCACATCTTTAAATATACATCATCATTGCTATCAATTTAGCTATTTCTCAGTCTTATTTACAGAATTACCACGACAATCTGTTGTGTTTCTTGTCCAGTCAGTGCATACTACAGTGTTAGAGCAGAGTAACACAGCAATCAGCTACAGTCCTCCTCCTGGTTCACCATAGCAGGCTCATGTTTCGCCATTAGCCTTCTTGCTCAATGTGAGACGACAAAGTCTCCAGCCCAAACAACCCATGATGGATCTAATCTGTCACCTGTCATATGGACAATTTCAGGACGGATAGCGATGCTGACAGCCAAAACACTGAAATTAAGCAGCAGAGCCTGTAAGCAGGGTTTGCTGGTGGACAGCAAGTAGCCTGTTTTTTAAATACAATTAAGACCAAAACAAAAGATTTTCTTTATTACCAGAGAGGCTATAGAGGCTATAGGCTCTTTGGTGTTAACAATGTGTATATATATCATGTTACATCAACAAAATGATGATCAATCAGTGTCACCAAAGATAAGTGTTGCCTTGCACAGTGAAAGCCTAATTGTCCAAAAGGGTCAGTCAGGCTCAAAGAAGAAGAAATGAGCCTTTTCATTCAATGGATAGAAAGATATATAAAAAACACTAAAAAGCAATAAAGATACTGACTGAGCCTGTGGCCTCTTCACATTGTGGCATACTGAAACATTCATCAATAATGTCTAAACATTCAAGGTAATATTCCAAAGAAATGATAAGGCATTGCTCATCTTCTCACTGGATGAGACTGTAGAGCCGAGGGAAGCAAAAGACAAAGAGAAAAGAGTGGATCACAGATTGTGTTGTGTGCGTTTGACAAAGAGAAGCTCTTAACAGCCTCCTTGCTGGCTACAGACCCTGGTGGGGGTGGTGGGCATTATAAAATAGTTGAGAGACTAGAGGTTAGCATTGCATTAGCAACATATTATCATAGAGAGGGACTGATGAGCTTGGATGAAACAAGGTGATTGCTGAGCATAGATGTAGAAAATAAGCTAACACGCAGTGATTTTATGTTCTGAGCAAAGACCACTTTGATAAAAGTTGCAAATTATCCAATGTTTTATTTCTGCTACAACACCATTCAAAATTGCAGCTGCTTGAATGTAGCACCTGCAGTAAAAATTAGCACCATACAGCAAGCCTCTACCTCCTGTTTAATTAAACCTGACAAGTTTTCTAAGACATGAGCTCGCACCGATTTCCACACCGAAGTTGAGCAAGGCTGCAGTTACAATTCACAGTGCAGAAGCCACTTGTACTGGAGCAGGATGCTCTGCAGTTTGTGTGAGCTCTGTCTGATCATGTAGGTGTGTGGCTGTCTTTCGGGAAAGCGGTTGAGTGGGTGAGTGGTGCAATATGTACTTAAAGACGAAATGAAAACCATAGCTGGCCGAAATTACAGAAATATTTCTTCATGAGCACAAAGGCAAGCTGTCATTTGAGCAGAAATGATGATGGAGAAATCAAGAAGGAGTGAAAAAAACATTATCTGTATAGCATTACATCTCTGCTATCCCGTCTACCGATTTTTCTTTTTATTGGACAATAGCTGTGCAGTCATGGCATCAGACTAGCACCGGGGCAAGCCCTGCTTCTTCGCTCACTGTGCCCTGGGAGCAACTTGGCAGGATCAGTGTCTCTGTGGTTGCATACAAAGGCCTCATGGAAGCTCGTGCCCTTGAGCGGAGATCATATTAGATCCACTGGATCACTAATCCTAACTCACAGCACACTGTACTGTATGTCACACACTCATACAGACACACATCACACGGTATGGTGAATGGACACTTGTTAAGATGAGCAGAATTGTGGAAGAGCTGAATGAATACTGAGGAGGCTCTGTTTGATTTGTGAGCAGAGGGTTTAGCTTAACTCCATTTTGGAGACTCAAGATGCAGCAGCCATAAGCTTCCCATCCTTGTACGCACACACACAATCACACACACATAAATATTCATATATATTGAACCATAAAGAAGCTGGCAGCACAAAATAATTACAAAGGTAAGTGATAAAACCCATTCCAGAGAAGAAGATGTTCATGTTGGAGCATGAAGCCATACATGAAGCCAGTAATGTGCACACAGAGCTGCTGACTTTGACTACATCTAGTCAAATGTATAATTTATTTGAAGGAGCACTAACTAGGGAAGCCTTGAAAGGTAAACTAGCGAGTAGAGAGCTGGAACGAGGAGAGTAAGCAGAAGGGGAAAAGGAGGTAAAATGAGATAAAGGAAAGAGGAGGCTGGAAGAGAGGACTGAGTGAGGGATTACAGAGGTGAAGGAGGCAGAGAGGACAAAAAAATGTGGAATTGGAAATGTGAGAGCAGAGAAGTGGAATGAGGGTGACAACAGGGAAAGGAGTGATAATCAAAGGAGTGTAAGACAAGCATAGCAGGAGAGTTAGCAGAAATATACTGTATGTCCTCCTTTCCACACGGGAAGCACATACATGATTCTTTATTGCCACAATTTTCTATCAGACATCACGATAGAAATACGATAAGTTGCTTTTAGAGCTTAAATCCCTTTTACTGTGTACACCATCTTTGTTCTCGCCTCTGAAACATCAAACTGTCCATCTCTGCCACACAGGGAGTGAGAGTCAAAGGTATTGTCAAACTTGCAACCAAATATAAATCCTGTGACGTCTCCACAAGCTGATATGCCCTAATATTCCAGTTCTAAATGTTATATAATGACACTTCTGTGTGATGCATTGCTATCATTTGTTGCAATTATTATTTTTTTGCCTGAGATTTAAGTGTAGGAAGGAGCAGAAAATTACATAAGCTGTTGAAAGTCATTTCAACACACACAAAAAAGAATCTATTACCTTATCTAGGAATTGAAACTTTGAGTATGCCTGGGTCATCTCTTATAAATGTAGATGAAATTATAAGCTTAGGCATTTTGGATGCTTTGGGAGATAGAAGGCAATCTTACTTCAAATATTATCCAAGCCCAAAGGTTGGAACATGTCAGGGGTAGACAGATAAGCTATAATATTAACTTCCTCTTTAGTGCAAAGGGGTTTGCTTTAAGTGCTCTTTATTTTTCCTCACAGAACTGCACTAATTCTGCCTCTATTGCTGTCAAAAGAGGTTCATTTATTACATCTCACTGGAAATTCAGGGTTTCGCCGAACTTCCCACCAAAATACTCAACACAGTGGCTCACTGAGGAGGCCATTTAAGTCTTAAGGACGGCTGGGAGAAGCTTGTATTGTATTATTAAGTATTTCTCGAGCTGCTATTCTTCAAACTAAAAGCAACATTGAGCACAGTGGTGCTTTAGTTAAACTTGGTGTCCTGTAGACAGTGTCAGATATTTGTCACTCACTGGCTTACTGTGGCTTCACCCACACAGCAAAACTTTGTGCACAGACTTGCACTGGGAAGCAACATTGTTCACATAACCTGTTCTACAGTATGTGGGTGTCAGGGAACAGCTCACCCAGGGAGCTGCTCACCCATCATCTGCTACATGACGGCAAGCCACACTCCTCACCTGCAATGCAGCCAGCTTCCATTAAAGTTTAATAACACATTTAAAGGAATACACCAAGTTTTTTGGCAAATCCGACCCATGATCAAGTTAAATATCCTTTTTTTTCTTCTTCAGTTAATAATATCGCATATCAAAGGTTTAGCTGGTTTTGTTCGGTGAAATGTTCATCATAGTGTGTTTTAAAGTTACATGTGGGCACAGCAATGAAAATGCAACCAAACATCTCATTGGATGATAAAGAGTCAGTGTATTCCTTTATGCACTTTTGTGCACTAACTTTCCCTTTTATAAACTGACCATCTGTCTCACAATCTCTTGGCAATAGTCGGGTTTTCTTTGCCACCTTTACAGTAAGTCTTTTCTCACTTTGATAGCGATGCAGGATTCTGGAACAAGTTTGGTGAAATATCCACTCTTACCAACTGTGGTCTTTTGCTTACAGTGCCCCCCCCCATCTCACTCAGTGAGTCACACTCAAGGCAAATAAGATGCATGAGGGACTGATGTTCCAGGCTTACAGAGAGATACCTTGACATTTTCATTTTTGTTTTCTCACAAAGAATTTATCACACTGCATCGTGTTAGGTAACAAAGATAGGCTTGTGGAACCAACAGGCACTTATCAGCTTGGAAGTTAGCTCGTTAGAGGAAGATGTGAAATCAAGTCTTATTTTTATATCATATCAACAAAAATGTATTTAATGTACTTTAATGTAAACCTCCACAGTGTAAAATTATGTCTCCCTGTTTATCTGACTGCACCTTCCTATCTATGTGTAACTGACCAATAATCTCTGTTGCCAAGGAAACTGAGAGGATGATAAGTAAATGAATGTAATGTGCCACAGTTAAACACAAATTTATGTAATACATCTGAAAGGGCCAGCCGCACTCACTTCTGATCTGCAAACACTTAGTCCAAGTTAAATTTTCAAATGATCCCCACCGTCACACAGCTTCAAGAGTTGCTGTGTGTGTGTCACTTCCTTTCAGAAACTGCATTCAGGTGCAACTGCTACAGTATATTCACCTGTTTTTGAATCTGTGTGTGAGTAATCATGTCCACCAGGATTTTTGAAGGTCTAGAACAGTTTGTAGCCATTTGAACAAACAGGCTTTGACCCCAGAGTGTGTCTGGAGTCAGGCTACATTAAAGCTCTTTCATTTTTCATTTCATTGGCCAATTTCATGACTAGGACTGCCTCCATGGAGCAGCAGGCTGAGTGCCAACGCTGACCACATGTGTGTGATATAACACATCGCTCATATCCTGTGTGTGAGAGGCAGATGCACCGTGGGTAGCTCTATAACGTGTGCCTACGGTCGAGGTTAAGATAAAGCAGCTGAAAATATGAGGAGATTAGCATGCAGGATGCCCTCCCATGGTCTCTCCCCGACATATTCTGCAGCTCCTCTGTGACACAAAGCAACACACAAGCAACCCAAGCGCTGGTTCTCTCCTGCTTTTACTACATCCACACAGGTCAGCTGGCCCCTGTTTATACACTCACAAAGCATGACACAGAGTAGGAGATGCAGAGAGAGTGGGAGAGGGTCATCCAGAGGGGGAAATATCAAAGAGTATTCTGTCTTCACACCACTCAGGTAGCCCAGCTCACCCTGAGGTTTTTCTGAAATATACACATTTTTAAAAAGACCTCAAAAATAGAAACATGTTTGTATCTTACAGAAGAAGAAATGGTATACTTTCATAATTGAGAGATGACAGAAAAATGAATGCTTCCTTCTACTCTGTGTCCAGATACAGTTGTGGCACCTCTCACTCTTTCTCACACACACACAGAGCTAAAGTAAGGAACAGCAGATAGGCTTACCTTTGTAGTCACAATGCAGAGGCAGTCCATGGTACTTAAAACAAAATATTGGGGTGTATCTCAACCCCCCCAACCCCCCACGACAGAGGGCTGAGACCCCACACCCCTCTCCCCAGCCTGCCCCACTCCTGCGCTCTCACTCTCGTCCTGCCTTTCCCCCCTTTTCTCTCCTTCCGTGAATCTGTTCTTTGACTAACTGAACCAGCGAGGGAAAGAGAGGATGGAGGGAGGGGGAAACATGAAAAGGGAGGGGGAGGGCCACAGGGAAATAGAGAGAGTGAGCAAAGAAAGAGAGAGGAGAGGAGAGAGGGTGGTCTCGGAATTTAGTATGAGAGAGAGAAAGAGCGGAGAAAAGGGAAGGTGAGAGTACATCCGTTTTTTTCTCCAAGGCGAGAGAGAAACGGCGGAAAAGAAAGAGTAAAGATGGGGTGAATATGAAAAAGAGATGGAGGAAGGGGGAGGATGGAGATGGAAAGCAGAGGTGGTGGGGATTAAAAAAGGGGGGAGGGAGGTTCACACTGTGGAAAGAAAGGGAAAAAGAGAAACAGAGAATAAGACAGCGAAACAGCAGAGGATGGAGAGGAAGAACTGAGGGAGGGGACAGTGAAGGAGAGAGAAAAGGAGAGGGAGAGTGGGTGAGTGTGTGTGTGTGTGTGTGTGTGTGTGTGTGTGTGTGTGTGTGTGTGTGTGTGTGAAGACAGAAGGAATTAGACCGAAAGAAAATGTGTTGAGGAGGAGAGTGTGAATTACATATGCATCACAGAAAAAGAAAAGACGAAGCACTGCGAGAGCGATTTAAAGAAGACCAAATCACACAAAGAAATGGGACGGGAGTTTGCATTAACCGGATGAAATAATGAGATTGAAAATGCATGAAGGTTTTTCTGCTTGTTGTAGCACTCTGCAGCTGTTGCCTTAGCAATGGTGCAGTTGTTGCCATGGCAATAGGGGGGCTTGTTGTTGTCATATGGTCACCGTTGTAGTGCTGAGGACTGAGCAGGGAACTCTGCATTGGATATACACACCTGTGCATCAAAATCTATGTGTGTGTGTGTGTGTGTGCGCGCGCATTTGTATTTAGGTGCGTGTCCATTCATTTTACATTTGAGTAATACAGGGCAGAGAACCATGAAGAACAGTAATTTAAATAAGTAATCACTAGAAATTATCAATTATTATTTGAAAATTAACTATCACTATATATCCACATGATACAACACGTGATTTTTTTATAACTCCCAGAAACCATTTACAATAAATTGTGATTTCTATTTAGTTTAGTTCGAATAAAATGGTGTAAAAAAAGTATGCACTCGTGTCAGCTGTACACTCTGCCTTTAAGACTGTGGACCGTACCACTCAGAGTTGTGTAAGGGGGAATGTGTGCTTCAGTGTCTTTGCATCATCAGTTCTATAATTGTACAAATCCACCCCTCACCCCGCTTTCCAGCTACCCACAATGCCGGAGCAATGGTGCAGCAATAAAGCAATTCTAAATGATGAACACACATTTATCCCCCGGGGTGAAGAGTAGAGGCTTTGATCGAAATGTACAGTGCAATACAACAAACACAGATACTTACATCCACAGATGGCCACTGTTATAAATACACTCGCAGTCATGCTTTCACAAATGTCAAGCTCTGTAATTAAATGGAAGGATGGGCTACCTTAATTACTCCACTTCTACTCAATTACATACCTGTTAGTCTACACTCACACTATTTTTTTCAGTTTTTCTGGCATCTGACCTTCATCTTTTGACTCATATTGAACTGGTTAACTACAAGTCTAACTTAGTAGAAGCAAGACAGCAGCTTAATGTGACAGTAGTTTAATGAGAGATCAGCAGAGATTTCAGCAAAGGTAGTTTAAGCAATATTTCACTGTCATCATATAACGTTTAATAACTCCCACTGGCCCTTGATGCCTTCCAGCAACTGTATTTATTATACATTTAAAGACTTTTTTCTGAGAAGATTGATCTTTTAAGAGAGTACTTTTGTCTGTTTTCAATTTTGAATAGAGAAAGAAAAAATGTAATAATAGGAAATCCGTTAACAGGACCAGATTATATTTATCTCTCAGGAAGTTAATGTTTAGAATGTGAATATGTTGTACTTTCAAACTAATAAACAATATAATAAGCAATTGTAAGTCATGTTAAACATGTGCCACTTTTTACATATGATATTCAGTGGCAGTCAAAAGTCATGCAAGAAAAACTATACAAACTGTTTCAGCTTGCACTTTTGTCTGTTGACTGAAGACATATTTTAAAAAGATTAAATAAGATTTAATTGTTATTGCTTAGTATATTTGCAGTGTAGACCACAATGATTTTTACTACAGTGGCAATCATGAGCCTTGAACTGGTAGTTTAATGTTCCTTCAAGTGGCAGTGTTGCCAGTGCATCCCTTAAAGGTACACTAAATATGTCTTTTTGTGTGTGTGTTTGCTTAAATATTTGTTTGGAAAAGAATTTGGGGTTGTAACTAATGATTATTTTCATCCCAATAAGGAGAAATGCCCATCACAACTAAAACTAGACCAATAAATTGGACGATATCAGCTTATTGCAGATAAATCAGTGTATATATCGGCTGAAGTAACAAAAAATGGCAATGCCAAACTAGGTTTGAGGTAATTTAGAAACAGTGTCACATTACATAGTTTTTCCATCAGAGAGCACTGACAAGTTGATTTTTCAACTGTAAAATGTCCCACTTAAAAAAACTAATCTAAGGGATCTGTATCAAGATTGTTGTTTATGTTTGAAAACATTACTGTGGGCCGATATATTGTTGTTCCCAAATGTCGATATTATTATCAGTCTCAAAAATCACAAATTCTCAGAGTCCTAAAGGAATTAATTTAATATGCAAATCCTTGCATTGGAAAAACTGGAATCCACAAATATTTGCCAATTTTATTTGATAAGTTAATTACAATGATAAATCTATTATTAAAGGATAGGTCCACATTTTTCATGTCTTTCTTATAACAAAACTCACATGCCCATATGTACATTCAAACAGTCTTGTTTGCTGTAATCTCTCTTCCCGTTCGTAGTGGCCTTTCCCTTCCTAACATGCTTTCAGTGGAAGTAATGAGGGGAAAAATCCACAGTCCTCGATCATTTAATAAATGTACTTGTATTCCAAAGAGTATCTCAGGTTAATATGAGGCTTCAGCACTCTGAGTTACACATGTCTTACCAACTTAAATTCTTTTTAGTACAAAATTCACTGATTATAGGACTGATTATAGAAAGCTCTGACTGTTTCAGTGTACACATGAGCGTGTGAATATTGTTTTAAGATGGACTTGAAAAATTGTGAACCTATCAATGAACTCCACTGTAATCAGTGCTTCACTCTGCAGTATAACATTATTGTGTATTGTGTGTTGTACTACACTAGTCTTGACTAAGTGCCAGCAGAAATGGGTTTACAAAATCACCTGTAAATGTCACAGATATTTAAGTATAGTACACTTATCACGTCGGTGATGATGTGAGGTTCCTGTTTTTATTTTAGTTGTTCATTTGTACAGCAGCACTTGATGCACCTTCAGCCGTCGTTTGCTTTGACAGCTTCCTCTTCCACTACTAAATTTATAGACTGAAATATCTCTCACATACACAAACAAAGCAAAATGTAAAATATCTGTGAGTATAAGTGTCCATACATGAAGCTGAAAACATTTTCTGTGTATTTCAGAAATAAATTGAAAAACATGTTATGCCTGTGTAAATATTTTGTTGGGAAACTAGGAGCAAATCATGTTAGGGAATGGGAATGCTTTGGTAATTAATGTACGTGTGTGTGCCAGAATGTTAGGACTATGACAGCATTTTCTTTACATTTTGGAGTGTAAGTGGCAGTGTATACATATGAAAGGGCTTGTTTGAGTTATGGGCCATATACTGTACGTAGCACATGTTTTCTCTCTGAAAATGATCCTAATATGGCTGACCTGTATACAAGATTATATAATTCTGCTCTCGAGTGAGCAAGTAGCTCTGCACTCACATTTCTTTGCCAAAGCTTGAGTATTCTCACATTCTCAAAGTTATGATTCCTGTGATGAACAGTATGAGCTTTAACTGTCACAAAAAAATAGTTACTGGGGGAAAAAAAGCATAGTATTGATGATAATTATGTAAATGAGGAAAAGGACTTAAACACACAAACCTTCCACCCACACACACACAGGCACATACTTACACATGCACATGCTGATAAAAATATATCATGCTAGAAGTAGCAAAGAGAAAAACCTCTCCCCGTGGAAAAGCTGGAATACTGAGAGCATTTCCACTGATGTACATTCACAAAAATCCATTATAATAATTCTCTCTAAGATTTGAAGAGCACTCACCCATAAATATGTTCTCTCCATCCTCCTGTGCCGCTTTGCTTAAAGACTATAGTCTTCTGGCTCCATGGTATGCCTCGGACCAAAAAGTAGGCCAAGGACAAGCGCTGGTCATCTAAACAGGCTAAACCTAAGCAGAACAGCCAGATCATGGGGGTGCTGACTGAAAAGTGGCCAGATTTATCTTTAGCAGAGGCCAATGGCACAATTTTCATTAGAACTGCCTTATTCACATTAACATATATTTGCTATGATAACTTTTCAATTAGTCAGGAAATAATACATACTGAAAGAAGTGTTATTTTGATTCAAAACATCAAACATTTTACTCAGAATACCTAAAGATGTTCTTTGTTGTTTATGTTAGTTTCAGTTTAGTGATGCAGGCATATACAATGAATTGCTTTTAGTATTATTCAAATATTACTGGTCTTGTTGGCTTCTATACCTAGCAGAATCTCCCTTTCCCTGGTCCAAAAATACTCAGCTGGCATAAAAACCGAGAGAAACCATTTCTGAGTTGTCAAGGCCAAAAGACACCCACAGGTGTCTGCATACTCGCTTGAGGAAGTGTCCCTTTCGTGGTGTTGTTTAGGTGCATCATTGTGAAGGAGATTTTGGTGGCTGCTAGCTGGGCCTGCCTGCTCTCAGTTATGCAGCACGGATGTCACTGCAGCTTCTCTGAGGTAAACTATCCTTAGTGCAGGTGATGAGTGCGATGTACCATGTGTGAGTTCCTCAGGAAACAGGCTGCAGTTTGGATTCTGGGAATTTTTATGTGTCCCAAGGCAGATGTTCACTGATTTGGCTGATGTATGTAATTTGTTTCTGAGCGATATGAAGGAAATATCTCACCAGACTGCTTTTGCATGCTCTATGTACGTGCGTGGATGCAGCAGGCTTTGGGGTTTGTTAGATGCTCATAGCGGTGGAGCTGTACTCAGCTTCGACAGGAGGTGAGAATGTGAAGAATATAATCATCACTCACAAGAACCATACAGCTGTGCATTTCGGTGCGCTTGCCAAAAAAAGTGGATTATGCTACCTACACTCTTTACTCACAGGTCAGTAAAAACATAATGTACCCATGTTGACTTGCGGTGGCCTGGCATCATCAGCAGACAACACCTCAACTGTCATTTTGATTCAAATATTGCAAAATTCTGATTGGTGCATAGAGCTATCACCATTTTCCAACTGAGCCCCTCCCACTCCAAACCAGTGAGAAGAGCACAGACAAAAACACCAATATAGAAGTGTCTTATGTGAAATAATCAAAACTGTTCTAACTTTAACATTTCAGTTTTCAGGGCCTTTAAAGTTGGCGATTAAAGGAAAATATCAATGCTAATTATGCGGACGGCGTACAGACTGTGCCATTGGTCTTTGCAGTCTGTAGTATAACTGCCTCTGCTGGCAGAGAAATGACTGCCTGCCTCTCAGTGCCTACATGTACCAGCATGCCTCGCACATTAGTGAGTCAGTTGTGAAAAATCCAGTTCTTTTGAATGGCCTTTTGGTACTAATAAAAGAAAAGGAGAGCTGTTAACTCTCATAAATAATCCAATCATATGTTGAGCTGGGTTCTGAAAAGCCACTTCAACGTCATCTTGTTGAATTGGTTAGACTCTGACTAAGTCATTTAAAAGAATAAGTCTGCCAGGTTGGCACGAGTGGCAGCCTGAGCCTTATCTCCTCTTTGTTGCATTTCCTCAGCTGTAGATCCACAGCTTTGACTCGGATAACATGTTATACAATGGCAAATATTCCATAATGTCCTCTTGTGCAAATAAACTGAGAAGTTGTCTGACCGTCCAAAATGCTGTTCTGGAGTCAGACTGTGCTGTAATACCACCAGGCGGCGAGAAAATGAAACTTAAACCCTCCCTGTAGTCCTTGATACGTCAGTGGATGGTGGAACTTAGCCAGGCTGCTATGAACACTGTCAAAGTGTTGTTATACACATGCCAGCACCATGAAAAATCACTGACAGGATCATTTAAGTTTCAAGTTCTTTGCTGATTACGCCTAGATGTGAAATAGGCTTACATAAAATACACACAGAAACCAGACAAAACAATTATGCATTTATTTACCATTTGCAGCCAGATAGACAGCTCAGTAAACAGACAGCACATTTTAATTACCTCACTACTGCACAGTATGATTAGCCACCTTACTTCCACTTGTCAGTGCATGCTATCTGCTTCGCTGACAGCCTGGTGAAATGGCATTTGGCACACCGATAAAGCAAAACCAGACACAGAGTGAACAAGGTACTTCCCTGACTAACACTAGCCTAGCTCGCTAGCTTGCAGTAACCTATCCTTGCTGATTATTCTCGCCAACCCACAGCTTGCTAATTAATAAGTAGCTGGGGAATCCCAAGGCTGCTAATACATTCACTTGTCCACTGCAGCATGTAATGATACAGCTCACATTCATCCTCCTGGTATATCAGTCTGACTAACAGAGCTGGTTGTAGGAATTGAGATGTTTTTTCAATTCTAAAGACTTTAATGTTTGCATGTTAATATGAAAAATACAGTACATTTGGCAATAGAAATCTGAATAGGATTATCTAACCTTGTGTATGCATGTATGTATGCATTTATGTTGGTGTGTAAAGGTGTGGTGCTGGAAAGCTTTAATTATTTAATTATTATAATACTATTAAACATACATAATTCAGATCCCTGAGGACACATGCCAGGAAAGCGGGCCTTTTACCCCTAACTCCTTACTCCTAACTAAGTGTTGACTGGAAGGCAGCCGACTCCTCCTCCAAGGCTGCCAACAGTGGGCTTACAATCTTCACCTAGCCAACCGTACGCCACGTGGCAGTGTGCCTTGCTCATCCTCTCAGCCAAAGATAAAATCCTACTCTTCCCCCACTTCGCAAATCCTAATATTTGCTTTAGGATAGTTAGGACTAAATTGTAAAAATTTAACAATAATCACATTGTTTCATTACATTGCATTCATGTATCGTACAAAATGTTTTTTTTTTTATTTCTTTAAAAAAATGTTTTAATCCATGCTTAACAAGATCATGATTAGGACAAATTTTACTGCCAACAAACAGATTTGTTTTTACTGAATAGAAGTGAATTTAGGAATGTATACCATCTAAGAGAATGAGTAAGTCTTCTAATCTTAAAATACATTTAAAATCTGATTGATTTACTGTTCGGTCTTATGCTGCTCAATTAAATGAAAATGAGTGTTTACATCCCTCATTTGTCTGAACTGCTTTCTAATTAAAGTAAAACCTGTGATTAAGTTTCTTACCCACTAAATAATGTAAATAATATGATGGTTGTAGGTATAAAACATATTCCTCATTGTTAAACTTTTCAACCTTGATACTCAAAATGACATTGTGCTGGGGTTGATCTGGTGTCTTATTATATGGAGCTGAACGCCATCTCCTGGTCAAATTCTGTACTACAATAAATCATCCTGAATTTTCATTATTGCTAGCAATATGTAAAAACTAATGACTAATTGTCACATTATTTTTAATTCAAAACTTTTACTATTGCTCATGTTGATAAAACAACGCTACATGTACGGACAGACATTACTGTAAGAGTGATTGTGGCATCACATTATGGTAAATTTAAATATCAATGAGGAAAAGTCCTAACAGAAGACATTTTGACATATCACAGTAGGAAAAGTACAGGTGTAAATAATAAAATGAATGATGGCTGAATTCAATTTAGCTGCTTCAGTTTCAGGGTCCTGGTATTGTGCGTGCTGGTTCACTGTCACACTGATGTGATTTACTGGGACTCTTTAATAGCCAGAGCGATTGTTAATGTTATTAGTAACACCTGTGCTTTACCTACTATAAGTCAAAATATCTGCTGTGAAAGAGGCCGATTTGCACCATAGGTACACTATCATTCTGTGACCATGTGTATAAAGCACACATGGTAGGACTGGCCATGTGCAGAAATAGAAAGCAGTCTTCCTCTCAAAGCCCCCAGCAGTTGACAGCAGGACAAATGGGAGGATATCAAAGTCCAGGCTTTGAATTGCTCTGACATTCCTTCTTGTTCCCACTACCACCTGCCACGGCTCCAACTGCCAACCAGTCACCTGTACGGTCATTCAAGGTCTTGGCCAAGCTTCTGAGAGAGCAGTCATTGAAGGATGAATGTCCGTGCCTCCTAGGGAGAAGCAAAATTACTCAGACACTTTTTCCCGCCAACACCTGGAATTTACTCACTTGAAGAACAGCCATGTCCAGCTGATGAGCTTCCCAAGGCGGAGGAGGAGCCAACTGCACCGGGGCATCATCATCAGGTCATCCATGAAAGGTCTAAAGAGGACATGGCCAGGGTGGCTTATGGCGTTCCACTTACTGACGGGATTTACATTTTGATGGAAAGGGTGAAGGCGATGACTCAAATGGTGTCTCCTGTGGAAAATCCTCTGCATGCACTGTGACCAGTTATGATTTTTGCACTTTTTAAACTCATAGGAACAGCTGGTTAACATTAAAAATAGGATCATAATGATTAGCCGCTTTTAAATGACCTCATCAAACATGAGGTCATTTTGTTTCAGGTAAATAAAAGTGAAGGGAAAGTGCTCTGCCTCCAGGCAATAAGACAGTGAGTGTAGCAACAAAATGTATTTGACAGAGATTTGGAAAAAAATGTAATTATAATCAGGGTAGAGAATTAATTTTCAACCTAATAGAAGGGTTAAAGTCATCACCATCGAATCAGTATGTTGGTGCTTGTGGCAAACGGAGGTGAGATGAAATATGAATCACAAGGCAGAGAGTTGAGGAAGAATCTGTGGAGACTGGTGGCATGTTATTCTTATATCTCAGCTACAAGGCTGACACAGACAGGGGCCCTTGTGAGCTGAAAGACAAGTGAAGAAGCCTATTAATCATTTATACCACTTGGACCGTGTTCCAGAAAAGACAGCATTGCGATAACTCATTTATGTTACCTCGATTGTCTTTCTAAAAGAGACAAGTACAAGGCATGTGTTGTCGTCATTGTTGTTCCTGTTCGATTGCCGGTTCAATATTCAGCTCATTTACAGTAATCACAGCAGTATTAAAGTATATATGTAAATAAGACACACTATTTTAAATATGTTAATAATATTTGCTTGTAGTTTGTGAGTAAATGACTGTCCTTTTACTAGAATAATACCCTCCAAGGATTGCTTTTTTTTGGGAAAACTATAAACGTTTGGTCACTGAGGCCCTGTGCTGCATCAGTTATCGCTTCATTTCTATCCAAACATGTATATCTTGTCATACAGCATTGTATAGTACAGCACCCTGAGCGTGTGTGTTGTACGTACACAAAAGATTCCTCGCTTTACTTGCTCTGTCAGGAGGTTGAGTAACTGATTTTACAGATTCTTCTTTTTCTTTCTCTAAAATCCTTCACCTCAAATGGTGTGTGACTCATGGAACAGTTGGTGCTATTCTGTAAAGCGCAAGAGCTACAGTATTTCTCTCACCTCACACATGTAACACGACCTGAATAGAATAAGTACAGTTTTACAGTTTCTGCAGAGTTTAATAACACCTTGGTAGAAACAGAGAGGAGTCCCAACCCCCCCCAAAAAAACATTTGTCAGTCTGTGAAGAGGCCTATTTTCTGTCACGTCTGTGATCATTTCTTGTGAGTTTCAATGAAACATGTAATACTAATGTTGTCACTGACATACTGCACAGCCACCAAAAAAGTTATTTTAGGCCCAATAATTGACAAATTAAGACCAAAGACCAAATAACCAAAAAAAGAGAGAGAGAATAGCAGCTAACAAAGCAATGTTATTGTCTGTACTTGTCAACTGTCTGCCTTCTGCCAGTTTTGAAGATGAGAGGCGAATAGCTCTCTGCATTGCAAACTTACTGTGCATTACAAAGTGTTGCAAGCTTTGGGTAGCTTGTTTGCTATTTTAACTTTAATGGCCATTCATTTTATCTCTCCAAAAACATTAAACGTTACAAGGGACAAGCCAAAGATGTTGTCTTTGCTGTTGTTTCTTTATAACTGAAAATATGTGAAACATGTAAGTATGAGGAAGTAGAAAGATGACACTGTTGTAGCTGCTGCCTAGCTCCACTGCAAAATGTGTTATTATTTCTTAATATATGCTCTGGTACACTATGTACCTAATTACTGAGTGTCAATGAGGTCACTTTGTCATTGTATACACCTGTGGCGGTAAAAGCAAGTAATCTTCCGTCAGATTGCGACAGAAAACAATAAACAATACAACGACATGCATGCACGCATACTGTATGTTTTCACCTCTGACTCATTTCGAGTCATACCGATTAAGTGACAACTCTGAGTATCAAGGTGTGTCTCACTTTATTCATGCATGGATGCTACACTGGAATTCAAGTGGCTTTGTATAGTAAAAGGAAAAACAAATCTATGTTGAATTGTCCTAGAGATACTGTAACACAGAACAATGGTGGTGATGTTGCATGGAGGCCTGTTTGGCTAAAGTATGCTTGACACTGAAGAGGATCAGCAGCAATACCACACTGCCACACATGTGCAATACTGAAGTCTTTACTGGTCTTGTAAAAGAAGGTTTCATATACAAATAAGGTAAAGATGTTGAGCACTTAACATGCGACCAAATATTGAGCCACCTTAATGAACCGGTGGACTGCATACATATACGGTTGCGGTATTTTCAGCAATCTGATGTTATATAATTTTATATAATTCTGTGTTATTATTCCACAATACCTCAAGTGTTAGTGCTTGCTAATCTCTATAGCTAACAGAAACTAAACCTGGACCCTAACTGTTGTCTAGAGTGCAACGCTTAAAAGCTTGCAAACTGCATAAGAACCTTTAAGTAACAATGAGAAAGAATAAACAGAGCAATCCCGAGAAAAGCCCTGTTCCTTCACACACATTAACAGGTTTCTACCAGCTGGGTTTAAAACAAATCAGGCTTAGGAAGGTACATTTTGAGCAGAAATAACATTTTAATTGCATTGCAAATTGAATGAAAACTAATTCCACCTGCCCTAAACCAGTCAATTGGCATCCAACCTGTAATGAGTTGTCTAGACTGTCTGTAAAATGAATAGCCTGTGGGCCATTCACTTAGTGGAATATATTAAAACAGAATAAGATACACAAGGACATGACCTCTGAGTGGACTTGTACAATAAAATTGTAGCTAATACAGAAGTTATAATGATTTATTTCCAAGTTGAGGGTACTGTGAGGTAATACATTTGCCTAAATAGCTCTAAATAGCTTACAAACTTCCAACTCAGTTAGTTTAGAGTAAAACTTGTGTGATGATAGATTTGGCAAAGGAACCAATGTTTACACTGTCATTATCACCTAACTACATTTACTATGAAATATGAAATACTAGACGCCTCCAGACCATCAGAGGTCATTTGCGAATGAGGGAAAATCTAAGGCACACACTGTATTTGAATAGGGGAGGGCAGCATAGAAGCAGAATGAATGAATGAATGAATGGATAAATAAATAAATAAATGAATGTCCATAAAGAGAAGTCATATTGCTGCCCTCTGTTGGTTACATTTAAAGCTGAGTGAGACATGACTGGACCTGCCTGTGAAATTAAAGTATGTACCTGATTTACCACAGAGAACATTTTATCTGTGGCAAGAATTCAGTTTTCATGTAAAATATTAGTCACAAAAATATTTCTCTTACTTAATGTCGCGGGCTGCAAAAGGTAAAGTTGAGGTTTAATCAAATCAAAATGAATTTAAAAAATGGGTCTGTTTTCCTCTAAACTATGCAGTTTTTTTTCTGTATGAATTTTACTTATCAGTGGAATTTATCAGTGGAAAAAATTAATGAATTCATCAGTAATGAAGAAAAACCAGTATGAGCTCTACACATGTATTTACCTCAGTCTGTTGACAGTGGTCACGTTTTTTAGTAGGTTCAAATGGCTTTTATTTAAACCAAAAGCCACAAAGTAAAAGCTATATATATATACAACAACATTTTAAGTCATTTGGTTTTCTTTAAGCTGACACTGCTTGACTGAACTTTTGAAGAAGAGAAAAAACATCTAGGGATTTCAAATACAAATACTGTTACAGTGTTTTGTTACAGGATGTCTGCTGTCCAGGTTTAGGTGAGAACTTGATTATCCGTTGGTCCTTTACCTCTGTGAGCCAGTAATTAGCTCTGATTCATACTTGCACTTGAGTAAGTCCTTCACTGTTGGGCTGCTGGGACCTTTTTTTTGTTACATTTATAAAAAAAGATTGTTTTATTTATTTATTTATTGATAAATCTCTTCTTGAAAATGAGAAATTCTGGCACAGTTCCAGGCTGTTAATCCTCAGTGAAGGCTTTCCCAACCAAAGGTCCCCGCCCCCCATCATTATTATTTATTATTATTATTTTTTTATTATCTTGTCTAAGATGTGGAAGCTACCTGAGGAACTTAAAGGTTTAGATGAATTAATATGAAGCACATCAGGTATATTTTCAGTCATTTTATTTTTTCTGTTGCATTTTTCCACAATATTATTTTATTAGTTATTAATATGGTACACTTTGGGGAAATGGGTTCATAATTGTATTGTAATTTGTATTTTATGTTTATTTTTTATTGCAATCCATTTTTTAAATAAAGTACATGTAAGCAAAATAACGAATGTGTCATTAGTCTATTCAGTGAATATGATGTTTTTGTATCTGTTCTACAAAATAAATATACTAAACATAAACATATTTTAAATGATTTGTTTTTCTCATGGCAAACATGCATAAAGGGCAGGTCCTGTAGGCTAAAACATGCAAAGCACTTAGTGCCTCCACTAAAACAAAATGTTCTCTACGTTGAATCCTCCCTGCACGTGTTACCGGTTGAGCCCTGTTAATCAAGCCAAATATCTAAACCACTTTTCCGGGAAGGCGTGCACCATACAGATCTGCTGTTTCGGGACGTTCAGATTATGATCCTAAAATGACATAATTCAGATTTTTAATGGATATTAAAAGCATTTTTTTGAAACGTGCTTCATTGTCGGAGTGCAAAGCAACGCATTAAGGCCGGTGGCGGTGTTCCTACGGTGTTCCTGGTTAATGTAGGTCAAAGCAGTGACGGAAGGGTGTCCTCCGTTGAACCCGCGGTATTAATCCACATCCCAGTCCTGCAGATGGCGCGCACAGCCAACTGAGTGTCCTGGGTGCTCACCACGGTGCTCACACAACAATATCCGTACGGAGCCTACCCAATGTGAGAGATGGCGATTGTCTGAGGCGACACCTCTCACTCCCCCTGTACAGCTGGAGGGCTGTGAAAGCAAAGTTCAAGAGTGCAGCTTTTCTAACCCCCCCTCAAAAAAAAAACATACAAAAATAGTTTTTCACACCCTTTACGCGCAGGAGGCAGGACGGTTTATCAGACGGGCTGATCGTAACCTTAGTTGACCTCTTTGTCAGGAAAAGCTTTTCTTTCAAAACGCAGACGTGCTTACACTGAACACCCTCCACCCTGTACACTACACACGAATCACACACATAAATAATATACTGAAAGTATCTATTAAACTTCTCTCAGCGTGGTTCATTATTCTGATCTGAACTACAGACAAGCGTGTGCGCACACACGCACACCTGTCACTGTCTAGACAGGGAGGGGGCATTAAGGCGGTGGGTGAGGGGGGATCCCACATGACCCATTACTGCTTTATTCTATGCCAGCCAGAATATATCTCAAGGCGTTGGATAATGACAAAAAAAAAAAAATCAACAACAACAAGAGAAAAAAGCAATCGCTCTGCTAAATCTGATTGGCCGGCTGAACCGACACGATTTTTTCCCCCTGCTCGCTAACTCGAGGTCAGCTCGGGACGTTAAAAAATAAATAAATGAGAAAATAGAAATGCGTAGAAAGTAGAAGACACGGCAGACAATCTAGCTTGTTGGTGCCGGAGATGATCGACGGCGCCGCTGTCCAATGAGAGGCCGCGGCGCAGCTGGCTCCCTGTACTGGCAGAGGGGGCGTCCAATGCAAAGTTCAGACGCATGATGGACACATAGCTGACAATTCCCCTGTCCTTTTGATCCAGACTGGGGATAGATTTGAGTTCATTCACAATTGTGAACGCTGATATTTTTGGAGAGTAGACGTTGGAGCCCGAACAATATAAAGAAAATATAAATTCAATTTAAACAAGTGTTGATTTATGGGTAAAGTGAACGCTCTCGCTGGGGTGCAACCTCACAGCGAACCTGTTTTAAACCTCATCCTTTACGGGTTTCGTTGCGCACAATGACTTCCATTTACTAAAAAACTGCCGTGTTGCTGCTCAGGCAGGAGCAAACTTATACACCTCGAGTAGGAGGAACACTACTACTACAACTACTATTACTATAACTCCCACCACTTCCAGAGAGCCATAATGGAGCCGGTCTCACCGTCCCACTGTGCTCCCTGTGATTGGGGCACAATAATGTTGACGGATTTCTGATCCAACCCAAGACAGTGCAATGTTCTTCCAATAGCAGCAGCTTTAAGTGAAAAGGCGTGCCTGCCTGCCTGCTTGCCCCCCCTCCACCACCACCACCCTTCAAAGTACTCGATGTATAGTTAAAAAATGGGAGGGCACACTTGAACCGAGCTGCTCTATGAAGGTAGGCTGCAGCGTGTGTTTATTGATGAGATGAAAAGAAGATGGAAGTGAGAAATGAAACAAAGTAAAGGAACATATTAAAAAAACCCAACTATACGCGCTTCGTCGGGGGAAAACAGGGGGAGCCGTGGAAACGCTGTCGCCACTTTTTGAACGAGCTTCGAAGTGCAGGTAAGAAATTGCGAAAAGTAGGAAAAGGGATGGGTCTTTACAATATGCATAACGCTATTATTACAGGGGAGAAATAAGAAGAATTCCCTATACAAGAGATTAAAACATGCTCGTTGACTTTACGGTGATATGCATGAAATACCACTGACTTCCATGTAGTTGTGGCTGGCTTTACCAACCAAACATTAAGCTCTATAATCGAAAACTTCATTCTTTAGAGGATCTCAGACATTCAATAAATGTGACGCCAGCGTACGAGATGAAGTGAAACGAGTCCCTCATGTTAGGGGGCTCAGTTTTGGCTGCCAGGGGTTTTGTTGTCCATTTATATTCGACTAGAAAAACGCGCTGCCCTGCCATGACGCAAGTTTCCCATCTGTCATTATTCTCAACATGCCCCTTTACCTTTAGCCCTTTACTTTCGGATTTGCCCGTGAGCCGGACAGGGGACACTTACAGAACAATACTCTGGTCAAACTGTGTTCACAGGTCTGTTTCTCTCAATCAGCCAAAGCCTCAGCGATGCTCGCAGAGCTGCTTGTTCACATTTTACACACTGTGAGCCCGGAACAACTGTGGCAGCCGACGTGCGCATTTGGCTTTTAGGTCAGTCATTTGAATAGGAGGAAACGCGTTTCCTTATTGCAATTAACTAGCCTACTATAACATACTCTCACTAGAAATGTATGTCTTTTAATACATTTCAGTTTGTTGAACTTGCCGGAAAGATGGGTTCGATGTCTGAAATACATCATTATAGCAGCGGCTCATACAGCGCTTATACTCAGACAGATGTCTAGCCTACATTTTTTATGAATTAATATCAATACGGCGTGGCATTTATGAGATGGGGTTACATTAAGATATGTTCAGCAGGCGGAGGAAGACTAATATTGTGTGTGAAGGTAAAACAGTACTGCAGGTTCAGTTTCTGAGATAAATCAGAACTAGATCCGGTGGGAATCTGGGTCTGGATTTTGGTGCCATGTTTCTCCCAAAATGAATGATCACTTTAACTGTCGCAATCCGCTTTTACTAATAGCCTACAGTATGTGAACACGTTTGCGATGTGAGGATGTTTTTGGCAAAGGGTGGCCTATATCTGGGGCCATGCTCTGGTGTAATTAAAGTTGCAAGAGACGCTTCCTGCGTGCCTTTTGAGACATTTCGTTGCAAAATATTCATGGCTAACTCGTGATTTCTTTGCTCTTGCTTATCATATGGCAGCACAGAGGCACTTCGCCTCTTGAATAAAGTTAAAAATAAATGGAGCAATGACTCCCCAAAATTCACTGAAAGGGCTATGGGGGAGTTGAGCCGGAGCAACATGTCAGTCTTGCTCTTTAGAGCTCCATCTATCGTGTGTGTGTGTGTGTGTGTGCGCGCGCGCGTGTGACTGAGAAAGGGGCAGAGAGCGTGCGTGCATGTGTGTGTGTGTGTGTGTGTGTGTGTGTGTGGCAAACAGATGTTGTCCCAAAGCGCTTGGCTTTGTCAGATAAAGAGAGTAATACATCATGTCCTTGTGTCTGTCAGAAGCGCCACTGATAGTTTCTACAATACAACACGTTCTGTGTCTGATGAAGGCACAGACTCGCCTATAGCCCAGAAGTTGTGCGCAGGTATAAAGCTTTGCGTCAACACATTAGTCATGTCAGAGGTTGGTTGTGGTGTGGTCACTGGCGCTGTTTCCGTGTGAAGACGCGAGTAGACACAAACGAGAGGGCCGGTCCCGGGTTTGACACAGAGGAGGCTGCGTGAGAGTGCAGCGCTGCGTCCAGCTTCCTCCAGCGCAGACACGGTCTGTGAGATGTGAGCACCTGTGTGTGTGTGTGTGTGTGTAGGTTTTCTTTTACCACATTGTGCATCCCTTTTCACTTTTGTTGTGATCACTCCCTCTCCCCTTCTTTCATTCAGAATATGTCTCCACAACTTAAATGGGCTGCAATCCTATAGGCTTGGTTATGTAACTGATGGTTGCACTGGATGATTTGTTTTCTGAATGGGCACATTTGGAGAACACAGAGCTGAGCGTGCAGCCCGGTGTAGCAGAAATACAACATTTCACTTTGATGTAAGATTTCAGCTGGGCATAATTATAAATCTCTCCTATATGAATTGGAGCATATTGATTGACAGGCTGCATGTGGGTGAGTAAAGTGAAAATTATATTGTCACAAAGAGTATACTGGATGGAATGCTCTTCATCTGAACAGAAACTCCACATAAACTTAATACCTGTATTTTTGGACATTTTATTGTTTGATGAATTGGAGGGTACTTGTCTTGTGTGTAAGTGAGCTCTCACCACGGCTTGATGTCAAAAACTCTCATTTTATCAGCACAGAGGTGTATAGTAGCTGCTGAAAGAGAGACAGCCATTATGTGCCTTGGCAGTGTTTGTAGTCCAGAGTATCAGGTGCCCAGTTTCATCTCTGTTAAGTCACTAATGAGTATTTATATGTATATATTCCACATGTACATTATTATTCACAGTGTTTGAGCCATCGCCATTTGCCCGCTTTCTGTGTCACGGCTAAAACCCACCCATGACTAATGAATATTTAAGAGCATGTCTGCAGACCAAGGAAACTCATTATTATATGAAGGAGACCCAGCAGATAAACTGTAGACCTTCTCAGAAGAAGGCAAAGGGGAAAGAAAGGTGTTCAGCTAATCCACACTCAGCAATCAATCCCAATTTTCTTTTGGCTTCACCATCCTTCCCTCGTCCTCTGTAGCTTGTCACCCTCTCTTCACAGTCAGCTATTTATTATTGACCAACACACTGACAGTGATGTGTCCGTAGCATTCAATTTTGAAATGTTTCGAGCTGATTTAGTCACTCTTTCGCACATTTTCTCCCACCTGATTATTTGGGTTTACTCAAGTGAAAATGTGTAAGGATACCATGCTGTACTAATGTAATGAGTGCTTCTTTGGAAGAGACATATAACAAAAAAACAAAAACAACAATCATCTTGTACTGTACATGCACACAGATGGCAGGTCAGTTTTCCAAATAATTTTTAAGCGCAGCAAAAGCACTGCTGGCCAAATAGACAAGATAGAGATATCTCTGAAGCCTCCGCAATGCCACATTTTTGGTTGTTGTTATTCCCACACAGTCCAACCATCTTCACCAGCCTTTTACCAGGTAATCCTGGTGGCCCATAACCTACATAATTACATTTATAAATATATGTTCATTATGTTGTTTCCATACAACTCTCTTGAAAAGATTCATTGGACAGTATGTAGTGGCAAGGACGGGAGAGGTGGGAGAGAGCATGTAATATTGGTCATGAGTAGAATTCACCCCAATCCACAGAATTATACAGTGCTGTTTATTTTGCCATGTATACTGCTAAGTAAAATTTAATTTTGTTTATGTATAATTTAAATTTAAGAGTGTAAATTTGGTTGCAAATTTAAGCATGCACTGGCAAATTAATAATAAAGAATATAAATTGTTGCATGCCGCAAGATTAAGTACAATTAATATTGTGATTCATAATTCCATGTAGGGAATTTTGACAAAAGACAAGAAAAAAAAAAAAGCACTTGAATCCATCCTGGCACTTTGTCTACCCCAGTTGAACATATTTGGCAGCCATTTTGGGAAAGCAGTAGAGATCCATCGATATAACGAGCCACTTTGTGGATTGCATCCAGAATGTCACAGTGCTTGTTAACTGCTTGGCCTTTTTGTCTCAGACAGTGTTTATCTTTTCCCCCCTTTTTTTTGTTCCTGTATAATACTCGTTAGAAAAATATTCCCCCATGGAGCAAAACTAATCTTTGATGTGATTGCCAGCTGAGACTGTTTTCAGGTGCACGTCTTAAAGTTAATGGTAAGTCTTATAATTAACTACAGAATAGCCTTTAAGCCTTAAATAGACTTTAAGCTTAAAGATTTGATTTTGTGTAGGAAGAACGCATAAAGTTTCTCACATCTCACATTTATTGCAAAGACTGCTGTTTTACAGCAGTTGCAGCTTTAATACTGCATTTGAGTCCCCAGTTACCATGGCAACTTTGAAAACTCAGACACCTCTAAAGCTTCAGAGATCTCTCAAATCGTTTCATACTTATATACTTATACTTACATACTTATACTTATTTTCTTTATATCTTTTGATCATAGTAAAATATCAAATTAGTGACTACTGGCTAACTCTACCTTGGTGGATTATTAGCATACATGGATTTTTGCAAACTAGAAATTATTGGCAGGCTAGCTGCCTCCTGGCTAACTGGCTTGGATCCTTCTACCCACAAAGCACCTTTTTCACACATAACATGCTTTTCTTCACATGATATTATTTTTTTACTCTTGAAAATACTAATAATACAACTGCAAAACCTATTGAGAATCCATACAGTTTGCCTTTTTAATTAAGGAAAGAATTTCCCCTTTAGCTTTAGCATTATGCAACACAAAACTGCCGTTACTATGAGTTATGGTGATTTCCTTTTGGCAGCATGTATCTTGTTTATTGATGAGGTGACCGTTTTGCCAGGATAAAAACATTTTGGAACTAAAGGTTTTTATTTTGCAACCAGTAAGTTATATATTATGCATTCATAATGCTTAAAGAAGACTTTACTTCACATTTGTGTAGACTGGTTCAAGTTGTCAATACACTGAGCAGGAAAAAGATAGAAAAAGAAGACAGGTCTATAAAACTGAATTTCACTCAAAATCCAGTGACTTTCAGAGCATGCAGCATGTAGAAGACTTTAAGGCATGTTTTTCAGTTTTCAAAGGACTTTTGTTTTGGAATCTCCCCTCCCTGCAACTATCACAGGAATGCGTAATGAAAGCACACATTGAGACTGAATAAGTATTTGCGAATGTGCCATGCTGTTGTCAGGAAGCTTTTGTTCAGTTCTAAAACTTTATAAAGTCTTCTGAAACGCAGTTAATATGCTCAGTTCTCAGCTAGCTTGATGGTAAATACAACTTTGTTTTAGGATCGACTGTTTAATATTTCCAATATATATATATATACATATATATATATATATATATATAAATATAAAATGAATCGAACTGTTCATCACACACTCTCCCCAGGATAAGCCTGTTGTGACTTACTTTAATGTTTATACATCCATTCTATACAGCACCACAATAAATAGTCTGTACAGTATAATTATTATAAACTTTGAAATTATTTTCATTATGCTCAAGACCTGTTTTGTCATTTAAATTAAAATCTATCATTTTCAACTGTCAGTTGTTTTTAAAATATCTGTCTATATATACTGTTGTTGTTTGATACATATACAGTATATACAGTACAAACACAATCCAGTTGCAGGGGTGCCCATGTGTTTCCATTACCTTGGCTATAATTGCTAACAGACTCTTGATTCATGCTTCTTCATATTTGCTGGTTTTAAAGCTTTTCATTAAAAGTCAGCTGTTTGAGAAACTCAGCTATAAGATCAGACCTTGACCAGAAGTCGTTTTACAACAAGTACAAAAGATTTTATGTCAAGTAAAAATCTTAATTACAGCTGCAACTTGTTGTAATAATGTATGCTTTAATCCTATATAAAGCTTTTTTTTTTTGCATGACAGAAACAAACATTTAAACGTCTCTGTAAACATGCACGGCAGGCCCGGGCATTCAACTGATATGAAAAATGTATCCTGGATTCTAATAGCGAAGTTGTATGTTTGCCAAGGTGCATGTGTGTCCTCAGTTCACCCTGCTACCCATATGGTTTTCTACAAGTCATGGTGAGATCACTGCCTAGTTGAAGGGCAAAAGTATCTAAAGAGGGTTTAAGAAAGTAAGAAAAGTAACAGGGTCTTCAGTAACATTTTCAACAATTTTACAGAGAATGAGTGCTGTGTATTCTCTGCTTCTATCTTGGCTTCAGGAAGACTTTTTAAGCCTCGTGCCAGTAAACAGCACTCACAGCAGCCAAAATGTTAAGGTTGTGCACAGTCTTTCTCAAGGTACATCAGTATGCACTGTGCAGTGGGTAAAGTTAGGGGGAATTATTCACACAATAGTATTTGTGTTGCGGTTTTATCACAAAATGAAGATTGTTGGAACCGTAAAGTATTTCCACAGAATCTAAAACCATATTTTATTTTATTTTTTTATTGAGTAAGCCATTCGTTGTTGTTTTTTTTTTAAAAAAACAGCTGCGGGAAATCACTGTCAGACATTTTGTCTTTTTGAATTTTCATTTTTATCATGGAAATGAAAGGAATACCTGCTCTGATACTGTCTACATTGTTTATTGCCCTAAAAATGACCTTGATAGAGACAGATTTCAAAATAGACTCCTTCAAGAAGCTGGAAATCATTATTAATTTGGATTTGGCTAACAACTAGGAAATGAACGTTTTATCTTCTTAGACTGGTTTACGGCAGTTGGTTCATGTGACAAAGGAAAAGCAAACCTGTTCAACAACAAACAAATGCCAAAACAAATTTTCAGTTTTTATCAAAGTTGCTGGGCTTGTTTCACAATAGGTTTGCCATTTATAAGTGATAAAGAAAAAAAAATCAATGTGATCATTGTGGTAGCATCAACTCTTGTAACACCTGCATTAAATTTTCAGTACAGATGCAGTCCATGTGTCAGGCTCCATGAGATGTTTAGGCGGTTAGTACACCAGTGTAATAGCTGTCAGCGGTGGCACAGTGTTTTTCACTTAATTGAGAACTTACAATAAAATACTTTGCAGCAGCAGCTATGTAAACTAACATTAAGATTAGTTAGACTTTTATCATTTCTGTGAATAGGTGAACTGACATGAATGCATTTTAGACAAAATGCCTTTTATGGCCTTTAACTGCTGTAGGCTCTGCTGCTGGCTAATATCTCAACGTTTATTTATTCACTTAATCTTTTTTTCATTCTTACGCCTGTTCAGGGTCAGTTCAGCATATCCCAACATGCATTTAGAGCAAGGGAGGGCAACACCCTGGGCAGGTCACTGGGCTAACACACAGACAGAGAAAGACACTCACAGAGGTAACAGGAGCTAGTCATGAAAGACATGCTATTAGATTCACTTAACATACAATCCTCTGTTGCACAAAGATGCGTGAAAAATCATAATCAAAAGAAAGTGCAAACCTTCCTCCACCTCTCTGTCTACCCATTACACTACAAATGACTTAGAAGTAACACATGTATGATAGGATCTGCCGAATATACTCACAGCCATGTGGCATGATTTTTATAGTAATGTTACCAGAAACAGCTGATGAGCTTAGGTTACACTCTAGGGCTTATGAGAGATAGATTGTTACCATCAAAGATAATAATTCTGCTACGTTCAAACAGACCACACTGACCAACAATTCATGTGCATTAGCGAGGCAAAGAGGCCAGATGATTATGATAAACAGAGCTCAAGGGGGTCATGTTATCTCGCCGCTTTGTGCTGTGGGTTGACTCTGTAGTGACTCTGCTTTTTGTACATAGAACAGATCAGAGAAGACAACCTAAATAGGGAGTGTAAAAATTGCTAAAAAAAGAGAGCATGTAGTAGCTTCTGTGATGAAAACACAGCCCAAGATGCATCACTTAATAGTAAAAATAGTATAGGTCTTTGCAACAGAGAAAGGTATAATGTGATCAGTGATAATACGTAGTTATGTGAACTTATAGAACTAGTATAACCACACCAACTGGTGGCTGCAACATAGCTTTTCCCTTCAGTCATTTCTGAGCTTGATGGGTAATAAAAAGAAGTTACAAGAAAACCTGCCTGCAAAATTAATTTGCAATAGAATTTCACACAACGGAGCACAAAGCACAGCCTTAAATAAAAATAAAAAATGTAATTTACTGGAGTGTCATTTTGAAAATGTTGGTTAACATTTTGACACACCATTTTACTGTTTTTCTCTTTCTGATGCAAGTATTACACTAACACATAATGAAGGCTTTGGCTGATTCAGTTTTGATAAATGTGGCTCATATGAAGCTTATAAGCAATGTTACGTGTTATAAATTGGAGTTTAAATTAGTGTAACATTATAAATGTTTACTTCTTGTCATCAGTTTTTAGGGCTGGTGTTGCTGAATTTGTAAATGTTTTCTCTAAAGATGTATTTACTGAGTAACAGTGTGTGTCAGTGTGTTTGAATATAGTTTGTAGTTTTGCAACATGACTCTATCTGTTATACATGCCCTATGTTAGCTGATACTATCTATAGATTACTTCTGGTTAAAACAGTAATCATTCAGCTCAAATTTCTACATACATCTTTTTGAGTTTGGCTTTACTACCACCGATATGTTACTAAAAGGGGGGGAAATCTTGAGTTTTTGGCCTTTCTCTCATTTCTTGTGAAATTCTGTAGTTGGCTTTCTTAACAAATTTGTCTTGCAACACAGTATTGTATGGATACAGTTTCCTAATGTGGTTAGCTTGCACCCCCCTCCCCATTGGATTAACAGAAAACCTTACTATTGTGCCATCTTTTGTTAAGTATGTTTAAGTCATTATATCTAACTGGTATTGCTCAGCTAGCTTGCAGACCACTGACCAGAGGTGCTAGCAAAGTGTGTATAGGGCACTCATGTGGTCGACTGTGTTTCAGTGTGTCAGCATTACACTTTTAGATGGGTCATATGTCAAATGAGCTGATGAGACATATATAATCTGTATTTACAACACAACAGCTTGCCAAACTATAAATACACTAAAAAGTGCTAACATCCATAAGGCTCAAAATAAGCACAGAATATTTGTATTAAGTCATCTGGATTTAATATCTTATTCACTTAATGAACTAAATCTGTAGTTGAAGACACAGATGTCGTTAGTTTACCTGAATAATGTCTCAGTTTTAGCTCAGCCCGTTGGCATGTGTATTGTTGTTGCCGTAGCTACAAGCCGAAGAAATATGTTGCATCATAAAACCTCTTAGCAAAGTCCATTTTCACCGTTTCCTTTGCTTCTGTGTTGTTAATATTCAGCAGTTTTGCAGCACGTCATTTTTGTAGACTGGTGAACCCTTTTAAAAGGCAAGTATTGAGCTTGCCAGATTCTGGGAGACAGGCTAGCTTGCTGACCCTTGAAGCACAGACCAGCTAACAGAAAGTGCAGGGTTGTGCTGAACTGCTTAAAGCACCCTCGTGCATTTGTGAAAGTTCAGCTGTGTGCTGGACCACCTCAGCACTGGCTCGTGCACCCTCGTGCAGCTGCTGGTGAAACACATGGTACAGAACTTCTGAGGCTGCTCTCATTCACATTCACAAATTGGAAAATAATTAAGTAAATGCGCTGTTGGTGGTGAAATCTGTTTTTCTCAACAAAAAACCCCTCAAAATATTATGAATGTTATTTTAATTCCAATCATTATCACCTATATAACACATTACATTAGAATGAATATCATAACCACCTTAATATAATTCACTAATTTAAGACACTTTGCTCTTTGACCACATCTCTGTGTGAGAACACCTTTGATATAACCCTAAGAGTTGTATATGAAACTCAACCTTTTGTAAGACTTCTGTTTCCTGAACTATTTCTAAATACTGTATGTGTGAGGATGTGGCTTCATTCTATATGGTCAAACATATATATATATATATATATATATATATATATATATATATATATATATATATATATATATATATATATACACACTTAACCTAAACATATCCAGAGGCTGTGCTTTTTCCTACAGTGAAAGAACTGCATGCTTGTTAGCAGAGGTCCCACACTATCCTCTCATAATTCAGCACAAAGCATCTTTGTTCTGGTTTATCTCCCAAGGACATAAAATCAAGAGATACTTTGTTTCCTTTCAGAGATATAAAGGTGCTACAGTACCTCTATACTACACAGTCCACTTGTTGAGATCTTGCTTGCTTATATACCGTCCAGGCATAGAGACATATGAGTTGTATGTACGATATTTCTTGCCAAAGACAATTAATTAACTGCCCTTTATCATGATACACTGGTAATAGACAGTCTATATAAGTCCTATATGAGCATCTTTGTAGGTTCATGAAGATCTCTTAATGGCCCGTGAGGTCCTTTTTTGGAGAGGCAAAATGTCCTTGACGTGTGTAGTAGCTGTAGAGAGGCAGTTGCTGTGGACACTTGTGCCTAAATGATAACTCTTGAATTTAGCATTATCTGCTTCAGGGGTTAGAGGTGATATGGAGACTATCGTATGAGTAGTCAGATGGTTCTTTTTGGTCAAATGCTCATTAACAAAACCACAGCCATTTGCCAATTCTGAGAGATTTCTTTAAAGCGTCCTTTCCATCACCGAAGTGAGAGATACTGTCTTTAGAATTTTAATGGCCATAAGCCAATTTTGGCAGTTAGTTTTTTCCCCTCTATGCTCTTTTAGGAAACTTCATAAAATACACCATGGCACGTTTACTGATAGCACTAATTCATGAATGTTTGTGTGGACTCTGAAAAAAGTAAATTAGAAGTAGATTATCCTCCCATCTGTAAATGGACAATGGATCTGCTATGGATAACGGGTGGTGGTGGGTGTGTTTTTGACAGAAAATGATGAAGTTGAACAAGCTGTCCTGTCAAAAAAGACTTTAACTGTCCTTTACTTGTGTAATAGTATTGTGGTGTGTATTGTTATTTGTTTGCTTGAGGAATTTATTTGAAAGCCGCACATCCTGTCACATTTGAATGGCTTTCTGTTGGATTGAATGTGTTATCACGTTGATCTGCTGTGCTGTTTGAGAGATTTTAGTGGCAGTGGAACTAAACATAAACAGATAGATTGAATGTAGGGGACCATAAAGAGTTAACAACAGTTCCTGTATATAATGCACAGAAATACATGAACATAATACAGTTACTCAATTGAGCAGTGGCCACAACATTACACTGGTACTCTGTAATTACTTCACGATGCTTTGACCTAAGAAGTAAGAGAGCATTGTGAGTTAATGAAATGCTATTTTACAGCCTTTGCATGTTTTCAAACTGTCCCTGGTGGTGAGTTTGAAATCGAAACTGTGGTTGTGAAGAAAGAATCACTGGTCCTACGTCTGTGTTGTAGGTGAAGAGCCAGTTCAAAGTTCAGGAAGACGTTTCATGTCGTAATTGATGCGATAACACTTGGTTCAAAATGTAATTCATACATGTTATAATTATCATCAGACATTTAGACACATTTCAACTTGTCAGCAGCCTACGTGTGCTTATTGATGAATCTTGAGACCTGTGAGGTGTTTTTCTGCTGCTTGTCCCAAAGTGTGTGTGACTTAGGTGCATTAGTTACCTTACATGTTAATTGCTTCACAACGTTTAGACGAACACTCAAATGTAATAAGAGACACAGCGCTCTAAATTACTCCGATTAAATCAGCCAACACAACATTGTTGGGCGGAGATGAATAGTCAGTTACCTAAAAGAATAATTTTTAATTGTGCTGATCAAAGAGAACCAAGACAGACAATAGCATTAGCTGAGGTTTGATTTCATTTCTTTTACAGAAAAGTTTGAGATGTTGACTGATTACATTGAGTTGTAGCTGTATATTGTTTTGTCAGAGGAGTGAAATGAACGTACTGTGTCTTTATCAAACACACCTTCAATTATCACTCGTTATCACTCGTCAGACCAACACTTCGTCACATGATTATTGCTTAAAATTTCCCACTGTGCTCGCTACACATTTACCTTGTGTACTAAATTACGTTAGATCACATATCCTAACCATACTATTAAATCATGATTTCTGATAGTTTATATGCTAATGAACTTGGGCTAAATGGATGATTGAAATTAATAATTACAATGTTGGACAGTGATCGTTAAGCTGTAGAGATTTCAAACAAACTCATAAATGACTATTAATTAGGTGTAACACAAAACACTCTTGATAAGTGCAAATCTGCATCAGATCCATGGTGATGCTGTATGCACATGCATGGACATGAGCTTTTCACAATGCCCTTTTGTCTCCGGATTTAAATGTACCAAGGGCCTTGAATGTATGCTTGTAGTGTGTGTTGTTGGAAGCAGTATTTGCATATTCAAGATGTATATTATTCACATGGCTGATATTGCTCCATTCATAAGCACGCCCCTTATGTCTGTTCTCAACCCCATCCCCCATCCTCATCATTTAGCCCCCCCCCCAACACACACACCTCCCCCTTGATTAACTAATGTCCAATTCGATGCAGCGTATTTCATGAGCTTGCCACCTAATACAGGCAGCTGATTAACCTGGAGACTGGCTGGTGAAGTTGCAACCCTCCCTGTCTTCATTCCCACCCCCCAACCCCCACCCCACCCCACCCCCCTCCTCGCCTCAGTCTTTGTTGTGGCGGCAGCAGCAGAGCATGCATTGCATTGGCAGTCTGAAGCATTGTGTCTGATTTCCAGCAGACAAACTGACCTCTGGGGATTTATTGACAGCAAACTCCATAGAGGCAGACACAGAGCTGGGAGCATGGAGGAAGCCAGAGAGGGGCGGAGGGTGTTGGGGAAGGTTCGTAGGGAGGGAGGAAGAGGAGGGGGCACAGGCAGGCAGGCATTCAGACAGACAGACAGACAGACAGATGGAAGAAAAGACGGCGAGAGAGTTTCAGCGTGATGAAACAGGAAACAGGTAGAGACGCACAGAGAACGAGATCAATATGAGGAGAGAAAATACACACCCCGAATTTAGTTTAATTCAAAATTTTGTTTTTTTGGTGGAGCGTTAGGAAGTGAAAGAAAATGGCCGCCTCCTACAAGGATCTAATTAATTTTGAAGGATCATCAGCCCCTTTAGTCCAAGGCAGGGTACAGGAGGGAGGGAGGGAGGGAAGGAGACAGACCCCTGGGCTGATTAGAATTCACTGCAGGTAGGCACTGGCTGCTGCTCACCCACTGTGTCACGGCTAAAATGGAATCACTGTTGTGAGTGGCAGTCTGGGCAACTGAAGCCTGCTTCTCTTGGCCTGCTTCTTTGTTGCCAGCATTCACCTCACTTTACCCCTCAGGCAGGTGGATTTACATGTCTGGATGGGCAAGGGAAGCCAGAGAAGAACCATATATGTTTGCATTGTCTAACTGTAGCCACGAAAAAAAAGGCCCATGGTATCAGAATACAGTTGCATCTGAAGCTAACCCCTGCTGGAAAAGAAAAAAGGTCAAATATTTGCCACTGTAATGGATTCAAGAATTTTGGCACATGTGTGTGTGCACAGTACATTAAAGAGAAGGCTTTAAAATTATGACTTTTTGTTGGCTTTTACTTTGACTAAGTCAATTCTGAATTATTTCAGTGACAGCGGTTAAGTTACACCTACAGTAGGGTTCATGGTTTGGGTTAGATCTAGTTTTTAAGTTAGGTATTGGAACATGGCTCATGTTTGGGGTTCAGGCTTATATTGAGGTCAATAATAAAAGGTCTGAAGGAGTTATTTGGGGGAGTTTAGGTTACTGTCAGAGTCACATTTACTGCTAAGGTTACAGAAAAGAGTTCAAGTTTAATTTTAGATTTATGGGTTAAGGATTTCACTGTAAAATATATTTTCTGTCCTGACCAAGACGTAAGAACAAACCAGTGTGTGTGTGTGTGTGTGTGTGTGCGTTTTAGTGCCAAAGAATGAGCCGTCTCAGTATCGAGTGATCACCCTCTGCTGCTAAACACGCTATTACTTGTCTATATCTAATCATCAAATTTGTTATTTGACAAGGACATTTCAAGACAACAAGCACATGTCTCGCTGCCCGAAATACCTCTCAAAGTGAGGCATGTGGACACAAAGCAGTCTGTGAACACAACTATTTCAGTTATTACACTTTAACCCCTCAACTCTGGTTTTCTCCCAGATATTCTGCTTTTCCATACTAGACTATAGATAATATCATAATCTTATTTGACCATTTTGGAGGGATATTTATGGTCTAATATGTATCTGTTACCTCGGCAAAGCAGATGATCCTTCTTCCACCAGAGTCTGTGGAAAAAATACAGAGGTCACGTGCTGAAAATCACACAGTTTTCATTTTTACCTCAGTGTCTCAAAGCGAGTGGCGTGTTTTTTGAAAGTACTTGAGATTTGTAAAAGAATAATATGTGTCAACATTAACGTGCAGGTCTGGTCAAATCCTAGCCCCATTCTATTCATTCAGCTATACACTGTTGTTGCTGGCGTTTTACAAAGAGCACTTGATGTTCGTGTTGTAGCCAGCGTGACAGCTACTAAACGTTTTCCAAAAAATATTTAGGAGTGTCACATCACACTTGTAATTATGATCGAAACTCCAATTAATGATAAATATTCGAATCCCATCACACAGAGTAATTTCCACATACTTTTAAAGCTTTATTGGTTGAAATATTAGAAGGCACTTTGACCAGTGTGGGACTAATAAGAGAGAAACTGACATTTTGCATTGGTTCAATGCATTTTTTCAGTCTGCCTGACCTTAAATGATACCAGTATGTGACTTTAATGTGGTCTGTTTGACATAATTTTTGTTTCCAGTTTTTTTAGGTCAAACTTAATGTGTGTGTGTGTACAGTATAAGATCAATTGTGTAAGGCTTTCTTAGCGTCACCAAACCAGCTCATCACATGCTTAATGTTGAATGTCTTTCTTGTGTTTTTCAATGAATGCCTTGTGTGTTTAATATTTGACTCTTTTCTTATTATTACAACTTCTAATGTTTGCTCTACGTCTGTATTGGATATTGTCTTTGGTTTAATTTGTGGATTTAAAAATGAAAAAGAACCACACACACACACACACACACACAGACAGACACACACACGTGGTGAGTGTGACTGAGACCTCTTCTAAAATATTTAATCTGCATAAATGTATGAGGAATTTTGATAGTTTTTCTTTGGAAGGGTGTGGTTTTGTTGCCCATCAGCTCAGATAACCGCTGAGAGAAAAACTGGCTCGACTAACACTAATATTATTTTCTTTGATTTGTAATTGGTGGTCATGTGCACACAGGAACGTCCATTTGTCTTTTGAAAACTCTTCACACATCTGTTGCAGCGTGTCGGTGGCAGATATTTGTGTTACTGTGGCTCCGGGTTCATTAAGGGAGTGGCAATATCGACGAGGCAGTATGTGGCATTAAGATTTGTCTTTGTCTTTTCTCTCCCCTTCCAAACACTGTGGCAGAGCAACACATGATTTGGACAGAGAGGACTGACAGCCTTGCCTAGCACCTGGCCTCTGATCAGCCATCTCCACCAGCAAACTGAAGCTTGACCCGCACTTCATCACCAGCCACACAAGCATCTTCGGAACAAAACGTCATCTAACTGTGAGTACTGGACTGTTTCGTTTTTTGTTTTTTTTCCTTTTACATTTACGTTAGAAATAACTTAGCTGGAAATAAGCATTAATACTTTGTGCTAACACTATTGCACTGCTTCTGCAGTACATTTTAGCTAAATTCTACTTCATTTGGATAAACAAATCAAATATGGTTTTATTGTTAGTACCACTGTCCAATTTATTTCTATTCAGTATAAAACTGCATTCCAAATTATAAAGCATGTTCAAGGTTTTTTTTCATACATACAGTGTTGATTCTGACATTTCACCAATATGTTTTCATAAATATATTTGTTATTCATTGACATGCAGTGTAAACGAATTATCTATAAAAAAATTTACCTGGATTTGTACAGTTTCCAATATCAAAATGAAGACAGTTATCATGGTGAGAAAAGTGCTGTGTTTAATAATTATTCAAATAAGGTCGACTACCTTACTTAAATTATACTCAAGCATGTTTATATGCAAAAGAAATTCATATTACAGCAATTATAAAAACCCACAATTTGCATAATTCTTACACTTACTACCTATCTAATTTAGATTCAGATTTTTATATCTTTTAACACCTAACTGGGGAGAAAAGCATCTGAAGTTATCTTACACACTGATCAGCCAGCCGGGTCACATCTAGTGTATTCCAAGGATAGTTAGGAGGCGCCATCAAAGTGAACACATGGCTAACAAAAGAGGCCTGTTGTCCTCTAAGCCCAGTGCACCACCTAATGGTGGTTGGAGGAATTTCAGAAATACACATTGTCAGAGGGAAACTTGTACAGTAATAATTAGATGGGAACCATCTTAATTGTCTTTCACCATGGCAATGTGGAATTTTTAAACCACGATGATTCAAGTGACAAATTTAGCTGAAATGTAAATGCTGAAATTATTTGATTCTCATCCTAATATTATGAGACTGGACTGAGGAAAAAAAATGTGTACTGAATTATCATTTTAGGAATCCTCCAATCAACTCTCTTATGTCTGTTTATAATAAGAATCAATATTACTTATCATATATTGAAATTGATTGTAGTACTGTGACATGGTTGTGTTTTCTAACATAAGGCAAAAGGCAATTTCCTTGCATGCAAGAGAGCTTCTTTTTGTGATGCATTTGCTCATGACTATTCTATTATGCAGTGTATATTTCATTATTTAATTACACTGTTTTATTACTCCTAATATAGCAGTAACACTGTAAACCGACAATGGTAATATATTGTTGTTATATGTGAAAATCTTTTTGTGAAAATCTTCATTTTAGGCATCCCGGTTAATAATGTGGTGACTGTGTGTGTCATAGTTTTTAAATCAGGTGTGTTACTTTCTGCTTGCAGGTGACATCAGTTGCAAGGGGATGACCGAGCGCATTCATAACATCAATCTCCACAACTTCAGCAATTCTGTACTTGAGACCCTCAATGAGCAGCGCAACCGTGGGCACTTCTGTGACGTGACTGTTCGGATCCATGGAAGTATGCTGCGTGCTCACCGGTGCGTGCTGGCTGCTGGAAGCCCCTTCTTTCAGGACAAGCTGCTCTTGGGCTACAGCGACATTGAGATCCCTTCTGTGGTCTCAGTGCAATCCATCCAAAAGCTGATTGACTTTATGTACAGTGGGATTCTGCGGGTATCTCAGTCAGAGGCCCTGCAGATCCTTACTGCTGCCAGCATCCTACAGATCAAGACCGTCATTGATGAGTGTACCCGCATCGTGTCCCAGAATGTGGGCCTGGCTGGGCCAGGGGGATTCCCTGTTATACCAGGAGACTCTGGTCAGGAAACACCCCGTGGCACGCCGGAGTCTGGCACCTCTGGGCCCAGCAGCGACGCAGAGTCAGGTTATATGCAAGCAACATCACAGCAAAGCATGGATCGTGCATACACATCACTGTACTCCTACCCTGGCCTCACTCTGCAGAACGGCACCCGCGAGCGCCCCCTGTACATTAACCCTCTGACGTCAAACTATGATGCGTCCCTCAGCACTCAGAAGGACCAGCAATCTCAAGATCCGCCCTGGATGAACCGCATCCAGGAGAGATCTCAACAGGTCGATCGCTTCATCTCCACAGCAGAGTCCACTCACTGCCGCAAGCAACCCCGACCGGTACGCATACAAACAGGAGGGATGCACATAAAGCAGGAGGCCGAAGATGAGTACAGCTGCTACGATAATTTGGGGGACTGCCAAGAGGACACTGACCATACTGAGGGTGTAGAGAGTGAATCCAAGGTTGAAAGTTTTGACTCAGGGGTGAGCTCCTCCATCAGTACTGAGCCAGATGCTATGGAGCAGCAGCCGTTCCTGACGGGCTTTAGCCGAGACGGGGGCGGGGAAGGAGGTGAAGGAGGTCCAGTGCATATAGAGGTCAATGACTCGTCCCCAGAGCAAGTGCAAGAGACAGAGGACGGGGACATATCCCACAGCACTAGTGACAGTAGCATGATGCAGCCCCTGCCAAACTCAGTCATGTCCCAGTCCCTGCCAAGTGCCCCGCACTACATGCGCCAGGCAGAATCACACACCAGCAATCTGAGGATGCCGCTCACCGTGACCAGCAATTCCCAAGTGATGGGCACAGCTGGAAGCACCTTCCTGCCCACACTCTTTCCTACACAGCCGGCGAGAGACAACAAGCCTTTCCTTTACCTTCCTGGCCAGCAGCAACCCCAGTTTGTTGCAGTGCCGCCCCCTGCAATGCCATCATTCCCGAACCCTATGTCGGTACAGCAAGCGCCAGCTCAGCAGCAACAGGTTGCAGGAGGACTTGGTCCGGGGGAAAAGAAGCCCTATGAATGCACTCTCTGCAGTAAAACCTTTACTGCTAAACAGAACTACGTCAAACACATGTTTGTCCATACTGGTAAGTCAAAATGTCTTATTTGTAGTAAAGATTGTTTTTAAATGTTAGTAAGCTCAGTTAAATGATTGCATTATCCATAGTTAATGTAGGTAGTAGCTGTACTTGTAGTTGCAGTAATACTATAGAAATATTTTTGTTTAGGGGGTGCTCTAACATCAAAGGTCTTATTTTAATTATGATATGAAAACTTAAAAAAATGTGATGTGAATACTCATAACATGTTAAAGATGTAGTGTTTTTTCATCATAATACAAAAACAATATTAGACAAAAGGGGATTCAATTTCATTAATGGTATTATTGCAGTGACAACATAGAAATATAGAACTGTGTCCCTTTAATATACTACATAGTATGTGTACCCATAGTTTGAGGTTGTGTTCACACTGAGAAAGTGACTAAATTAAGTGTACGCGTTGATGTTGCAGTTCCAGTCTTATGTCAAAGTTCCTCTTAGTCTTAGATATTTGAAAAATAATTTTGTTTTTTCTTTTGTTAAATTTAATTGGCAGTAGATTTCCAAAGTTACAGTTAATGTCCATCAGTGCCCATCTTTATCCTTTCTTTCTAGTACAAATTAGTATGTAAATTAATACTAACTGTAAAACAGTATACTATGAAGATTAATACATAAAACATATAGTGTATAGTATTCATGTGTTAGCTGGAAAAGTATAAAAACACAGCCTCAAAAATTACTTTCTTCAGGACACAGTTGATTTCTATCTTTTTTTTCATTTGTATCTGACTTTCAATGCAGCACATCATTACACTGTGCATTGTTTTCGTCTAGCACTGACAGCCTTATCAATCTGTAGAAATCATCATCACAGAACGAAAGAATTAAATATCATATAACTAGATGATCTCATAAAACACAATAGCCATTATTATTCATTAGAATCCATTGCTTGGCCAGAACCACCTATGAAAGCTATTTCAAACCAAATTTCCTATTTTACTTACACAAATGTGCAGAGTGCAGAGTGATGACATATTGAAAAGGAAAGTCACTGACTGATCAGTCCCATGAACCAGATCTGAACGTCCCACGGCAGCCAATGACAGATTACCTTTATTCAATCTTGTAGAAACTATTAGTCAAAAACTAACAGGATGTCAGTGTGATTTAGCATAATAGTGTCCTATGAGCTTACCATACATCTAATACATATACAACATAAAGTGTTGTTATTTCTGAAAAAAAGGTAATCAAGAGGTACTTTGGCAAATGTAATAAATTACACTGTCACACCTCGATGCAAGATGAGGGTGAGAAAAACCTCAACAGTCATTACAAAAGAATGCAAATTCCTAAAAATATGGACCTGTACAATACACACCCAGTACTATTGCATGATACACATGTGCAGCAGAGGTGATGTGTCATTGGTTGTAATCAAAAATCAGTCAGAGACAATAGAGATAGCTTTTCATTTGTATGAGTCACTGTATTGCAAATCTGCTGCCCTGAAGAAGAGCAAGACAGTAAATATACCTGTTATAAATATATATATGCTAGCTCCATTCTGCACTGACCCTGACTTCTGATCTTCCCGTGGAGCAGGTCAAGCAAAAAAAAAAAAAAAGTGAAAAAGTTAAAGTTAAATAAATTATTGGTTTCATTAAATCAAAGCAGGTAGCAACACATTAATTCGCCCGCTGCAGCAGCACGCAGTAGATACACAAGACTTCATTACCTTGCATGATACAACTTGCCTATTCGCAGTGTTGTCAGTCTCTTCCTCTACCTGTTAGTTTTACATAATTATTAATATGTTCATATTTTACAGCTCATAATGTCAGCAGAGACAATTATTTAAAATGAGCTTATATATTATTATTATTATTATTATTATTATTATTAAGAAACTGACAAAAAATACCAAATAGAAGCATCAATTATTTGGTTCGTGATCATATGGCAATTAACATTAGTATGTGTTTTTCAAAATTCCTCGTAGCTCCGCCTTACTGTGGCTGTAGTAACGTCATTACAGTAATTTTGAATTTTCATAAAATAGAAATTGTACAGTTGTGTTACAGTTTTGTAATAACTGTATCAGAGCTACATTATAGGAACCCTTTTCTCACAAAGCTGTAGCAAACAGCATCTAGTGGAACCAGCATCATAACAAAGCTAATACAGGTTTAAATAATTCTAGCCTGAGGTATGTTCCTGAACTGGAAAAGTAACACTGCTGGCTTCAGGCGTCCAATGTTGCTGCACAAGTTCTTCCATATTTTGTAAACATAATCCTCAAAATTTGTCTCTTCTTTTTTCCCCTTAATGCTTTTGTCTTGCATGTACATCCAGGTGAGAAGCCTCATCAGTGCAGCATCTGCTGGCGCTCGTTCTCCCTGAAGGATTACTTAATCAAACACATGGTGACACACACAGGGGTGCGGGCCTACCAGTGCAGCATCTGCAACAAGCGTTTCACCCAGAAGAGCTCTCTCAATGTCCACATGCGGCTGCACCGTGGAGAGAAGTCCTATGAGTGCTACATCTGCAAGAAGAAGTTCTCACACAAGACCCTGCTGGAGAGGCACATGGCCCTGCACAGCACAGGCAGCGCCATCACAGGGCTGTCGGGGAGCGCAGGTACCCCGGGCCCAGTCTCCATTCCCATCCCTATGGCTGTCCCTGAGCCTGGAGCTGGAGTGGTGGCTCTCGCCATGCCAGTGAGCGGAGGTGCTGGAGTAGGGGCTGGGGTTGGAACAGGAGTGGGTGTAGCTGCAGAAGCGAGCTGCCAAGAAGGGACCACCTACGTGTGCTCCGTCTGCCCTGCCAAGTTCGACCAAATGGAGCACTTCAATGACCACATGCGAATGCATGTCTCCGATGGATAAGTACTAATAGATAAACTTCTTTCAAAAAGAATGACAAATAAAATGGCACTAGATTTTCCTTTTCTTGTTTTGAGGTATGAAGAGTAATGAGTATAGACACTGGCACATTAAGTTTCCCAAAAAAAAAAGATTTTTTTTGTTATTCTAAAAGAAAAAAAAGATGGTGGCCTTAAGGCTTAGTAGTTTGATATTGATCTACTGGATGGATCCTAACTACAGGCCTCTAAATGTATGCTTTCCTAAAATACTGATTTATGTGTTGAACACTACCGAAAGGCCTACGAAAGAAACACATACACACAAACACACCTTTAGTGTAGATATGTCTGAATGAATATACATGTGCATATATGTTTGAGTGTATTTGCATGTGTCTGTCTGTTTGTCCAAGTGTGTGTGTGTGTGTGTGTGTGTGTGTGTGTGTGTGTGTGTGTGTGTGTGTGTGTGTGTGTACATTGCCATGAAACATAAATCATGGCAGTTGTGAACCCATACTGACCAGTTTGGAAACTATACATGTCCAAGCTTACTGTGGTATAATTTACAACAACAATAACAAAAAATCTTCTGGGGTTGGGCTACATATTCCCTCTAAAAATACTGATGGTCACAAGATTGCCTTCTTATGTAAAATAAAAAAAGGAGAGTAGTTAATTTGACAGTGGGTTTTATTTATTCCTATGGTATTAAGGGATTATAATGAAGCTGTTGTCAAGGTACCAATTTCAATCATTTTACTGAAATGTAACTTCCTGTCAGTGGTGGCAGGGGCAAATATTTCTCATATGTTTTGTAATTGTCCATGCATTTTGATGGTTAAGATTACGTTTACTCAATTAGGGTGTGTTGATGAGACAGTATTTGAGCAAAAATATGTTTCTTTTTTTCTGAAGTTTGGAGTTTAAGTCATTTGCATACACTGCCACTAATATCTTAAAAGACTGTTAAGGCTAGTAGACCTCTTCCATTTCAAAACATAAGAAAAAAAGAAAGATTCTTTTGCTGATGGTTTTTTTAGCCTTTCACATTCACAGTTATGGCAGGCTGGCATATGCGACTAAACTCTCTCCTTCATAATTGCTGCTCCTCAACTTGCACCTGACTGTTATGGGATGTAGATTAAAAAAGGATTTGTCACTTTAACTATTGTTGTTATTGAGTAGCCGACATGGTTTTAATTTGATAATCGAATTATAATATTGGGGGGGGGTTGTTGATTGGAACCGTGTTAAAGAGGGAGGGATTTAATTTGAATCAAATTTGAATTGGAAATAATTGCCATCCTGAACCTAGAACCCCTGTATAACCTGTTCATTACTATTGCAAAGCCATTTCAGCAGGTGGGAACTAAATGCATTACTCTTTATGTATTGGCTCTCCCTGAAGGCTCAAATGGCATGCAACGTTTTGAAAGGAAATACATTCTCAGAGCAAAACAAGTAGCTCCATTGAAATCACACTGTTTCATGATATACCACAAGTTGTAGATGGACTTTCTAGACAATAGTATACATTCCTGATTTTTCTAAAAACCTAGACACAGCATGTACAGAATAGATTTGGAAGCTAGTGTGCGCAAGTTGTCATCCATGCATCACATCACTTAAGGCTCATTTCTGATATTTTAATTGTTTTGTATTGCTTTTTACTCAAAATAGACACACACACACACACACACACACACACACACACACACACACACACACACACACACACACACAAACACATGCAACTGCCTGCAACTGCAAACTGAAGGATTTGCTCATTTATGTGAGCAAACACTTTCGTAGTTGTATTGTTAAAAGAATAACTGCATACAGTGGTCTTAAAAAGACCTGCTGTAGATTAAAAAAACAAAGTGCTACTTTGCACATTTTCTTAAAATGCCTGTGCTTAATATTTAATCATTTTCCTTAAATGAACTTCTATGATTTTCTTTTATTCAATTTCAAAGGAAAAAAAAAACATTTTTTAAAATCTTGATAAGTGGACTGCATTATTTTCTTGCATATATGTTGCACTGCTTAAACCAATAAGTGCACTACTGTTAACAGAGATATTATAGTTTTAGAAAAGAGGATTTTTTTTAAATCTAACATTTGGTTGTAGAGTTCACATGTAATAGAATAGCTTTGTTTCAATTTATTCATTAAGTAATTCAGCGGTTCTTGGCTTTTGTTATTGCTTGCAGTTACCTACAGTATATACTTGTGCCGTGTTAATGCAAGCATTTATTTTTATTTAAATATGTACCATTACGTGTGCTCATCCATGTTTTAACCTTTGAATTCATTCTTTTATGGAGTCAGCTCCCTATAACAGTTATTCAGTTGCATTTCTTTAGAAACAGACAGAATTTTCTTATGAGAACATCCAAGCCAAACAACATTAACAGTGAAACAACAACAGTAATAATAAACACAACTCCCGTCCAACTCCGTTGGCGGAGGTAATAATATTAACTATTATTATATTATTAATAATAATACATTTATAATGTGTGTGTGTGTAACATAAATGATATGTGTGTCCTAGAACAACTTTCCGTGGGTTTAAAGGTGTGGGGAGGTGATGGAATGCAGCTTCTTTGATATCTGTCCGTCAGTTGTACACGGTTGTGTCCCTTCCTTAGTGTTTGTATGTCTGTGAGTGTCTGTGTGTGGTATATAGCCTAATCAAACTGTTGATAAGTGGTATATCTGAACTGTAGGGCTTCCTTAGCAATATGCAACACAGGTACTATGAGAAGCAGCTCTCCAAACCTTTTGGGCTAATACGGCACCTGTAACATGTGTTCTGAGATTTAACTGAAGCCTAGGTAGGTCAAGTACTGTTGACTTCATTGTACCCGTTTGGAGAAGTTATGTCCAGCATTTTGATGCTAAATTTCATACAATTGCTACTAGATTTCAGATCCCTGTGGAGTGAGTTGAAGTGAAGTCAAGTGATGAATGAGACCTGGAGAGATTCTGTATTCTGTAATATAATATTCTGAAATATACTGAAAAAGCGCGAGGTTAGTCCGCAGTAAAAGTAGCACATTATTTAACATTTGATTGGGCCTGTCTCCTATGGTGTGCATATAAGCCTAAATTGTATGGTTCCTGTTTGTAGCTGTTGTTGCCAGGATGGCAATATTGCTGCATGCTAGTGCTATATTTGTCTCTACACAGCACGTGGAGGGTAATCTCATGCCTTAACAGACAATGCACTAAATAGAATATGTTAGCAACTGCCGAGATCTCTTTCCAACAGTACTGCCACATGTATGGCACACAGCTCATGATGTTGGTGTTTGTAGTCTGTTCAGTACCAAGTTAAACACTGCCAAACTAACATCATCACTTATTTGAAAGCAAAGGCAGAGACATTAATTGAATTGTTTCAGTGTAATGTATGTATTCAGTAATCTAGCATTCCTTCATGGCACCTAAATTTTACATATTTTGTGTAAACACATATATCAAATGCACTATTGACTGTAGCTAGATGAGTACAACCAGCTTTGTGGTATCATTGGTCTAAATAGTAGGTTAAGTAGCTCGATGTTGGTTTTTGAAATATTTGATTTCAGAATTACACTATCAATTGTTTCTCTATCTTTTTTTATTTGGAATAACAAAAGTAGCCAATCTCAACATTATCTGGATGAGGGCTAATAACTCGTCCCATTGTCAGTTGACTTCTTGTATCATAAGGTGTTTGATAGCAGACCAGGCTCGGAAGGGGAAGAACCTTCTCTCCAGTGTGTCATAACGTGTTATAGCATACCCAGGCTCCCCCTCCCCTCCCCTGTTGCATTAGCATCACATGCTCTTCACTGTCCATAGTTATATATTCCTTATACTGCTTCAGCTACTCGTGGTGGTGCTTAATTCTCTTTTCTCAGTGTTGCAAAAAGTCGGTTAAAAATTGTTGAAAAGTTGCAACATTATCCAGAAAATAAGTCCTTATCTCAATTGTGCTTCTTCTAGTTGTTAGTTTGAAAAAAAAAATAAGTCTAGACTTTTATGTTTGCAAAGTGTTGGCATATTTTCCAGAACAAAACATATTGAAAAGTAGATAATAGCCTTGAGCCTGCAGCTGTTTGTATTGTGTTTCAAATATATTACTGTTCATGTTTTGTTTATCTTAGTGTAGAGACACAGGGTCTACAGTACATTGTTGTCCTTCTTGCAGTATGTTTAATTCATCGTTATACTTCTTTATTTCAGGCTTCCTCCTGCTTTTTTTATGGTGATCATAGTGGTGTTGTTTATACATACATAGCTTCACGCAACTGGATAAAGGATAGTCAGTTATTGAGTCATATTTCACAGTGTACTATATATGCTTATATGCTTTGCATTGAGATGAAAACAAGGAAATGGAAGATAGTAATGGTGAGGGTCATGTTGAGTAAGGAACAGGTTCATTTTATTCTGATAAGCATGTGTCTTCCTGTTTGTCTTTCAGTCTGTCTCCACACATTTTAAATCAGATTTTTTTATTTAAGCTTGAATAAAGTTAAGAGTAGAATACAGATAACACGTGAAACCATTCAGATAATACTTAACTGCATTTTTATTTTGGCCTTCTACAGTACACATAAGAGTGAAATAGATAACTTCTTACAAATATACTATATATATTTAAGTATCACCATCTCCACACAGCTGGAGAATACATTTTCAGATAGTTTGATAAAGACAGAATTGCAGCTAGAGTATACAGTATCTTGTGGGATATAGGGAATATGCCTATCAAGTGCCTATCAGTACATACAGCAACTATACAGAATATTCATAGTTTTTCTCTCCTACATTGCACAGATACAGTATATACACAATGGTCTAATATAAATGTACTATTTATACTATTACTGCTAAGACCTGGTGGTTGCGAGTACATCCTAAGAGAACCCTTTAAAATACCTGAAATGTTCTATTCATATACAGTAAAGGATACATCTGCAAGTTTTATTTTTTATCTAACATTTATACAGTTTGGAGGATTCAAAGATATAAAATGCAATCATGTTTTAATGTTTAAATGAAATATACAAATACATTGAGTAGGTTCGGATGGTACCTGGAAAAAATAAATATGAAAAATTGAATAGCCATTTTTGTTTATTCACGTTGCTCTCTCTCATTGCTGTTTGGCATTTTATACATGCCATCTTTTAGTTTCAGTTTTTTGCCATTTGCAAACAAGCCATATAATGTACTGTATGTTTTGGGGGGAAAGGGCAGTGGCACTTTGTGAACAGCAGAGGGAGCCACGCATCTACTGGAAGAGGTGAAGTTAACACGCTGCCTGCCACAATGATCCAAGTCGAATATTTAGATATTTAAATCTTGTTGTTGGTAAATATGGCCATTCTTCAGATTATAATAACATCTATAAGTATGGCAGTAGTTACCTCCACTGGCACTTACTGTAAGCTGTGGCAGCTGCTTTAATAGTTCAAAGTACACTCTGTGTCCTTTGACCTCAATGACAGGCCCTTCCACATGCAAGCCATTGCCCAGTTTCCCCACAACGATCATTAAAGTTTTATCTGACAGCCTTGTTGTTTACGTATAGCTTGAAATTGTAAAGGGCAAGCAACGAGCCACGTGAAGAAACAAAGTAGATATTTATAACCACTACTTGGAGGCAAAATGAGATTACAAATTGAAAGTTTTGGCAATGGAGAACACTCTCTCTCTCTCTCACACACACACACACACACACACACAACATTCAAATGCCTTTAAGTGGTTGGTTTAACAACATGAAAACAAAACTAAAAGAAAATATAGTAGAATGAAAACCATAAATCAAGTTGAGTGGCTGCGAGATAAAAGGTTTTGGGATGGCTTATTATTCTGTCCCCAGTGGACTAATTACCACAGTTTTCTCTCTAACCTTCTCCAGCCTAGTTACTGTGCCAAATTTAGGGGAAAAAAGGCACGTTTTTAATTATACCGCTATTGTTAAATTAGATGTGAAAACCAAGCACAAAAATGAAAAATAAAAGATTCTTCTTAAGTAAGAAATTTCTGTAAAATCTATAACATAAACATAATATATATCAAAACCTGCAACATACTAAAAGTAGGTGATTGATTGCCTTTATTTTGAATCTTTAAATCCTCCATAATGCATAGTTTTCAAGTAAATAGGAGAAAACAGCTATGATTAACAAATGCACATTGTGAAGGCTTAGTTTCAAATACATTTAATGTTAAAATGAAGCATTACTAATATAGGCAATGTGATAAAGCTAGTCCCTGTCATCCAACCGTCACACTATGACACACACACACACAGCATCTGTTCAGATTTTACCGTCAAACATCCAGATTCTGTTTTGATTTTGAGCTTTACGCACATTCAGTGAAGCAGCTGTTTTAAAGTACAACACAGCCGAACTAAGCTATAACAACATCTAGATTATATTATTACTTTCTCCGAACATGCAGTTATTACACTACCCTGATGAGATTTTTAATAAAACATCATCATCAGGTAACTACCATCCATCAGTCCAAATGAAGCATGCAGTCCTGTCTACACAGCTTTTTCCTGTAGTGGGGTACTTTGTTTTTGATGGAGCACAAACTATATTTTGAGTGTCCCTCAATAACAGGCTTTCTTTATCTTTTTTTTTTTTATCACAATGCTGAGGCGATTTAGCCTCTGACGACTAAACATTGAGCCTCTTTGTGTTCTCACACGCTGTAGTCTTTTTGGCTTAGTCCAGCCCGATGAGACGATTAGTTTTAAAGTGTGCAGCGGCGCAACTAAAAACATGCATTCCTCTTCAAGTCCAGAACATTCCAACTCCTAGTCTGGCGTTCATTTTCCACACTTAACTAACCTAACATCAAGAAGGATTTCCAGCGCTTAATCGTTCTGTTGGATATTTGATTACATAGTAGCAAACATTGCCCATTACATCAGAGTTTAGTAAAAATGTGCATTTCCCTTAAATAGATCAGCTTTTTAATCTCATCTCGCTGTTCATTCAAATTTTGCCACGAGATCACAACCCCCATAAGCTTTGAGCACAGTTTATGCTTGTGTGGACTGGTTCTATAGACAACATGCACTATGCTATCACTCTGTTTCTCTATGTAGGTCTCTATTTTATAGTGCAGAGACGTAAAATAATAAACAGAAAAGCAGCAAAAGGAGAGAAGTCAAGGCTCTTCTTCACCACGATGTTGGTCACTGTCTCAGCCAGCACGTAGTCTGTAGACTTAGATTAAATATAATAGCACTTCCTAAAGGTGGTGGTCATTTGTAAAACGGGGCCATGCTAATCAATAGAAGTCAGATGAAAAAAAAAAACTGTACTAGACAATGTTTGTTTTCACAAACCAAAGAAGGGTTAAGATAATTTAAGTTTTATGGAGAAAATAACATTTTTTTTCTATGTGTGTGGGGTTCCTACGGTTGGGTTAGATTGCTACAGTTGTTTTTTGGTTTTCTTTGTTTTTCTTCTCATTGCAGGGTGCTTGTGAAAATGCATCTATGTTTTTGTCACTTGATCAGTTGTTTATAGTTTTGTGGTTGTGTTAAGTTGCCTATTGTAGACCAAAATAGATTTTTTTATAAGAAATGCAACAAAACATAAAAATGAATCTGACACAGTAGCTGTGATGTAAACTATCGCATGTTAAAACGTGTATAAGATTGTAAATGTTGCATTGTTCCTCTTGACAAAACATAATCATCAATAATCATTGGTTATGTCTTCTATACACACATTTAGCAAATCAGTGTAGACCTGTTCACCTTCACATTGGATTATATCTAAATAGTTTTTGTTATAGCAGTTTTCTTCAAATATTGGCACCTCTGATATTTTAAGGCTGTCCCTAAATACTAATCTGACATTGTGACTTAAGAGTACATTTTTAGCCATTTATACTTGAGATGGACCAAGATGTTAAGTTTGCACATATTTGTAGGTTGTTTATTAAGCCAAAAAAAAGGAAAGAGAATAATGATACACAACTCTCACTCTCAGCAATTCAAGTCAAATCTCGCTGAGGTGCTCATGATCTCTGAAATATTAGCCTTTCATGTTCGCTGAAAAGAAAAGCATCAGAGCCAGCCATCACTACATGATAAAAAGTAATTAAAACCAAACTGTAACATGAATTTAAGTATCATAATGTGGTCCAAATATTTATGAAAGTGATTACAAGATGATATATTTTTGTAATAACAACGCATCATCTGCAAGCGGAATGTAAACCGTTTGGCAAAATTTGACAATATTTTATTACTGTATGGTCTAATTCTAGGTGAATCTGCTGTATATTTTTCATCCTGTGTGTTCAAAATAGGAAATTGAATTACTGTAATTCGGGCAATGTTTTGTACCTGGGGTGACGACAGAATTTCTCAAAGATTGACAGTACAAATCAGAAATGACATGTGTCCTAATCAAAGCAGCTTAGGTTATTTTTCATCTGGCTTTTCAGGCTTTTTGCTGCCATATCTTGTATGTAGATGCTTTTGTAAACATGCACTTGAGTTGAACTATGAGATGTGCTTATAAATATGTGTATATTTTGTTAGGCTCTTTTTGCCTACGTTAGCTTGATATTTTATTATTTCCCTAAAAATACTTCTCCTATATAGTTATGAACTTGGCAGAAGTGGAGCTGTTGTAGTAAAGGTAGTTAACATCACAACTAAGCAACCCTGAAATATATGCTGCAGTAATGTGTTTTCAGTTTGTTTTTGATAATTTATGCTCCAAGTTGGTTTGTATTTTATTATTATTATTGTTATGAAACAAGCTTGTTTGAAATGTATTGACTGCTGTTTTGAAAGAGGGGATAAAGTTTTTTTTTTATGTATGTGCAAGGACATTTTTATAATATGATTTGTCAAACACTGGACTGGAGTGAGTTTTCCAACATTTCCAAGTTGAGAGATGTATTTGACAGACATAACTGCACAGACGACACCCGCTAATACAGATGTGAGCTGACAGACAAAGCACATCCTCCCAGCTGTACTGGGGAGGGTGACTAACATGGCCGCCGTCCTTCCGCTCAAAATAGTCATTTAGATGTTAGAAGTAAAGACATTTCCTTTGTGCTGGTTAATTGCATTCATTGAGTTATATATAATAGGAAATATGTATTAGGGTTTTCCCCCCAAATTGTCGCATGGCATCGACTGGTGACAGAATTTTTTTTTCTTTTCTGAAAAAGACAGAGTGCTCTCTTAAATATTCAGAAAAATCGTAAAGGGATACCACTTGACAGCTATCCAGTTATCAAAATCACCTGGTATGTTCTCGCTATGGAAGAGCAGATATGACAGTTGAGTCTCATTACACCATACACCACTTCTCAAACCAGAAAAGAGATTTGCACTAGACTTATTTTGGTCTCCTTCTATCAAAAGCAATATAATTCACTCAACACATTTTTGAACCATAGTATGTGACGGTTGTCACCCACAGGGGCAATGCTGAGTAAATGGTGATATTTGACAAGTTGTTTTTGTATTCAAAGGTACAGAATCGGTCACCTTTTTAAATGCACATGACATCCACATGTTGTTGTTCGTAGCAGGTTTTTTTACCCAGCAGTACCCCGAGTATTAGTGTCCAGATTTGAGGGGCATTAAAACTGTTGTTTCCTCCTGTGATTGTTTTGGACAAATCAAGCAGCTCTGAAGTGAGAGACGGGATTTATGAGGGAAGGAATCATTTCCCATGAGTCAAATGTTGATTGTCTTCATCACACAGCAGACTAAACACATTTAAAGATAAACACAAATACCAAAAGATAAACCCAGCCGCCCACTGTCGTGCACACGTTTCCCCTTAAAAACACTCATCTTCTCTGCATATTTGGTCACTTTGAGTGCTTTTTGCCGGGATGTCACAAAAGAAATGCTTTAAAGTGAAATAATAAATATACGTTAATAAACGAAAATACGTTTTGGAGGAAGGAAAAAATCATTTCCAAATGCACCTTTTGTCGTATAAACACAGCATAATTGGCCACTTATGTAGAGAATCTTTGTCCACCAAAATGTATCATCCTTTTTCAACGAGGTCACTCACAACAGCAGTTGATGGATAAGTGTAAAATTTTCAATAATTCACGAACAGCAAAACTTCACCATTTTATCTGGATGTAGTAGCTTTCCTGTTTTCACCGCTTTGTGGTGTTGTTGAAAGATGTTGCGGTTTGTCTAAATATGTTGCGTGTTAGAGGAAGCATAAGTATGTGCCTTCTTGTAATCTCCTTGGTGAGCTTGTTATTATTGAGAAGCTGAAGCCAGCCAATTGTGTTTGCACTAAAACCAAATTGCTTTTGTGATGTAGACTATTTAAGCAAGCTTGTTGCGTCACTTTAACCGTACAGTATGCATGAGGGTGAAATTGGTAAGTCTAGGGCTAGAGCTCTCATCTGTTGACCTGTAAACCAGTGCAGCTTAGAGGATCTTGTGAATATATCTTGGCTTAGTTTCACATTCAGTTTTCAATTCCATCTCCTTACTCATCAAGTTTGTCGCAATTTCAACAGTTTAAAAAAAAACACAAAAAAATAAGCAAATAAAAATAGGAAAAAATAAGCAAATAACACATACCATGAATACAATACAGCTTTTACTTTCACATGCCACAGTTAGAGAGTTACACAACTGCAGTAGAGATATTAATTTCTCTGAATCCATGGGAATGCATGAGTATAAGAGGTCGCCTCAAGACTATTGGTCAAATTAATTTAGGTTGTTTTTGAAAACTTGTATTTATTACATATTTTGTTGACATCTAAGAAAGGCCTACATGCTTTGAGTCTTACAAATGCACCTTATTCATGTCAGTCCATGTGGGAAAAAAAGGCTGGCAATGTAATATCTCTGATTTAGCACCTTACTACACAGCATGTTTTCACTTTATGCCAGTTTAGCTATTCTTCCATATGTATGATTTCAAAAATAAATCTCATATTTTGTGAAATTGTTTCATGGGATGTGCCAAAGTTTGGAGGCGATCTCCCAAGTGTTTATGCTTATCATTTTCTTTTCCTCCTCCTTCAGTTATAGCAATGGTATGTCAAAACTTTCCTATAACAGTGTGTGGAATCAATTTATCTCAGCAAACAGTATCATTACTTGCCATTTTACAATAAGCCCTGTATTTCACATATATTTACCAGTGATGTGTATTTGTTATTATAAAGAAAATAGCCGTAAAAGCTTCATTATGTTACATAATATTGTGACTTTTTTCGAAAAACTGTGAAGACTTATCTTGCATATACTTTATACAGAAGTATTAAGCCTTAATACAAAAGACTAAAAAAAGTGTGGAAGAATAAACTGATTGTTGCTAAGTAAGGATGATTTTTGTAAATGTTACCAGCACTTTTTTTGTAATTTTCACTCTCTGAGGTATTGTACAAGTTCAAGCTGTTTGTGAAGTTTGATTATGAAGGAATAAAAACTAGTACTTTCCTGTACTTCACAGAAAGTCTTGTTGCTGTTTTATTTTCCTGTTCTTACTCCTGGTGGTTTTGCTCATGAATAAACTGCCCACATAATATACAAAAAATATATACAAAAAGTAACCTTTTGTCCTTAAAACAGTGAAGTTTGTGCAAAAAGGTTTCCACGCATGACCTTTCACATGACTGTACTGTAAAAATCTACAGGCTGACATCCAATGAATGCACAACACCAGATAGATAGATAGATGTTATTCTTGGAGTCAATATAATAATAATAAAAAAAACTGCATTAGTGAAAATTAAGCCCATAAATAATATTAGCCTGCTGGTGTGTTGATTCCAAATACAGTTGGAAGTGACGAGATCCTGGACAACAGGCTGGATTGTATCCCAGAAGGCAGGAAACACCCAGACAAGCTGCCAGTCCATTACACATCTAACAATGATTAATAAACAATGACAGTCATACATCACGTTACACCTACTGTACAGGCAATTCAAGAATCCAGTCCACTTCACTCACAAGTGTTTGGACTATGGGAGGAAGCTGACAACATGTAAACCTCTCCACAGAAAAGATTTTCCAAAGCCTGGGTTTGTCCTGCTGTGAGGTGTCTGCATTAACCTCTGAGCTGCTGCACAGTGCAGAGATTTTCACACTCTCATTAGCCTACTGCATGTCGGCTGTGTCACATCCACCAGACCGCCGTCAATATTAGCTTTTACTGATACTCAGATTGAGTTTGTGTGCTGCAAGATTAACCAACCAATGAGTTTTAAACTACTGTACTGTTACTCCTGATCATAACCAGCTTTAACAGAACTTACCACAGACCATTTTTAATTTGACTTTTGATATTAAATTGTTATACAGTCTGTGTTAATGTTACAGTAATAGATCCTTATACTTAGGTTGTAATCTGGTCAAACACATTAGAGAACTAAAAGGAGACAGGAAGCAGATAAAGAAGATGCTCTGTATTGTTCTGTAATACTGCATTCAGGTTGTATTGAAATATAGGTTTGAAAGATTAATTCGGTGGAATAAATCCAAAGTGTTTATGAATTCAGAATGTGCTTGTCTGGGGGAAACGATGTTTGCTTCGTACTGGCTTCTTTTTTATTTAACTCTGGAATATTTAATTATTCGTAGCTTTCAGGTTCATATATTATGGCTAAAACCATACTGTTGATGTAAATGAAAAATACAGTGGCAACCTAATTAACAAAATGATTTGTGATTTTTATACATATTTTTCATTGTATATAAAGTTAATCACAGTCTTTGTACCTGATTATAAATTGCAGCCATACTGTCAATATATGTGCTTTGATTAATGTCCGACACACAAATATACAAAGTCTGAGGTAAATTAATTTAAGACACATTGCAAAATTATATACATGATTCTGTACCCATCCACTTTATTAGCTGCTTTAATAACCAGACAGTGTGTTTGCTTATTTATTCATGCTCATAACTATTCTTCCTTTATTTTGTTAGTGATGTATTGCACTATATTGTAGTGTCCTATTTTCTAAAAGGAGATGATGAAAATAGCAAATGATAACTTGCAATACAGACTAGTGCGATACACCAACACCCTATAATGTATCAACACCTCTAATTTCTAGTTAATTAACTATTCATAAAGGCAGCAGTACTTACAGTATTTAAGTGTACTGCTTAGCATTTTACTTCACAGGTGTTTATGATGGCACTGCGTCCACCTGGGACACGCTGTCGCCTGATACTTTGTCACAATATCCTGATAAGCAGATAAATCAGATTCAGCTTTAGACACTCCTCATTGAGAACCACGCGCACGCGCAGAGGGTACGGGAACGCGGGAGTTTCGCACTTGTTTGCAGCACACGCCCCCTGCTGTCAGTCTTCAGTATCTCTGGCCAAGGAGAGGAATAAAACCACGGTGGACCGTACCAACTTCCGCGTCTGTATGGGGTCACCCCTAAAATGTTTCGCCGACGGTGTCTTCTCCTCCGTCTGACGTTGTAGGAAAGAAATCTTCCCCCCCACAGGCGTATAAAGCCTGTAGGGAAAAATGCACCTGCTGCGTTTGACTAGATGTGAACGGAGATCTCCTGTGACGCAGGACCTATTTATCTACATTACATCACATAATGTCTACTTACAGGCGCCTTGGTGTTTAGATCATCCGGCATCAGAGCTACTCTAGTACAAATCTTGGTTGAAAGATTACTGACTGTAGGTATGACTAATGAAGGAAGTATTTTACTAGCCAAACCTTCACGTCACACCTTTTAAATCATATTTGTTCCTACATGTTTGAAGTCAACCAAGGACACACAACTCAGTTCATTCATGCACTATGGCAGAAAATGTTATACTGCATTTAATATCTAATAGTGACTGTCCAAAAAATAAATAAACCCTGTATTGCAGGGTTTGGTACATGTCAATCAAAAATTCCTCTCTAGACACCCCCCATTAAGAAATGAACTTTTTAGGGAAAAATTAGTTTACATATTCTGGTACATGAGCAACATGATTCAAATATATTATGTTCTTACGTCAAAATATACAAACATCTTAGGACTCTCTCCCTAGAGCTAGTCTGCATTTCCCTGCTGTTTGTGAAAGGCTAACTGAAACTACACTCCTGAAAATCATTTAGATTTGCTGTGAAAGGAATCCTAGAAACAACCAAAACCTCAGTTGAGTTAGTAACTTACCACAAAAGTAACAAGCATAAAATTCAATGTGTGCTGTTGATGTCATCAGTAGCCTGTCAGGCCATTTTAAAAGAGTTAAACACTCAGGTGTTCTACGCTACAGTCCTAGTAGTGACCACGGTCAGACAGGAAGGCTCAGGAAGAGATAATCATGAGTAAATATAGCAGTTGGGAGTAATCCACTTGGTGCATTTCATTATCCAGTGAGTACTCATCTCATGCAGCAACAGTGGAGGAGACAGTTGACATCAAGGGTTTAGTTTGTTCCCCAGAATAAATTTATTCAAGTTGGGACCATACAAACCTAGTGAATGACAGGAGGAGGTATCAGATTTCTTTAACAGGAATGACATTGGTAAGGAGGATGTGGAACGTTTAAAATCATAAAGATGCACAACTTACAGCCATCGCCCACAGCTAGTGGTGAGACACTATAGTTTGTTCCCATAAATAAGGCAGAATGCAGAGTCCATAGAAATGGAAAGTTATTACATTTAGCCAAATTGGACAGTGATGTGACAACATGATGAATTACATGACTTTCTTCAGCTCATCGTACAACACCAGCACAAAGGCGCCGCCCATGCCTCTGAGCACATTGGACCATGCTCCTTTGAAGAAAGCCTTGCCACCCTCGTCGCGTGCGATCTTACGCCAGCAGTCGATGGTGCCGCTGTACATGATGTCAGCTGATGACGGTAAGAAAAGAGCAAAAATTAGATAATGCAGGTAGAAATAACTTAACAGAAAAGTTACTGTTAAGTAACAAAAATTACTTTCAGTTCTATGTGTGTTGCCCATCAAGTGACCACACACACACACACGTTTCAACCGTGTGTCAGTCGGACCGCAAAAGCTTTCATTAATACAAATCAACGCACCTCCTTTGCGTCCAGACTGCATCATCATGCGTCTACGGACAGTGTCGAAGGGGTATGATGTCAGGCCAGCAACAGCTGTCACGCTCTGCGCAATCATCCAGCTCACCAATATGTGAGTGTTCTTGGGGTCTGGAAGCATACCTGTAAACACAGAAGGGAATTTTTTTTTTTTTTTACAGATGTTCAAGATGCAGACTAGCCTCTTCAGAGGTTGGAGTGTAGATCAATGTAAAAATCAACATACCCTTAGCCGTGTCATAGATGCCAAAGTATGCAGCCCTGTAGATGATGATGCCCTGCACAGACACATTGAAGCCCTGGTACAAGCCTTTCAGGCCATCAGACTTGAAGATCTTAACCAGGCAGTCTCCCAGACCACTGAACTCTCTTCCGGCTCCAGCCTTTCCCACATCAGCGGCCAGACGGGTACGGGCGAAGTCGAGGGGGTACACGAAACAGAGAGAGGTGGCTCCGGCAGCGCCACCAGAGGCCAGGTTACCGGCGAAGTACCGCCAGAACTGGGTGCGCTTGTCGACGCCATCAAGGAAGATCTTCTTGTACTTGTCTTTGAAGGCGAAGTTGAGGGCCTGGGTGGGGAAATATCTGATGACATTGGCAAGGTTACCTCTCCAGAAGGAAAGGAATCCCTGCTCCTTGGGGATACGGACAACACAGTCCATGATACCCTTGTACTGCTTATCTACGGTGATCTGCTTGCTGGCATGCTGGACCTAGAATAATGAAGACAGAAAGAACAGTTTGGTTTAAAATAAGGAAGCCAATAACAGTTGAGCATGTGTCAATCACAAGGTCTCCTTGTTGTGACCTTGGTGCATATAAAAAACCTCTGAAAGTGGCTGCAAAGTTTCAATGCAAGTGCAATTTAAACAGAGCCAACAGTGTTGACTAACAATCAAAAGATAATGGCTTGTTTGATGAGTCCTGATTTACTGAACATCCGTTAATTTGGGAGAGAAATCATCCACCAACATTAACATAATAAAGTAAGGTGTCAGTATAGGGAGACTTAGAAATAATGTCGTACTGCAGGTTTCACAGAAGAGGTTGTAAAACATGTTCACCCGGCTGTGAATGACTGTCGCCGGGCCTTAGCACAACCATCTCACTTAACATAGCTAACGTCAAGTGGTACATTAGCACCGTCAATATTTCACTGTCAATTAAAGCCACAGTTTACCGAAATTTTGTCTCGTTAACTGCATATGAAATTGTAGAGTTGTAAATAAAATCAGATGTGTTTCCGTTTATTTGTACACAATGTCCCAATATCACTACAAGCGTTTGTCCTTTGTTAGCTACGCCGGCTAAGGTTAACGTGTGAAGCTAACGTTAGCAGCCAGGCTCGTGTAGGTCATTTCCCATCCCGTGATGACCTTAAATCCTTGAACTCCCCACTCTTAAGACTTTCATTAATTCTATATTAATAACTGCTACTGAGCTTATGTAAAACTCTGAGCCTGCGGATACGTGATGGCAACCGGCAAAGATAAGTGTTTAACTTTGTCCAATGGAAGCTAGCAAGATCACACAAGCTAGCCGGCTAACGTGGCGAGCCTTCCGGAAGGCGGAGTTTTACCTGAAGGAGAAGCTTCACTCTCTCGATTGGGGCGACAGCTGTTTTGGAGATGGCAGCGGAGATGCCACCGGCCAAGAAATCCTTGGCGAATGAAATAGCTGTCTCATTCATGGTGCGATGTTCTTGAAATGCCTTTCAGTTAAACAGTACACACGATATACCCCCACTGCCCTCTACAACCGACGGCCTTGCGCAGACGAAATGGCCGATAGTGAAGCCGCGTTGGGGATTTATATAACACAATGGATCGCGATACAAAACGGGAACTAGCATTTGAGGGTGTGGCCTCAAACGTCAACGTCACGCGGTTCTCCACCAATTAAACCGTCTAGATAATGATGTCATCACCCTGCGTAATTTTCTATGCTCTAGGCGAGTAAATCCTGGTATTACAAAGTACACGTGAAGCAACCAAATTTAGACAGAAAACCAAATGTTACTGCGTGGACTTGTTCTTATTTGGTTTCCTGCTCAGAGTCACGCCCATACACCAGTGAAGACAGCGGCTTGGTCGATACAGATTTGTGCTCTAAATAATACTGGACGAAAGTCACAGGGTCGTTGTATAGACCTCAGTCTCTCAAGGACTTCAGAGGGGCATAAACACCATATTACATATTAACTAATGTTAAACAACGCTCAGTGAATGTGACGGCCGTTAGAAAAATAAAATAATACTGTATGATTGCTTTTCAGTTTGGTGCATTCCTCTGAATTAACATGTTTTATATAACCTAGCCTATAAGCTAATTTATTAAATATTAACCGGCGAACTGTCGTTCCACGCTTGTGGACATTTTTCAAGAGACAATTGAGCGTATGTACGCACGTGCTGTTTGCAAAACCTGAATGTTATTGAATGTCAGCTATTTGATTTCGTCTTCAGAAATGTTCTTAAGCAACATGCTGTCACGTGTCCACGAACTGCTCCGCCGGCACACCACAAGTTAGTGAGCTCACTTGTGCTAGATCTTGGGGCTTTGGGCGAGAGCTAAATTGAGTTACTGCGTATCTTGAATAGCGACAAGTGCTGCATGACTGCTGAAATTCCAAAATAAAAGTTTCATTCATCCAGTCCTGACTTGATAGAAGTTGTCCACTAGAGTGCGGCAAGAGACTTAATGTCTTTTAAAGAATCAGAATCAGAAATACTTTATTGATCCCCGAGGGGAAACTCTTTAATCAGATGTTCCTGTGAAAGTTTATGAAACTACTAGTGTTTCAAGCCTCATCGAGCAACAGAACTGGAAGTAAAATATGTTTCTCATTAAGATGATGCCAGCTGTTGAGTATAGTTGTCTCCAGGGCCTTGTTGATAGCTTATTATACCAAACCACGTTTAATGTGCGGCCACACAAAACTCAGATAAGGCTGATCTGATTAAAACACTGGCTGTACAGTGAACACCTTTATCTCAAAGTAATAAGCCAATGCTGACATTATTGGAGTATTTGGATCTGCATGTGTTATGTAATGCATAGGGTTGACCAAAGGGAGGAGCTGCTGTGATGTCTTGCAGTCAGTGCCAAACCTCCTCTGAGGAATCCTGCCATACACCAACGTCTGAAGCTGGAGTAGAAGAAGACTAAGATAACAATGAATAAAACCTGACTTAGCTGGGAAACAAGCTGTAAAATATATTTAACTCACTCATTCTGCAATATTTTGTTTGATATTAGAAGCAACTTTAGCAAGAGCAGATTGTTTAGTCTGAGTGCGGTGCAAGGTCTCATTGTGCTGCCATGGTTACTGTTGATAACAATGTGTTTTACACGCATTGCTTTGTTGTTCTTGTTTGGTTGGATGTGCATTTTAATGACAGTCATTGTCCACTTGTATTTCTTACTGCCACTCGAGCATTCAGTTGAACAGGATGTGTAAATTAATCCACTAATCCCTCTGCTGTCTTTTAATTACAGTGAGGACAACAGGTCAATGGCATGCACTTTGCAATTTTAAATTGCTTTTGTTCTCTTTTAGTGAGAGGCAGTGGTGGGTTTATTTAATCATATTTTAGTGCCATATTTTTATTGTAAATTGGCTAATTTCATGAACTTCAGGGAAATGTTTCAAACAAACCTCTGTAAATTCCCTTGAAGTGAAAAAAATCAGTGTTGAGTGACTTTAAAAAAAAGCAGATCCCATCTGCAATCAATTTGTTTTTTAACCAAAACCTTCAAGGAGGCTTTGTGACTTCTTGTTTCCTGCAGTGGCTGTGTGATCAAACTCACAAATTTAGTTTTGTGTTTATATCCCAGGAGGAAATAATATGGAGAATGGAAGCCTTTGTAGGCCTATCTGTACATGCACAGACACCAACTGCACAATGAAACTATTTGTTTGGGTAAACAACAGAAAAAAAGGATACCTCGGTGTTACAGGTACCACAGCTTTTAGTATTTCTCACGTCTTCTCATGTCATCCTCTCTCGACCAGCCCTTTCCACCCACAGGTCTGCTGCTGTAAAGATTTCACAGTCAATGTCCTGCCATAAGCTGATATGAATGGAAAAGTGGGGCTGCAGACTGGTCTCAAGGAAGAGGAGGGAACATATTCATTTTAACATTAAGCTCACCTCAGCAGACACATAAAGGCACCTGTGGGAAAAACAAACAAACCAATATTTATAACCAGAAACGTGGTCCAATCAAACAGGTCCAACTGGAAACAGAAGACAGTCTTGCTCTGCTTCTTATGGGTATGGGTAGAAAAGCCATATTACAAGTTCAGTGTCAAGGTCAAAGCCATTAATGTTGTTTCAGTGGAGATTTGCTAAAATCATTAAAACACAATAAAAATAACAAAACCAATTCGGTTCATTAAGTGGATTAGTGAGTGATACTTTTGTTGATATGCTACAAATATGTAACCAATAAACTAAATTACTTTTTAATGAAGTCTATAGTTTACACCTTGTGTTGTCCATCATGTTGATGCCTGAACTTGGCTGCTACAGCCCAGCTGTTCTCCCACAGGAAACATTTCAACATCTCATGAGGAGCCAATCACGTCGCGCCTGTAACAGAGATGCGCTCTGCTCTCAACTCTGGCTGGACAACTGTGGAGCTGCGACGCAACCACGCGCAAGTCCAAATGCGACACAACTCGCACTTGGGAGACCGTAGTCTGACTGACTGATCAGCTGCAGAGAAACTTTTTGGATACACGTTTTTGATATAACTGGGATTCGAAAAATAAATGGGACAACAAAAATCGCGAGAAGTTGAATCGCTCCACTTGTGTGCACGGTTCAGTTTTGCCAACTTTGTGTACTAGCACCATCCGATCTGCCTCAGTCCGTTCGGGCGCAGCAGCAGCAGAGGAGGAGGCTGGATGTGGCAGGAGACGGGTCACTGAGCTGCAGCGAGCCGGGTGCGAGTTTCCCAGTCCCCAACTCTCCAATGTCACCGGACAGGATGATGATCATTGGACTTCTGCTCAATGTCTTCTTTCATGGTAAGCAGTGCATTTCTCTTTCCTAGCAGCTTGTATTTTATTTAGATGCAGGATATATTATCTACCGCTGAGACTGTATCATTCATTTAGTCTGATTAAATTACATTGATTACATTAAATCTGGTGTGGGGCTCAGAGTATGTATTGCCTTTTGGAAGATATTTTGTCTTCCAGTACCCAGAACTTGAACAAGAATATGTGCATGTATTCCATTTTTTTTCATGCAAATGTCTGGTGAATAGAAACAATTATATCCCAGCCCAGGCGCACACTGGATTTCAGTTAATATTGCTGATGATAATGTTAATGTTAATAATAGTGTTATTTAGATCCCTATAATAACTTAATCAGAAAGTGGTAACTTTTTCTAAATGATCATATGCAGATAGTTTAGCTCATGTATGTAACCTGACAGAGGACAGTAGGCTCTTTATTTATTAAGAAAGACTGATAAAGTTGGAAAGACTGAGAGCAGAAAACAGAGATTTACTTAACACTTAGGGATATTCTCAGTTTCACAGATGATAACACTATTCCAGGTTTGAGTGAAACTTTTGCGATGACCCTCCAAATAACATTAAAGAGGTCCATAAAACCAGTTTCCCATTCATTATAGCAGCAGCCTTAGATTTTACATCTCGATGACATCATGGGTTCAGGTCTGTTATTTCTGCCTTGGACTCGATCCAAAAAGAGCTGTTCATCTCCCAAATATTGATTGGACTGTCCCAGATTATGGAAACATCACACATGAATTATTAAACTAAATGATGTTCTCCTTTACATGAAAGCGTTTTGGCTACCACATCATGTAAATCATTGACATTTTACACAAGTTTTGCACTAGAAGTTGACGGGATAAAGGATTAAATATGAAATTAATTTCTTCATGGCAGGAACATAACTGACCAGTTTGTAGTGTCACTGCTTTATAAGTCTTTGTCTTTGCTGATGATCAAATGGGCAAAAGATGGTGAAAGACCTGGTTGTGATATTTGACATAACAGTAGATGAATTTGGATTCCTGTGCTACCACACACACACACACACACAAGCTCCTGCAAATTAGTTATAGTCATTAAAGTCAATAATGTGACTGTGGCTGGATAAGAAATCTCATAAAGCTTGATTTGTAGTTATTGATATGGAATTCTGTTATTTTGGATCATAATATGATATAGTCTTCATATGAAACACAGCTCCTCCCCTGTGCTCTTCATTGCAGAAATACGTGCACATACTGTAATTGGTCAGATTATTTCAGCAGTACAGAACGTGCGGGCTTCACTGCATCCAGGAAAAAGTGTTAGGTGAGGCTGCCCATTAGAGATTAGTATCATAAAATGATGAATGCTTTCTTGTGAATGTCAAACCTTTCAGGCACCCAATATATCATCCGGTGTGTCAAACCTACCTGCCAGACACTTAGGTGGCATCACACCAAGAAAAGCAGTTATTTCCAAGCGCTATTTAATAGAGATCTGAATCATTGCAGATGCAAATTAGACAGACTGTCATGATGTTGTATTCTACCATTATACCTAATTGCAAAATAAATTATTGGGATTTAAATTTTGTTAATTGACATCATTAAAGAAAAGTGAAATCTGTGCAGAACTCCCTAGACTTTAAGGTGGGTTTGGACAAATCTGTTGTAGAGCTGCAGTTTTCCAGCCTAATCATAGACTGTTAAGTGTCAGTCTAATGAACATTGCCTGTGTAGGACCAAAGGTATTGTATAAATAGCCCCTCTGAACTGTATTCCATTTCATACAATGTTATTTTTACCTTGTAATATATCTGGCCCTGTACAACTCTGTGACCCAAACAATGGCAGTGGGAACTTCGGAAGTAGACAACAGCCTTCCCAAAATGTCTGTCACCACTGACGCTCCACAGAGCTCAGGGCTAACCAATGCTATCATTAATGTGTCTTCAAAAGACTGAAACATCCAAAATGAAAGAGGAGAATAACACCTGCCTCTGTAGATCACAGATGTTCTAACTTCCCTGTGAACAAAAGCAGAGTCCCACATCTGCTTCATGACTTCATACGTCACAAAAAAAAACTACATAAGAAAACACAAGACGGATCCTGTGTCCGTTATGTTTATTGTTTTCATGTGTGGTTGCATTCATCTGTTTCTTTTTCCAAATTAATAACAGTGGAATGGAAAAAAAAAACATCTCACAAATAATGCATGAGATCACTTTGAATGTGGCCATACAATACCTTTGCCAGATAAATCAATGGAAAGCTGGCTAATGTTGAATGTCATTAAACCCGACTTTGACCCTTTGTTGCGAGGCCTTTGTGGATTATTGCTAAAGTCCCAGTACAGATTGCAACTGGTGATTGAGTGGTGCTATTTTGGTACTTCATTTAGAGGACATAATTGAGCCATAACACGGTTGTCATAAAATTATTAGAGCTCATTTTCAGGCTGTGTAAAGTATCACAGGTCTTAGGTGGACTGATATCCACATGCTCAAACTGTTTCTATTCAGGGTTTGACTATTTGATATGCACACTGTGGAGGGGTTTGAGTGCCCTCACCTCGTGCACACAGGTTCATCCAATCCTTGGCTTCTTTATCTTTCCCACAGTGCCATACACTCTTCTTTTTTCTCTCTCTCTCTTTCTGCTGAGGCATTGTCTTTACTCTGTGCCTGTAATTCAGTTTCGTTTAGGACGACAGCACACAAAGATTAAATTGGCAACCTGCCCATGGGACATTACTTAGATAAAAACATAAAATCCCCTTCCTGAATATGCAATTATTTCCCATATTTGAAGTTTTACTTTAAAGAAATCATTTTAATTAAAGTGCTCACATCAAGGGTAACTTTAACATCAAAATGTGGGTTTCTGAATGACACCTGATTTCTACTCAACTCACTGTCAAGCTCAATGCATAAAAATAGTTAATTTGTATCATTTATGTGTCATTGCCTGTGTGCACACACTTGATGGCACAAACAAAAACCCACTGCCCTATGGAAACTGTCGATCTGTGTGTCGCTGTCTGACCAAGAACTTATTTGGCACATCATAATTTAGGACTGCACCAGGCACAGAAGGCAGAAGCCTGAAATATTCACACAGCTCCACACATCTTGACTGGCTGATGCAGCACCTAATGCAAGTATGTATTTTACCTGAAGTACAGAGGAGGATTTTGCCTGTGCAATCCAGCAGCACAGCTCATTTGTAGAGTTGTAACCTTCGGAAGCTTGGCCCCTCATCACATGCTGTCAGAACAACTAGATTATGGTGAACAGGCAAAATCAAGTGATTTTATCATCTTTCTGTATTTGTTGTTGCAGTTTTTGGAACCAGCTCTCATTACTAACAACCTGTGTGTTATGTTACATATTATTCCCTTTTGGTTGAACTGTTCCTATCTCTACTGTATGCCATAATAATGAGAATGGTCACACTTTGAGTCACTTATTCCTCACTGCATGTGTGCATCTTGTAGAAGGCTGCAGAGCACTGCACATAACTCCAGCTCTGGAGTCGTCACAGTGGGATGCGCGCATTAAAACTGATTAAAGCAAGTGCAACTGTGCTGCACTCTTCAAAGTCTCAGTCACACAGAGAGTCAGTCTTGTTAGCTTACACAAATTGAGGAGCAAACAAAGGTGTAATTGCCCATGCAGGCAAAGCAAGTTTTGGGCAATTTTGGGATCAAGGAGTGTGAAACTTGTGTGTTACAGCTACAACTTTTTGGAAAGAAGCTAGCAAGGCAACTGTCTCAGCTGGTGTTGTATGATTAAATTAAACTGCAGCTTTTTGTGAAGACAGGGTATTGTTAAGGGGAGAAGAAATCAAGCTGTTCTTTGAAGTGGACTTTCTACAGAAAATGCATTTTTATTGTGCTGGTTATTGAGTGAGACTGTACAGTATGTGTGTTCCTCATTTAGACGTGGCATGGTATTGCGGCCATCAGCGTGGTCCTGATGCGACTGCATGAAGAAAGCCGCGGGAGCCACTAGTGGAAAGATGTGGAATGGACACATGCAGTGTGGAGAGATTTTGTAACTGGAGGCAGAGAGTTTGAAGAGAATAATGAAATCAGGTGCGGCATCATGGAGGGATTGAGGAGGAAGGAACTGCAAAGATGAGAGTAACAGGGGTATGCTGAAGTAGGGAAGAAAATGGAGGGTTCACTAAAAATATCTGAAAGAAAAAGATGGGTTCTGGGATCATAACACGCTGAAAAATGGGGAAACATTTAAGTGAAATGCAAGTGTTTATGACAAGGAATGGCGAATTCCTTTGTTTAATAATAATGATCAATATATTGTTTGACAGCTGAGGTATTTGGTTTTCTGTTCATGTGAAGATTTACTCTGGGCAATTGGAAATCCATAATGCCTAACACATCTGAAGAAAATGTCATCTGCCTTGAAATAGCATGTAAAGATGAGGTAACTCACTGGTAGTTCAAGTAAAAGTACATTTTTATAAATAAAACAGAACTTATTCTGTTTCTTTCTCGACTGAGGTTGCCCAGGGCAATGCCTTTTCCTCATAAAAAAGAGAATATTTGCAAACTTTTAAGCACGTGTTTAATATTAATAGAAAGTTTAATGTTTGAAGACAATGACCTGATTGGTAGAAAGTGCAGAATTTAGAGCTCAGCAGAAATGATTGTGTCAATAAGGGCCAACACGGGCTTTAATCAGCACTGATTAACCAGCTGTGCCCTTCATGAGGAAACACCTCTTGTACACAAATACAGGTAAGGCCAACAAATAGGAAGTTTGTTTGGTTGTTATGGTTCAATCAAAACCAGCAGTGTTCAGCAAAAAGTCAGAAACTGAAATGTCTTTGCATACACTGAATCAGTGCAGAGATACTTGATAAACCCTAATGGCACAAGATGTTTTTAATCAAACTTTAGTGGGTGGAATAAAGGCATTTTAATTTCTGGAATGAGATGGGGTCATTCAGAGTTTTTTGTTTTGTTTATTTTTAAGCTTGGGACTAATCTACTAGTTGCTGTCGCTAATATTTACAAAGACCCCCCTTTCATTTGCCATCTGCTCTAGCCAATTTTTAATAAATATATATATTAAATGTAGTAGCTTAAACCAAAATTAAAATAGCCATTTTGGCAGGAAAATCATTATTTAGACATACAAACATGTGCTCTACTGTCCTGCAGCTTACTTGCTGCCATTTATTAGACCCATGTTTTCCAGGATGGTCTCTTAAGGTCAATTAGTGTGTTTACTTGCACATTAACATTCCATTAACTGCACTGCATATTGAGGATATTCACATATTTAGTTCATGAGTAAGCACATATAAATACTATGTTGCATTTACACCGATCAGGATTAGATTATATCCCAATTAGCTCAAATATGCTGGTTTTATGTCAGTTCTGCAAACACATATTTCTTATTCATGGAGTCACAGCATCAAAATAATCTGCCACTAATGAACTCAATAGGGCAGCTGTAGAACATTAGACACGTCAAAGTTCAAAAAGCTATAAAAATACAGGATAGGGGTGCAACTAACTAACTTATTTTAATCATCAATTAATTTGCGTATTATTTTCTTGATTAAGCATTGTTGTGTCTATAAAATGTCAGAAAATAAAATGCCAATCACAATTTCCCAAAACCAAGCTGACATCTTCAAACTGCTTGTATTGTTTGACTAAAGTCTGACATGAATCCAAAAATATTCAATTAGCTAATTAGAAGATTAAGAAAATCAGCATTATATATATCGACAATATTCACATTTGAGAGGCTGGAACAAGTGAATTTTGCTTAAAAATGACTTAAATGATTAACCAATTATCAAAAAAGTCTAATCGATTTCTTGACTAATCGCTTCAGCTGTAGTTGAAATGAAAAAAAATCACAGGTACAAAACTATAGTCACCATATTTCAATTCAGACCATAGCAGGCCTTTATGTGGAACATTGATGTGCATGTAAACACACTGATTTATGTACAGTTCACTCTGGAAATCCCATCGGTTTGTCGGCAGGTGAGGTGAATGAGTGCAAGTAGTAACAAATAGTGGCAGTCATGGGCACGTTTCTCCAGTCTCACTTTTGCTCCATTTTGTCGCCTTGCTGCCATTTCCTCCTTGAGCCTGTGACTTCCTTCCAAGAAGTCCCTTCTGTCACGATCCCTGAACACATTTCACATCAGAGTCGCACTCTCCCGCCACGGTCTCCTCTCAAGTCAAATTACTGCCCAACAATCTGGATGCTCTGCCACCCATCCCACGCGTTTGAAAGGACGGAAGAGAAATTCGCCAAACCAGTCCACTCCCTGTGAATGTCGGTTTGTGTGGTTTGTCATTTATGGCGTCAACCTTCATCAGCTTTGCCTCACAAATTCTATTAATCACCTCAGTGAGAAATCAATAGGGTGTATTATGGCTCACATATCACAGTAATTCATCTCCCATTCGCTTTTCTCTCCCTTTTCTTTTTTCTTTAAACACACACTCCGTGCGCAGACCAACAATTCCCTTAACGCAGACTTTTACTTTAGCAATTTGTTGCATCTAAAACAGCATAATGTGAGCGCTTCTTTATTATCATGACATTAAATAATGTTCAAGTTATTAAAATAATGATGACCTGTCTACTGAACAAGATTTAACAGAGCTGCTTTGTACTTTATATAGGTTTTTGTTGTCTCTCTCTCGCTCTCTCCCTCTCTCTCTCTCTCTCTCTCTGTGTGTGTGTGTGTGTGTGTGTGTGTGTGTGTGTGTGTGTGTGTGTGTTTGTGTGCACAAAGAAAGAGTCTCTGAAACTGAAGTTGCTGATAGTCTCTCTTTATCAATAGTAAGCCTGGGGGAGCAAGCACTGAGAAGGAATAATGAATAAGCTGTTCACTGGCCAAACAGGAGATTACATGAAGCCTGTTTAAATTGCAGCTAAACATGGCGGAATTTAATACTTTAGTATAATTATCAGTGTATCATGATATATAGATAGGCAGACAGGTAATCATCACCTTTGCATACCTTGGGGAGCTGTGTGTTACTAGTGTTTTTTTCCCCACCTCTCCCGGTAAAGTCACTGCAGTAGCCTTGGCAGGTTTCCTGCAGCGACCATGAAGCGGAGCCTCTGTTTATGATATGTCTCATGCCAAAGTGAGACGTGGACCTCATGTGGCGCCTGAGATTGCAAAACATGCAGCAGCAGAATTGGATTGCAGCCGTGCTTTGTGGCGCCAGTCAGCAGGAGCTTAATCGAAGTGTGTGACCGATCTAACACAGTGCTGTGTGTGTGTTTGTATATGAGCTTGTGGGCTGTATATGTTAATGTACTGAAGCATGTGAGGATAAAATAAGTATTGATATTTGTTAACAGGCATTAAGTTCAAACATGAACATTTACTGCATTCATTTCTAGTTGCACAACATATTTTAAATGTCTGCCAGTCTATTCCCTTTGTGCAGTTAAAAAGTGACAGGATAGAGCAAATTAAAGAGATAAAGCAGAAAAAGTGTGTGCCTATTGCCTACCCAAGCTATTTTCTTTCCTTGGAATCACTGGGTATAAAATGTAATTTGTGGGGACAATTATGTGTCACATTTGAGAAAATTAATTTCCTGAAATGCTCCATCAGAATGCATTTTTATGAAGAGACCTTTCTTTTTTTCTCTCATCTCCCTCAGGCTGCCTCCGGCCTTCTTGCATTGTGTTTTTCATGGAGCAACAATAACATTATCATGAAATGATTTGTAGTTTTTCATTCTATACAGAACACTGCCAATCAAAACACTCTTAATGCTTAATGACTGGGGACCAACATGACTGTTTTTCTACTAGTAATGTATTCGTTTTAGAGGAAATGTGGCTGGTGATATGCAACACATTTGTACTCAACGGCCCTCATATAACTTAATGGGATGAATCCTTTTAAATACATATACAGCTGATGTAATTCTATAATATCTTCAAGCAGCATATTTTGTAGGTGCAACACGTGCTGATGCGTCTGTCAGATGAAAAGTGTTTGCCTCAGACTGTTTGTCTGAGGGAACTTCAGGGGGGAAAACATCCTCATACAAGACATTTGATATGAGTCACTGTCTGAAAGCAAAATTGGAAGCAAAAGTATATTGGTTTGGTGGGAAAAAAGATTAACTGTGCTGAATGAATTGGTTTTGTCTGTAGCGTTACATGTGGAGACAGTGTCTGACATTGGTGAAGAGCCTGTTCCAAGTGGAAGGGACCCTGCTGCAAAAGGTTTGGCCCCCAGCTGTTCATGTGTCCTTTTACAATAACACCAGTGCTTTTGTACAAGATGTCCATGAGTACATGTCTCTGAAGATGCTAAATATGTCACATGTAAAAGGTTCAACCACCACACCAGTGTTTTTACATCGTTCAGCCCATTTTATCCTGTATATTTTACATTACTACCAATGATTTTCAATAGCATGTCACATGTTTTTAGATTGAAGAATGCACGTTTACTACTTTCCAGATAGCTATAAGTTTGTATTTATACCAGTGTGGCAAAAGTAAGATAACTCCACACTTGCTTGAGGAAGGTAATCCCTCACAGTGAACATTATGTAGCCTTTACTTTTTTAGTCAAAATGTTATTATTGTCACATGGGACGGGACTATTTTGGAAATGCTCCCTTGTTAGTGGTTTAAGTACTTGCAGGAAGATCCAAAAGGCTGCTGAACAGCATCCTTTTTGATGCAGGAAACTAACAAATTCTCTCTTCACAACATCCCTGTTTGGTCGTCTTATAGGTTTTATTTTCTGATTAGCTTTAGAATGCAATGCTGTTCGGCAGCTGACCCTCAAATCTTGGATGCCCACGTTTCTAAGAAGCCCTTGAACAGAAACAAACAAAATATTGCCAAATTCCTCATCTTAGCTTATTTGTTCTACCAAAGGCAACAATAATTTAACAGATTATACAACAGAATGCAAAAAGAAAGAAACTTGAAACATGACAGAAAGGCATCATGTATTCAGAAAATTTCACTAATGTGTTGAGCTCACTGATCCAGGGGCATTGAGGCGTGTGATAAGAAAGATGAGGCTAACTCGCAGTACCACAATGTGAGGTGATTGGCAGCTCGAGCGTTTCCAAAAGCTTGAATGGACATGTAACTCTCATCGGTACAAACATTGAGACACTGTGCTGAAAAAGATGGTGCATTAATAAAAAGGTAAGACTGTGTACATAAAAACATTAGGAGAAAAGTCTGCTAGGAGTCCCAACGAGAAGATGAAAAAATAACTATGAAATAATCATAACTATAACATAAGCCTATAGTGTTGTTAAGTTATCCAATGGACTCCTGTGTTTCTGTGAGGTTTCTTGAGGTTTTGACCACGTTGCTGCTCTATTACAGTTGTGTGCTTTCAATTTAATCTGCCTTGCTGGATATTATAGTAACCTGTAGAGCAGTGGAGGGTCTATGGAGTGCACTCACCACACCTGTTTTGGGACCATTAACACAGCTGTTTTGCAGAATACAGAAATGCACATATTGGTGGTAATGTTGGCAACCAGGAGCTTTGTCCACTGACAATATCAACCTCTCCTCCAGGTAGTGCGCCAGTATCTGCATCCTTAGACTGTCTGGTGGCGGAGCAGGGCTGCATCCAGGAGCAGTCCTGCATGATGCTCTATCGACTGCTGGAGTACTGTGCAGCTGAGGAGGCCGTGTCGCCTCTCGGCCCAGACGCCCGCATGGAGTGCCTGGAGGCCCAGAACTCCTTGCAGCATTACCGCCCCCTTCAAGTTTGCAAGTGTCAGCGTGGCTCTCGCAGGGAGGAACACTGCCTCAGGGTCTACTGGACTGTGAGATTTGCAGGTGGGTTTAAGCATTGGCTTAAGCATCTGTGTGTGTGAGGGGGCTTTTTGAATTCTCAGCTGCATAATCCATGTGACAATACTCTTCACTGTTGTTTTAGCATATGATGAGTATGAAGTGTCTCCATATGAAGAACTGCAGTTAAATCTGGTGAGAAACATTGAGATGTCACGTATGGCCTCCATCATGGCAGGTACTGCTCTTATCACAAATATTTCAAAGTTTGGCACCCAAATCACTGTATGTGATTTTTATACACTGATTTTTATTTCCTGATATACATTACACTGTTTTCTTCCTGACGACGTCCAGCTTCCTCTCTTTCTGTGGATGGCCAAAACCAGTGTCTGAAGGCAGCCCAGGACTGTGGCCTGTATGAGAAATGTGGCTCCCTGCGCTCAGAATATGTTGTGGCCTGCACCAAGCGAGCAACAGTCTCTGACAACAGCTGTAACCGCCAGAAATGCCACAAAGCCCTGCGGCGCTTCCTGGAGCGCGTGCCAGAGGAGTACAGCTTCGCTCTGCTCTTCTGTCCCTGCTCTGACACTCTGTGTGGGGAGCGCCGGAGGAAAACCATCGTCCCATCATGTTCCTATGAGGAGAATGGGAGAGGGGAGGAAAGACTGGGCAAGCCCAACTGCCTCAGCCTGCAGAACTACTGCTCCAGAGACGAGCTGTGTAGGTAAGACGGCTGTTTGAGTAATGATACAGTTTGTTAAGTGCCCTTAATAAGGGTTTCAGCATAGAAGAAGACTATCAGAAGGAATGTTTCACAATGTGTACTACAAAGCACCAAGGTATAAAGTATCACAAAATGTGCCACAAATACTACAAAGTTAACCACAAAGACTCGACTCGGCTAGTACGTCTATTCAACGCAGTCTACAAAAATGGCAACATTAAAGGCACAATGCTGAGTTTTTGACCACTAGTTGCACTATTAAGCAGTGTTTTGATTAGTGGGTCCTTGCTTGGTTTGTATCTCATGTAGGGCTGCAACTAATGATTATATTCATTATCAATTAACCTGCTGATTATTTTCTCGATTAATCGCTTAGTCTATACACATCAGAGCAGAGCAGTTTACTTTTAGTGGCCATGAATTCTGGCTACGCCCCTGCTCATCAGTATGATTATAACAGCTTTTGTGAGGCTAATTTTAGTCTGTACCCTCTCTGAATATTGTTCATAAATGTAGAGGACTTGCTTACATTAATTACACTCTAGTCTGTGTGCAAATGTTACAGACGTTATTAAAGAGTTATTTGAAACTGAGAAGGTCATGCGAAATCCCCCCCCTGTAGTATTAGTATTACAGATTTAAAACAAGAAAAGAGAGGAGCATTAACTATTGGCGACATGAGGTTCTTCTGTTCCACATGCATGGCTACCATGTGTTTCTTCTGAAAGGCGTGGGAAAAGCACAGAAACACTCATCACATTCATATAGTGTCTTCAGTTTTAGCTTAAGATATACAGTATTATAGAGCTGGAGCTTTAGATCATTGATGAAATGCCTGAGTGATTCAGCTACAAATGGCAAGATTTTTTAGACTGTGCGTGCATGTTTAAAAGAATAATTGTGAACATCAGGCGTCTACTTGCTGAATCTATATCTTGTAAACCTCTGAGATTAGCTGTCACTGTCAGCACTGAGGATATCGATAATACCAATAACTGTAAACAAGTAAAACTGCTTTGACAAAACTACTGTAGGTGTACAGTGCAATAAAATTATTAGATTTACTTTTCAGTGTTTAGAAGAAAGTTTTTTGATTAGGTTTCCAGAGAGAGGTGGGTGGTGTTGGTGGGCTACTGAAATGTCCTTGAGTTTTACTACAAAAACACATGGTTTTAATGCGAGTGCACAGCTATCCATTTCTCTGTTTCGTGTTTTGCGCTCTTACACTATCTTGTGTTTTTTTGTTGTTTTTGTTGCTTTGTTTTAGCTCGACCCCAAGTCCCAAAATGAAATCCTAAAAACAATTTAAAATGCACTGTTTCTCTGTGCTGACACATGAAAAACTGTTTTCTATTCTGTGTTTCTGTGTGTGTGTGTGTGTGTGTGTGTGTGCATTTCAGATCCCGGTTTGCTGATTTCCAACACAACTGCCAGCCCTCCCCTCTGTCTGCCTCTGGCTGTATGCGAGAGAGCAGAGCCATGTGCCTGAAGGCTTACGCTGGACTCATAGGTGAGATGGAGGAAAAGAAATTAAAGAGGTAGAAGAGACTGAAAGAGGAAGTAGTTCAGACAAAAAAACAGACAGAGCGCTGCTCAAAGGGCTCATTATTGGAAATTATGAGTTGGTGTCTAACAGTGATATTTGGCTTATGTAATTTCCATTTTCTTGCACAAAATAACTCTACAGGGGTTCATAAATGGTCACCTGCCAAAAACTACTGCTCTGAGGATCCAGTCAGCATCATTTTAAAAAACTTGATTTAAAAATTACATTTCCAGTAGCTCTACAAAATTATCCAGGTAATATTATTTCCTTATGTTTCCCACACTGTATTTTTCAAAAAGCAATTTTGTGAACCTGCAATTATCAATATCGAGAGGTGGAAAACTGGTGACACTTGATCCCCAGGCCACTAATATTGTTGGTAGACTGCGGCTTACCTTCCATAGAGGTGTGTGCTGAAAATGAAATCTTCTGCCTAAGGGAAATATTACTTTAAAAGTTTGTAGTTGCACCTCTAATATGACTTTTGTCTTCTTTCTATAACCAGGCACCATCATGACTCCCAACTATGTGAGCAACAGCAGCACAGAAGTGTCCCAGTGGTGCACATGTGACGGCAGTGGGAACGAATGGCAGGGCTGTCAGCGCATCCTGCATTTGTTCAGCAACAACATATGTCTGCGTGAGTAAAATGTTGTGAGCTTACGGCATGCGATACAATATACCTTCAGTAATAACACAATAATAAAACAGTAATAAAACAGTTTGGGAGTTTCCTGCATGAAATATGTGCCGCTTCCAGGATATATGACCATGTAGACACACATTGTTTTTTTAAGCTAAAAGTCTTAACTTTCTGGATGTGTAAACTACTGCAAAGATGATGGTGCATTTAATGTCGTGCTTGTGAAGTTTTTCTTCTTGCCCTTTTTGGTCTGCAGTGAAATTACCCCAAATATACCATTGGATTAAGTGATGAAGTTAGATACTGGCGTTGTCAACCAACAGGTGTTACCTGACAAACCTGATCAACATTTCTCAGTAGATAATTGGATAATTGCTTATGAAGAATGTCTACAGCCATTCTACTGTACAGCCAACCCTTGTGAGGCTGTAGCAGTGCTTTGAGCTAAATGCTAACGTCAGCATGTTAACATGCTCATAACAACCCCAGGAACGGTGCTGGGCTGTGAAGCGATCTTGGTGTAGTGGCTGCACGGGGTATTGCAACTTCCGGGATGCACACTGGCCCAAAAAGCATTTTCCCCCACACACAATCATTGGAAAAGTAACGGCTGTAAAATGGTGAATTTATCTGAGTGTCACAAACAAACCAAAATGGCTCATTTATTATCAGAATAACAACAAAGTCTAGAAAAGCCGTATGATTAAATTATTTTATACCATTCATGTATGCGGGGAGCCAACAGGAAGTCAGCCACCTCGTCTGAAGAAGGACTATAGTGCACAGGCCCACGCAACACGCAAAGTATTTTTTGGCGTATGTGCCCAGTGAGCAAGTTTCACAGGAATGAACAGTGGTGGAAGAAGTACCCCGATCTTTTACTTAAGTAAAAGTAGCAGTACCATAGTGTAGAAATAATCTGTTACAAGTAAAAGTCCTGCATTCAAAATCTTACTTAAGTAAAAGTACAAAAGTATTAGCATCAAAATATATAAGTATAAAGTAGCATAAAATGGAAATACTCAAGTAAAGGACAAGTACATCAAAATTGTACTTAGTACAATACTTGAGTAATGTACTTTTAGTTATGTTCCACCACTGGGAATGAATGGGGTGCCATTTTTGAACTCGTTATCAGTTGTATACATCCATGGCTCATAATGACAATGCTAACATGCTAATGTTTAGCATATTTATAATGTTTACCATGGTTACAATCTTAGTTTTGAATATTAGCATACTAACATTTGCTAATTAGCACTAAACAAAAAGTACTACTAAGGCTGATGGGAATGTCATTAGTTTTGAAGGTATTTAGTCAAAATGTGTGATGTATGAACTAAATTTAATGGCAATCCATCCAGTAGTTGTGGAGATAAATCAGTCTGGACCAAAGTGGTGGACGGACCGGTCCATAGCCATCCCTAGAGCCATGCAACTAACGTGGCTTAAAAGTACAAATCATTTTCTAACCAACATATTCAAATGTATTTTGCCCAATCATGCACAGTATTTACAGAGTTGGTAGCAGTAACTATGCTTTTAAAAGTCACTGATAATATTTTGGTGATGCTTCAAGGATGAATAACAACGTGAACCTAATGAAGATGGCCCCTGCTGGTTCTGTTTCAGGCAATGCCATCAGCTCCATGGGAATCTCCGCACCTACTCCTGTGGAAAACACTCCTGTGCCAGCTTCTCAGCCCCCCCCGCGCATCTACCAGGAGAGGGTCCACGTCAGCGTTAACACTCTCCCTGAATTCAACAGTGTAAGCTTTTTCTACTTCTTCACTGTCTCACCATATGCTAGTGTTGGACACTTAAGAAGCTGAACTGATGAACTGAGGAGGTTGACTGTATATCAGGTGGTAACACCTAGGTATCACGGCAGGGACTGTAGCAGTGAGTTGGGCCCAGCAGCTCCCTCCTCTACTCCTACCTCTCATTGTGGCTGAGGATTAGTTGTAAGTGTTTGCAGCATTAGACTCAACCTTCACTCTTAATATTCATATGCACACACATCTGCTCCATATCCCCCATTTTCTCACCATTTTAATTCTCCCCATTCCACATTTCCTCTTTCTCCTACCCCATCCCACAATCCCTTACAACACCGAAACCCTGCCACTGCTGGGCTGCATACTGGACATCCATATATACAGTTTATTTAAAGATGATGCATTTGAGTTTCCTAATTATTGTGTAGCATTGAAGTTGAGATGATGCATTCTAATTCAAGGAACAAACAGTTTCCTATGACATTATTAAGCTTTAAATTTGATTTGAGAAAAAGCTCAAACTCAATTGCCCATTAAAATTTTTAAATGGAGACTGAAAAATCGATTACTATGCTACAACAGTAGTAGAAAGGAGGAACAACAAGTGATCTGCTCTAGTTTTGATGCCAGTGACATGTCAACGACATTTGGAATAAATTTTAAAAAATAAAACTCAAGAAAAGATTTGAGATATAGGCTCTTCTAGTCTCTTTTCAGCTAGTACACCCTCCTCTCTGTCTGTGTTCAAATGGAGGCTTCACTGTAATGAGAGCTTTCTAAAAGCAGTTAGTGGGAACAATATGTGAACTATAAAACCCTTCAACAGTGAGAGGTTGCTGAATTATGATTCTATACCTAAATCAAAGTGCAAACACCAGGAAAAGAAGGAAACACAATATAAATTTAAGTTCTGTAAAATATTATTTTGATTATTCACTCAAATGTAGTTTTCAAAATGTAATTAACTGGAAGTTATTTTTGCATTCATATTCGTAATGGGTGTGATGTCATATTTTGGAGGGAGGTTAGTTTGCTACAAGTCTTTAGTTTGTATCTCATGATCATCATTTTTACATTAGAACATTTTTGCATTGTTCAAATCACAATTTGTCAAAAAAAGGTGAAATCTGTGTACAGCTGTAGACAGTGGGGGCAGCGGGGAGTGGCGAGCTGTCAGTGTGTTTATCTGTTTATATATAGTTGTCCCCCCCTCACAGCTTTGCCCTCCACAGCTGCAAATTTGACTTCATGCTGAGTGGCCCTCTGTTTTAAAGTGCTTTTGTGGAAGGACCAAATCAGATGGCGAAGGCCAATGTTTGATGCACACTGTAAATGTCTTTATACTGTGTTTATATTTGTATTTCTGTCAACAGATATACCTCAGGCACTTATTTTGGTAGACAGTTTGGTTTTGAGCCAAGTAACTAAACAGATTTTGGTGGATCTTGATCTGGGATTTCTGCCAGTACCTGGTTATTGTTTTTTTAGCCACATTGATATGTGGTAGCTTTTTTATGGATACCTCCAAATCAGACTTACTGTATGATAATACATAAAAAAAGTAAGTATTGTATCATCTTGCTGCATGCTTGCTTGCACTGATATCTCTCACTGTTATAAACAGTTTCACGCACCAGGAGGCCTGTTAGTTTGTCTGGTTTGGTCTAAAAAATAGCTTCTAGGAAATATAGAACATACCGTTGTCTTCATGATTAGTATGCAGATGCAGGAATTTAAATAAAATCCAACACAGATGAACTTGTTGCCCAGTGATCACTTATGAACATATAGTATGCCTCTATTTTCCACCACAGAAAATACAGAGGGTGGACTCAATAAAAGCAACACCTGAATAACATGATTCACAACAAACTTTCAAAAGTAACCAAAGAAATGTAAAACTATTATGGCATGACTTGTTCAAACTCTTAACATAATAGGTTAGCTTCTTGGTTCTTTTGGCTGCAGCATTAGGATATTTTAATATGTAGTTTTAAATTCTGTGTTGATGTGGACTTTCTCTTGAAGTTTACATCCCAAACTTCCCTCCACGCTCCACCACTTCTGTTAATTGGAAGAATCACTCTTTCCCTGCTTTTACAGATGGAGGACAGTGAGGAAGAGGAGCAGGAGGAGGAGGAGGAGGAAGAAAGCGAGGAATTCAACGTCATGCCACCATATTCTGAGAAGGACTCTAACACTGAATCGGGGGCTAGAGGGAGTAAACGGGGAGCAGCTAGCCGAGCAGTACCCGTGTTACTATTACTGCTGCCTACACTCATCCTGGACTGGGAGTGTTGGAGCTACTGAAGCCTCCATCTCATTCTCCGCTCATGTTTTACACTCACTACCACTTTCAAATCCATCACAGCACCCAGAATGAACCACGGAGGACATTTGCGAGGAAGAAATGCTCCATTTCTTTTTCTTTCTTTTTTTTTTTCATTTTTAAAACACCCTCACTTTATTTTATGATTCAGTTTCTCCAATCACTGCCTCCTCAAGAGCCAAAAGATATCAGTAGTCCTGCAGTATGTCTTTGCTTGAGTCCTCTCCTATAGAAACGAAGCGAACAACATGAGGAGATATATGAGTGCACGGCTGAATTTAGAAATGCTGTCTGGGCAAATACTCTATCTAGAGTCTGCTTCACACTCAAAGTACATCCCCTCTTTTAACAAGAAGCACATCGCCCAAGGCCACATCCACTATACACACTCCCAAAAACCATAACTGGTCTACTCCACTGCAACCAGGCCTGAGCACGGCTTTTGATTTCTATTTCATGACTCATGTCACATCCGTTTCTCTGTTGCCCCTTTGGCTCTTCCTCTCTCTCCTTCATACTATGGTTGAGTAAGATAATCCACTTTACAACAAGCTAATACGAAACTGCACCACACTTAAACTGCTTTGTACCTTTGGAAAAAAAAACACTTTTTAAAATTGCTTCATTTAAAAAGTCATAAGACACGAACCAATGTGTTGTCACATTATGTATAATCTTATGTCTTTTCAACCTTTGTTTCCTCTCACTTTGTGCACCATAAAGCAGAGTGCAACACTCAATCTGCTCTGCTTCTTTTGTTAACACGCCACTTAGTATTATTCCTACCAGGGTGAGTGGCTGAGAATTCAACCACCAAAAGTAATGAGATCAAATTCTATTGCAGAAATGATGAGCAGAGAAAAGAAACATGAGCAATTACAGCACAATTCAAATTGCTCAGCACGTAGGGGAAGTTTGGAGTAAGGCTCAGGGGAGGAAATAGCCAATTTACTGCTGTCATACCCTCTCACTTTTTTTAAAATCCTTAGGAGGTGTGCTTTTAATACTCCTTCCCCATTATGTGCTTTAGATGTTGTGAGAGCAAGATGCGGAGATAGGGATGGACACAGGAGGCTGTAAAGCCTTCTGGCTGCTCTAATCATTGAGCAGCACATTGAGCCATTCTCTCTGCCTAAAATAGCTTTTGCTGATGATAATGATTTTTTTCTCTTATGGCTCATTTTCTTGTGAAATTACGCAGCTGCAGGGATGTAGGTAAAGAGAAGTAAAGGGGAGTTTTTGTATAACTGCAGTGATACAATGATGGGTGACTTCAAACAGCAGTCCACTGACCTCACCATCTTCAGACAGATCAGAACTGAAAATTTCCAAAGACTAATCACAAAAAAAAATCATTCTTAGATGTTTGAATATCACTTGAGGAGGCAGCATGGCCCTACCACTTTTCACCCATCACTACTGGACTTGTTTACATGATGGTTCATTGACATGTAGACTGAACATTTGATAAGGACAGACAGTATAAAGGCAGAAACGCACAGAAGTGTATGAGCTATGCTTTTGCAAATGCAGGTCCATCACTACTTCAAACTTGGGTTAGATTTTTAGAAGTAGGACTTAAATGGATGTTGTAAGGTTAGTAGATCTGTAGTGACTGTTACCCACTTCAGGACAAAATGACATCATGCAGGTTTTTGACCACTTTCTTGTTGAGAGTTTGGAGCTGAGAAGTGGGTGAGGAAAAGGCCAGTTAACAAAGCTCTGAAGTGTGACTGCAAGCTTAGTGGGTACAAGAAAATTACATATTTGGACAGAATATTTTAAATAAAAAGTCTGGCTGGACAACCAGCTGTTATCCAAATATATGAAGCAGAACCAGACCATAGAAGAGACGTGTTGATAAATAAACATGCTAAAGAAACATTACCCATCATAGTATCAGTGATGCTGCTTATTCAAATCTGTCAGCTACAGTTATTCATAAAGCATCAAATTAACAGCATCCATTGCCAAATATCAATAATTGCATCAGTGTGCTTTGGCCTTAATGACTGAATGTGAGTTTACATGTATTTTCGCATTTCAATAAGTTTGTTTATATTTGTAAACTATGTAAAGTAAACATTTACATTAAACGTGGCTTGTATTTTTTGATGAGTTAAGGGGTTTCATCCTTCATCCATAAGTTCTTTAAGAATATATGTGAATATTTCCCAAATTAGATTTTTTTAGTTTGTATCTTGACTATGTTCATTTCACATGCTAACCTTATTTTAAAGACATATCAAACATGCCAAATAATTCTGACTGTAATGTGTAATAACTGTAATTTTGTGACATAGCCGAACAGTGTGCCGATTTGTTAAAAGAAGAATAAAAGTCGCATTGGAAATTTCTAACAGAACAAAAGTGCCTTTGAATGACCAAGAAATTACTGCAATTGTTTGAACTCCTAACATTTTAACATTTTCTTCTTCTGAACATTTTTCACAAATTGCACAGGAAAAGACTGACACATCCTGATGGGATTGGGAGTATTGCTGACAAGTCAATTTCAGAGCAAATTGGTGAGTTAATCACCTTGGTCGAATTAAAATTGAAATACATGCTAAAATATACTGCTTCAATACTATTTGGACTTTAATGTGCTTTAATTAAAAACTGAATGGTTTAGAAACTCTAAATAAATGAGAAATCACTGCGTTTTCTCTGGCTCACAGCCACTTTTGGACAAACTGAGCCAGGACTCTTGTGTTTATATTTTACTTCTTACTGACGGAGGTGATTACAGGGTCTTGGGGCTTCTACATCCAAAATGACACCACTGTGGCAGGAACAAGCTACAGTGCAATGATTTCAGATAAAAAAAGGAGAGGCTGTAATGTAAAATAACTGAAACTGGCATCGGCCTGTGCTTTAATTATAAAAAGTACAGGATGAGGGCTCTGGGTCTTTGTTTTTTATGTCCAAATTCAGCCAACCGTCTACAAAGTTAAGTTGTTTTATTAATCCCCGTGAGGAAAAATTATCTTCTGCATTTTAACCATCTTAACTATTTAGGAGCAGTGAGCAGCCACCAAGCTCTCAAGTTCTGAGGCCAGTTCTGAGTGCTTTGAATTTTTTTTACTACAAATCATATATATTTTAAATCCTAGCTTAACATTTTGTGCCAGTAACAGTGGTGCTTTTGCTGCTGTCCAGGTGTCACTTCTATTAAGTTCTCTGAGTGAAAATCAATCAACTCCTGAAACCTGCTGTGTAGCTGTTTAGTCCGTCACAATCACATGTTTGTTGAAGTTACATTATTGTTATGAGGTAATGCAGTGCAGACTTTTCAAATCGATCTGCACTTAAACTACATTGCCATACAATGATAATATAACATTGACAAAATTAAGCCTTTTTCACAGCAGACATTTTGACTTGACATAAAACACAGGTGTTACTAATAACATTAATATGACAGTGTGACAGTGAGCCAGCATGCACACTACCAAGATCCTGAAACTGAAGAATCTAAATGGAATTCAGCCATCATTAAGATTATTATTTACACCTGAGCTTTTATTACTGTGACATGTTTCATGAAAAAGTCCTTTTGATGCTTGACTTGATGGTCACTGTTATGGATTGCTAATTGATATTTATGCTAACAGCGTCGCTCTAGGACAGTGGTTTTAAACCACAGCAACCCTTTAGCTTAAGGTATTGATTTGCTTTGTCTTTGAGATCTTTTAGCATTTTGAGGTTTGTTTAAAGTGACAAATCTTTCCATCCTTGCTGTGACGGTCATTATTTCTGACTGCAGATTTTTGTGAAAGTTAAATTATTGTTATGAGGCAACTAATGCGGTTTCACGAGTGTGCTAAATGAATTTCAAACTCCATTGAAATTAATGGAAACCAACAGCTGCCTGAACAGCAAATACATAAAAAAAAACATTTTTAATTTGGGGTGTGAGGAAAAAGGCACCAACACAAGAGAGAACAACAACTGCACTCACAGTACAGCTCTATTTGGGTTCAAACTCAGGACCTTGTTTCTGTGAGGCGACAGTAATCACAACTGAGCCACTGTGCCGCCCCAGCACCGTCCTCGTAATATATATAAAAGATAAGCAGTTATGTTAATGTGGTTATTAATTAAGTAAATCAGTGCACTCCTTTGCAGATAATCTTATGTCAAAATACAGTACTTGGCATCACATATTACATGGAATGTATTAATATGAACTCAGGCATGAACTCTGAATCCTAAAGCACTAAGGAAAATTAGGTTTTCTTATTAATATGATAATTTGTGCAGCAAGAAACTCCACAGTCTAATCAGATCACCCACTTAGTTTCTCTCCAGTTTCTAATATTGTGTGCTGTTCTTGTGTTTTCTGTCTCCGCACAGATACACAGACATGTGTCACTGAGTAAACATAAACAAGATTTACTTAAAAAGTTAACCCAAGTACAAATCTTAAATACATCTTTAAGTAAAGCTAGATCCAATAACCTTAACCTGCTTGCTAAAGTGATGCTGTCAGGACTGCAAGTGCTTGGTATGTGGACAGAGCTGGTTCAGAAAAGTTGTGGGAGATATTTCCAGACAGACACACAAACAGTTCACCAGTGAATTGCCATGTAATGATCGCAGAGCATCCAATGAGGAAGTCCCTCAGCATCAGGTAAAAAAAACATTCAGGTAGAAGCCAAGTGTATAAGGGTGACACATTAGCTGTGATTGTACTGCTTCATTGATTCAGGATGTAATAGTTCACTACTGCACATGTATGATGCATCATTATCAGCAGTCATGTCCTTTAAGCACGGCAGGATTTGGATTTTATTCTCAAAATACTTTTACTGATTTTATAATTGTGTCTTTGGGACAGTGCTGTGAACAACTCTACAACTCTACCAGGGCACGTCTGTCTTGTAGCAATGACAGGGTGATCTAAATTCTGATGGGTTTTGTACAGTGGCATGCACATGCCATTTCATATTGTCTGTAATTTTGGAAAATATATGTAAATACGACCACCTAATGTGGCAATGACCAGCGTTGTGTTGCGTGTTTTGTTTTATTGTGAAGTCACTGTGGACTTTTTCTGTATTAAATCAGGCCATGACCTTTCCCTAATCTGAACTGAGTGCTGTAAGAGCCTAAACATAACCATGAAATTGTTAATAATGCTGTAGTCACAACAAGTGCATTTTGTATTGCAAGATCAGATATTTTAGAAGAAAACAAATGAAATACATGGTCATTGAACATTTTGCCAATTTGTTCAATATCAACATTTATGCAACTTGCCAGATACATTTATTAACATTTCCTCATTATGTTAATACAAAATATAATCCGGTCGGCATTACATTTCCTTCAAAACATATTTGATGTTGCAAATTAGTAGTAGGCTATCATTGTAATTTAGAGAGAGGGTTGTTTACTAACATCTTCTGTAGGAAAAGCTCAGGTGTAAATAATTGAAATGAATCATGTTTGAATTCCATTTAGCTGCTTCCGTTTCAGGGTCCTGGTGTTGTGCCTGCTGGCTCACTGTCACACTGTCATGGCTCACTGGGACACTTGCATAGAACAGAGCCACCGTTAATGTTATTAGTAACATCTGTGCTTTACTACTATGACAAGTCAAGATGTCTGCTGTGAAAAGGGCCTATTGTTCTCAATTCCCTAGCCCATCACCCCAAAAATGTCCTGCATACACACCTGATTACTATTAGCCACCAGCCTCAGTCAGCAATCACCACTGCTAGCTTTGTCAGGTTGCCCTAGCTTTCAAACAAGTTCTCTGTTTTGACTGCCAGGCTTTGGTTTTGTCTGTCTTTCTGACTGAATATCTTCTGAGAACATTTCACCCCATTAGGTGGATGGGAGTTCAGAAATAAAGCAACTTACTGCTTTGTTGAAATGACAATAACTGTTAATGGCTACAATTAATCTGTTCCAGCTCTGAAGTCTAGTCTGTCTCACTTGGACTTGGACATTCTTACAGGATGTTAACTAGGTTTAATGCTGCTTCCAGCCCCAAAAACGATCAACAACTATTAAGAATTAGCAAATAGCACTGGCAAAAAATAAAAGAAGAAAGAAACTATGTTTTCTAACAGAAGGTCAGATTTCAAACAATGAACCCTATGGTGTCTATGGGCTTTCATCATCATAAAACACGACTTTCTTTTGTTTCAATATATATTTAATATTTTATTTTAGTAATTTCCACAACTGCAACAGGTATCCAAGGCGTTTACGTTACCAGGGTAACACACGGAGGAAGTGACAAGACTCCTAAACTAACTGTTTGCTTCTCTGCTGCATTTGGGAATAATTTGCTCGGCTACATGAAAAAGATTTGCAGATATAATAAAATGAAATCAAACTTCATATTGTTGAGTTGTGTTTTCTCTGTTATCTTGGTCTTCATAGATCATTACCAGGATTTTCAAGTTCATTATGATGTTGGATTTGGCTTATTGTTCGCAATTGCATCGTCAAATACTCAAACGTTACTTTTCAAAAATGACAAAACTCTGAGAAAAAGAGCAAAGTGACATTTTGTGGCCTTGTAACTTTCTGCAGAAATAACATCAGTCACCACACCTGTACATACAGTACCTGTGGAGCAGATTTCTTCCAGACAAATAAAGAATGATGGCATGCAATTATTTTCATCCATGTGGGAGATCTTGATTGTAATTTACTCTGACATTTTGCAAAGAAAAGAGGCCTACTTACAGTTTATTACAGTTTGGTTGCAAATGAGAAGGAGGGAAGGTCCTCCTGATGAGAATATGTAACTGGAGATGATCTAACTCTGTGTGAGGTGAGAAATAACCATCACTTAGTCTTACTGTCCTTGGCTACCTGCTATAAAATCTATCTTAAAAAGAGATCATGTATAAGAGATTAATTTTAATCATCCGCAACTTTTATTCTTAATTTTCTTTTGTAGGCTTTTATTGTTCTACTCAGACATATGAGAAGGATTTGTACTGCCATGGTTCTGCCGCCCTTTTGTTTATAAATTACATTATTCAATAAAGCATTTTTAAAAATGCAATAAAATCCAAACAAATTATCCAGAGAAAACAAGGCAAAACAACTTTGGACAAGGGCAAAGACAACAAGTTTTGAAACAGGGCTCATATGCTACTTAAAGGGGCTAATATGCTACTTACTGCAGGTCCAGATCTACTTTTTACCTCAGATGTAACAACAAAAAATGTCTGTAGTTCTACCAATCTGATGTTTCAGCTCCACACAGTTCATAGACATGAGGTTGTCTTCATCTCTGCCAGCAAAATGTGTTAATCTCGTCCGTTCTTTTCAATATCCACGTGACTCCCGAGTCTGAAAGACTGAGTCGTTACAGAGCACTTTATCTTTTTACACCAGTGAATGAAGCCTCAGAAGTAATGGTGGAACAGGGCTGTTGTGACAGCCATGTAATGTCCAAATTATCAATCTGAGCCTTTTGTTGTTTGATGATTTCAGGCTGATGAGCTCAATTAGATATTGTTTGTTGTTTGGCACTGACACATCACTCCTCCATTTTTAGTGTGTGTTGATATGATAAAGTCTGGTGGGAACAAAAGTCTTTTGAGTTGGGCATAAGTTTCTGTGTGTGTGTGTGTGTGTGTGTGTGTGTGTGTGTGTGTGTGGTATTCATCACGTTGTTAGGACACAAATATGTCTCCAGTGGGAGTCTCCTCCCACCTGAGGACATATCAAACTATTATTTTAATTCTCAGACTTGGTTTGAGGTCATGATGATTAGGTTATGGATGCAGTCAGGGATGAAATGATAAACATTGTAGTCAGAGTAAGCATGACAAGAATGAATGTAAGTCAATGTAATGTCCTCACAAGCTCAGTAAATTAACATGTATTTGTGTGTGTATGTGTGTGTGTGTTTTGCTCAAATGTCATTTCCACCTGTCATGACATTTCTCTCTCTTCCTACAACTTCCCTAATTGTCAAAATGGATGAATAACATTATTATTTAATTTGCAAAATCAGACAGATTGAAGATGTTTTTCTACAGTTTGTTTTTATAATACGTTGGCATTATATCTTACTTCTTTGATGGACATCTGTGGACATCTTATTAAGCTCCCAACAGTCACCACTCCCCACAAGTCACTCACATGACAGTTAGTTCGTGTCCTTAGTCAATGACCAACTCGCAGATTTTTATAAAATAACTTGTACTGTCACTGACCTGTGTAGGTCACATCACATAGACCTAATGCATTCAAGGAATAGTTTGACATTTTGGGAAATATGCTTACTTGCTTTCTTGCAGAGAGTTAGATGAGAAGATCGATACCACAAATGACATTGGGAAAACATTTTATTCAGGTTATATTATTTCAATGCTTAATTAGCATCCTAAGTGTTGACTATAGAGCTGTCTTACGTGAGACTCTTTGTGTCTGCACTGATATTTATTTGACAAACACTACCTTTCCATTTGCAAAGATGAAATCTAGCAAACAGTTCTCTCTGCAAGCACAAACATATGCGAATGCTCACAATCACAATGCCTCAGTGAATGCACCTCAGAATTCTGATTGCCTAAATGTTTGAAAAAGAGACAATTTGCACAATTTCTTCCATATGGACGGTTGTAACCCTCACTGTAGTGGCTATGCATATAAACATTGCCCTACAGTGATGCACATCCACTGCTAAATATCCAATATGACAATGCTACAACTCTAGGCGTGCCAGGCTGCAATACACTGCTGCTAAAGTCAACACATTTTGTGAAATGAGTTTTCCTGAGAACTCTGAAATGCAGATTTTGTTTTGTGGACACAAATTTATGTGAACATTGTGTTCATCTACCATGGAAGGATTATGTGACAATGCTATAAATTGGACTTTGTGATAATAGTACATTGGGCCAATCTGATTTTATTGACCATATAGGCTATAGCTGCAATGACACGAGTCATTGACTCTGTAGTGTACTGGATAGTTTTCAGTGATGTCAGCATGAGGTTGGCTGCTGTGTGTGGAAGGTTTTGGCAAAGGATCCAGGATGTTTTGATACCACTCTATGGGAAAGAACAGAGTGAGTTTTAGGTCTTGACAGCTAACCAGATTTAAAGATGGGAGGATATTGTAGCAATTCTAAAACACAAAGACTGACCTGAGAACAGGTTTGGTTTCATCCAGGTGTATCATTCTCCACAGCTCCATCCAGCTGAGATTCTTCATATCCTCAGAGTTCAGCCTCTGACCCTGCTTTGCTTAAGAGTGTCCTTTAACAAGCCTCACTGCCTCCTGCTGTATTTGTTCCATAACCATTTATTTTCCCTGATGGCCCTGTGGCCCACGTTGCACCTGCCCCACAATATCCCATCATGTCTGAGCTCTGACTGTGCCTGTTGGCTGTGTCTCTTCGGTTTCATTTGCATCCTGCTGAAACAGTCCTGCGGCTATTAAATCTTTAGACTCTAATGCTGTCAGTTTCATTTTACATTTTACCTTCATACGCTTAAACTTTTCAATTAGTTTGGATAGGTTTATCTCCCTTGCCAATACAAAGCCACACTTCTGAATCCGCTGTTTAGCATTTAAGGTTGCACTTATTATAATCTCCCTAAACTTTTGCTGGGCTTCTGCAGTGGAGAAATCCAAATACCAGATAGTGGCAATCTAAATCTATTTAGGCCTCCTAAGTGAGAAACTTAATTTGAGTGAGCCTGCAGTAAAACTTACATTTGATTGTATTCATTGACTTTGAATTTACAATTGGTTCCCTCTACGCCACGTGTGCTAATTTTTATCACAGGAGTCCAAATTGTCACACATAAATATTTGGCTTTAGAAGTATTGGCGCTTTCTTGATATGTTTTTTTCCTCCATATTTAAGCTGAGTGGAAAATCCTAGTATTTGTCTTTATACTGTAGGTGCACCAGTGCAAATTGTGTTTATATTTATATAAATATTGCCCTTCAGTGATACAGCACCACTGCTATCCAATATGGCAATGCTGCAACAACTATAGACCACTCACTGGATTGATCACCTCAGCAATACAGGCACATTTGAACTTACACCATTACCCCTACTATTAAGAACATGGAGATAAGGCTGAAAAACAGTGGAGTATTCCTTTAATGAAAATCTGACTTTATGTGGACCAAATCTGTCCTCAACACATCTATCAAACCTGATGTCTCAGGTGACATTTCAGACACCACTGCTCTGATTTTGATGAGGGATGATGCGTCATTTAATTTTTTTGTGTCCTTGTCAGGCCGCTGTGGCCAAGTGGCCCCCAACCCCCTGACACACACACGCACACACTCTCAACCCTGAATAACCAGGGTTGAGTGGTGACCTTATTCTCCTTTGTTGTTTATTTTGTGTGTGAACATAAAACAGCCGAAGTGTAAGAGGCTTTTCACTCAATCAACCATTCAGCTGCTTTAACACAAAGGTTTTACAACAAATTAATTACATTATCATTACATTTTGTATGTAGAGCTGTTGTTCCTAAAGATGCATAAACAGCTTTGAATGAATCCAGTAGCATTTCATGTTGAAGTAGATATCTTGAACTAACAATGCAAAGGGAAAAATAATTTAAACTTCTGAAGAGTTGGTTTGATTTTAACAAACTGTTAAAAAACTAGGTGATGTTGCAATCGAACGAGTGCCTGAAATACACTTTTTGGAGTGATTCTAGATAATGAATTATGCTGGAAACGTTATCTAGTCAAGCTTTTAACAGTTCAAAACAATTCCACGTTGTAACCAGTTTCTGGGAAATATCCTCATCCTCATCATCTTTCAGTAATGGGAATCATAAAATGTTATATGAAAGAGCATGTGCTGTCACGGCTGTGACTCTAGTTTCCCCTGTGTTTTTCCCTTCCCCGGCATCCCTTGTGTGTTTATGTGTGCTGTGGGTGTGGTGCTCATTCACTCTCCGTCCTGGCTCCTGGCTACCTGCTGAATACACACACCTGCCTCTCATCAAGCCCATCACGTTGCAGTATATCAACCCTGGGTCTTCAGTCACTCATTGCCTCATTGTTTTGTCAGCTACTGTGGTAGTATGTGCTTCAGGCCTCTCTCGTGACGTTATTATTCTGTGTTTCCTTGTGGCTTTTCGTCATGTGATTCTCCTGCCTAATTGTGTTTTTCCTTGTGCTTCAGGACCATACTCATCTGCCTGCTTGCCTTCCTGCTCTCAACCAGCTTTCTACCAGCCATCTCCAGCAAGCCACGACGATCCCACTCACTCATCCACCCTGCTCCGGTCTCCCCAGCCATTGCTCACTGCTCTCTGCCTTTGCCAGCTGCCTCTCTGCTCACTCCATCTCCATTCCCCGTTCCCCTTACATTAAATACCCTTTAAATTAATCTACTCCAGAGTTTGTGTCTGCTTTTGAGTCCAAATCTGCTAAACTGTAACATGTGCCGCATATAAAACACAGCACATTGCAAAACTGGTGCAAATAAGTTGGTATCAGACTCTGAAAAGTAATCTAAGCTGTGAGTATTGACCAACTGCATTGTCCACAAAGAAATGTTTGGATGCAGAAGTGATAGATAAGATGATAGAAAAGCCCAGACAGGGAGAGAAAGGCAGCAAGGGGGAGATGAGCCTCTGCCAAAGCACAGCTGCTGGTTGAATAAGTAAAGCCACCTAGAGGAGGAACAGAATGATGAGAGGATGCAAGAGAGAGGAGCAATTCCCACAGACTCTATCAAACACAAAGACTGAAAAAACGGGCGAATGGGAGAATGTGTGAGAGCTGCACCAGACACCTAAACTTTTCTTGCAAGAGTGAGAAACCCATGCACAGACCTGTAAGGAACTGTGTGTAAAGAGGGAGTAAAAAGGACAAGGAGAAACGAATGCCTTACTTCATTTTTGACAAATGTGGTCCAGAAATATTGCAGATCTTGTAATAGGAAAGCAGTGGCAGCTTTTTTTTTGGAGGGGGGGTTGTGGAGGATGGAGGAAATGTTGCTGAGAGAGAGCACATAGTGAGAGACACGAGGCAACAGATGGAGAGAAGAGGCCCAGAGAGGCTGACAGCAGTGATACTCACCAGGGGTGAAGCCCTGCATCCACTGAATAACTATCAGAACCTTATTAGAAGAAGCAATATTGTGCTTCAAAATTAGCCCTTAGACAATGTATTGATATTGTATCAGTATTTCTGATTCTGATTCTGATATGTACAAGTCTATTAAGCTTGAGGTGGTGATTTTACATGTGTGCTGACACAAAAAGGATGACAATTGTGACTTAATATTTTTAACACAATATTTTAACAGTAATGGTAATTCTTTACCTATGATTGCATTTGTATTTAGTGCCAACAGAGTGTATATCATTATGCCTCATCATCCACCAAATTGCACACTCCACGACGATGTACAGGCATAATGTGTCCGCTTGAAGAGAGGGGAGATAGAAAGAGTGAGGGAGGAGGAGGAAAATGAAGATGAAGTGTTTGATGTATGTCCTGAGAACAAGAGTGGCCTTAATGATAAAACATGGCCAATGAATGAGTCTGCCAGTGGTCTGGGCAGGCTTGTCAGCATAAGCATAAAAGGTGATGAGTGAGAGCTTTGCGCTGTTAAACCTTCATACTCCAGGATGCACAGTGTTGAAGGTACAGAGGTCTGTGAAAAACATATGTATAAAACATAGCCATAATTGAGTGCTGTCATAAAAGTGGCAGCACCCACTCTGTTTAGCCACAAATAATAATAAAAAAACATGATTTGCTCCTGAATCAGAAACCTTAATTTCAGTAAATTGTTTGCAGAATGTGACCAGAATTGAAGCCTTATTAACAGCTTCAGCCATTTCAGCCAGTTTCAGTTGTACACGTCACTTAGCTGTATGAAGGTAGATGAAGGTACAAGGAAAACTGTCGGTATATTCAGCATACATGTCTGGTTGTAATTTTCATGCAAACATTACTATTTCAATTCTTTTTTTAAGGTGTCTTCTGTGAGCCACTTTATATGGCAGGCCTTAATAAATCACAAGCAGAGGTCGGCTGATTTGAAGGGGTGTGTGTGTGCGTTTCATGTAGTAACTACATTATGGGGACAAAGGCCCCTTCACACTGTCACATTGTGTGGACTCAGCTCCCATCTGAGGACACAAAGGTTAAAGGTGAACTGCACTGAAACATCAGTTTGTTTACAGGTCGTGGGGAGTACGACTGCATATGTGAAAAACGTTGTATAAAGCCTTCTGTTGCTCCAGAGGGAGAATTTCCTCAAGTGATGTCTCTTGAGTCACCGTCGGTTGGGGCTGAAGACTACAAGTCCGAAACAAAAAAGTCTAGCAGCTCGAAGCTACATTAGCCACTTCTAGCGTAACACACCTGAATCTGCAACCAAACTGTCGGCGGTCGAGTTGCATTGTGGGAAATGTAGGCACCAGGTTTTGACAAGGAAGAAGAATGCATGGATTAAACAAGATGATATCTGCATATATTCTGCATCAGTTTTGATACTTTTTAAAACAAATTTCCATTGTAAGTCCGACAATGTTACAGGAGTGCAATGCTAAATCATTGGGAATTAATGAAAGTCAATTAGTTGTCCTCACAATTAACAAAAAGTGTTCGGGTGCTTTGTAATAGATTCAGTAATCTACAACTTACAGTTCACAATGCCCATTTTCATATTCCTTTTCACTACCACAGTCCAATCAAAATTAAGCATTCTGAATATTGCTTGAAGCCACTTAACCATTAACAGTTAAAATCAGAAGCTGAACCACTGACAATGAATAAGGAGCTTTAGCCTTTCATTTTGTAGGCCAACAGAATTTCACACTCAAATGATTTTTATTCTGCACTGCTGTTGCCATATCTGCAAGTTATCAAAACAAGTTCTCATTTTAGCCAACAGCCACTTTTGTCAAATACTTGAAAACTTGCTTTGAATAGATTACCATGCATGATGAAGTCTGTGTTTTAAAAGTCTGTAGATGTCTTCTTTTGCATTTGGTCTTGAATTCATTTTAACTGCCTTCTAAACACCTGTCGGCTAAGGAAATTTCACCACAATATGAGTACATGATATCTCAGATGTTTCAGGACAATTTTAATAAAAACTGAATTTGTGAAAAAACAAGTTCAAGGTTTTTGTCTGTGTCTTTTTTACTTTCTGCTGTTCCATCCTACAGTACAGAGTACAACATATATTTTCATATATTGCTCATGTGTAATCACAGTGCTTTCCGATACATTAATAAAATAAATCTCTGCAAAGCCGTTGTAACAACTATCCAATGAGCTTATTAAAAAGATAGAATTTTATACAACCTTGTCAGTGTTTCCTCTAATTGTGTTTTTAGCCATGTTAGCGGCATGGCTCTGGGCGTGGTAAAGTCGTTTTGTAAAGCTGTCAGTCGGTTGGTCCACCACTTTTGTCCAGACTGAAATGTCTCAACAAATAATGGATGTGTTGCCATGAAATTTGGTACAGATATTCGTGGTCCCCAGAGGCTAAATCCTGATAACTTTGTCGATCCCCTGAATTTTCTTCCAGCACCACCAAGTTTTCACTTATCCATTGAAATATTTCATCATCTACTGGATGGATTGGCACAAAATTTTGTACAGATATACATGTTTCCTAGACAATGACTACTACCAACTTTGGTGATCCCCTGACTTTTCCTTTAATGGCACCATGAGGTTGACATTTGTGGTTTTGAGTGAAATGTCCGGACAAGTATTGGCTGGACTGACATAAAATTTATATATATAGGGTGTTGATTGATATTATTATAATTGTTATTATCAGACAAATGACTATGATGATAATTATTATTGTTACAGTGTTATAGTCACTACTCTTGTTATAATTTTGTGTTAAGTAATGAAATACATTTTTCTTATCCTTGAGTTTACTCGATTTTCTACCACATTGCAAGCATGGCAATACACAGACATCTTTATGTGCATATTATACACAAACATACAACTTTATTTATATTTACTTATTTTCTCATTTACTGATTGGTTTGCATACTTATTTATCTATCTTCTATTATATATTATTCATCTCTTCACCCCTTCCATAACCAATGACTTCCCAAAATGGGGCAACACATCTGACTGAGCTCTGGTGGCTGAGGGGGATTTGGGGGAATGGACTAGTATGGGGCAGCATGGTGAGAGACGGCCTGAAGCAGGAGAAAGCAAAGAAAGCAAGGACGAAGGAGGAAGGAAAAAAAAGGATAAACAAATCAAAACAAATAAAATCAAAATAAATCTGTCTCTTCTCTCTCTTCCCCCTATATCCTAACACACACAATTCCCATCCACACACGTACACCAACTCTCGTGCGTAGTACAATAAGAAAATCTCAATGTATCCATTCAATTTTACTCAGGCACCTCCTGTTAATTGCTTAAGCTTATCTATATTTTTGTGTCTCTCTCCTGCCTTGTCATGTCTCATATGTGTCTTCCTGTTAATCACTTGTCTGGCACTATATGACATTTGGTGTCATCATCAGCTTTTCATTTGTCCAATAATTTGGTTTATGAAGAATACCTGCAAAACTAATGTCATTCTCATCAGCTGTAGCTGCACTTTGTGTTTAGTGCTAATTAGCAAATAGTACCATGCTAACACACTAAACTAAGATGGTGTACATGGTAAACATTATACCTGCTAACGTCATGTTAGTATTGTCATTGTGTGCATGTTAGCATGATGCTAGCATTTAGCTCAAAGCACTGCTGTGCCTGAGTACAACCTCACAGAGCCGTAGACTCTCAATTGGTTGTATTTCACCTTGAGGTTTAACGTGCTTACAGTCATTCGACGCTATTTTACACAAACACGCAAACACATAAATGGACATACACACAACATGGAAAAAGCATACACACTGCTACAGTTACCCTCACATACATACAAAATTAGACTGTTATGATGTTATAAATGCCAGCCAGAGTGTGTCTCTGATGATGTCACTGCACTTACTTCTGTCAGACCGACATGACAGCCCTTTGTTCTTCCAAATATATTGGCACACTCACCTACAGATCCACAATATTATACTGTAAATAGGCATAACAAAGACACTAACCTACGCGCCCATTAGAAAATCTTACCAGAAAGATATATTTTGGAGCTTAAATTTTTATGTGTAGTTGCTTGTGATTTTTTTCATTTAATATCAGTAAAAGTCATCTCACGGCAGATGTCTGCTGATTCCTGAAGGGCTTTTTAGCCATTTGAGTACACCAGGGCCAGTGGTCAGACCTTAAAAGCCTACAGTCTGGTAGGGTGAGGTTTACACAAAAGCATTTCCTCTCTATTGAAACACACACAATGGCAGAGGCCCTTTTTAAGACTTTTGCTTTGCGGGTAAATTATGCAACTTAATGGATTCACTCTCTGGTGAGATAGATAGGCTGGAGAAAACACAGCGAAATGTCTGGGAATGTGGAGAATTACAGGGGATGAAGCAATATAAGAATGGGAGCGAAAGAGAGGAAGGAGAAGTGGAGATGGGGTATCTCAGAGGTAAAGATACAGCCAAGGGCTTTAAAGCTGTAAATCCTCCTTTCTAGAAAAGATGTGGGGTTTTCTTCTTTCTCCCTCTTACTCTCCTCCCTTTCCACCCGCACACAGACACTAACATAAATGCACAAACGCACTCCAACTGACGTTCTGCTGCACTACCCATACAATCCAGCCATTTTGCTAGTAATTTGCTAATATTTACAAGTCATGGTTTGTATACCTTTCAGTTGCCTATGTATCAGTTTTGAATTTGGGGGTTTTTACCTACACAAAAAGAAGCAAGTAAGGAAGATGTGGGTGCTAAACCAGGAAACAACATGACAATGCAACAAGGCAATGCATTAGACAAAACAAAAAAATATTTCATACAACCCATACCCAACCTGGCAAGTAATTTCCTCCCTCTTAAATTCCTACTTTGTATATACATAATTGTGATGATGTCATTCATATGTAAGCTCATGATGTCAGTTTGTAACTAGCAGCCAATAGCTTATTTCCTTGGATGACAGCTGACAACACTGTGACGAACAGTTGTCTCGACAGTCAAGATGACCAAACAAATCAAAGTGATAACTTATATAAAAGTAAGTTAATAAACAAGACCAGTGATCTAATCTAATAGCAGCAGTAACACTGATGTTAGAATATTAGACCAATTGATGTGCACGTAAATTAGGTGACATTGTAACTGTACAGTTTGTTTTGTTTATGTCTACTATAACATCTAATTTGCACAAGTCTAGACTAAGAGTGTGTAAAGAAAGTATCGGTGGCAGTGTGTGGGGTAACTGATATGATTGCAGATTGCAGACTGTTCTATACATTGCACTGCATCTGTGAATTTTACATGGAACATACATTTTACATATATACGTAACTGTACATCTTCCTTGTACTGTAAATACAATTTACTGTAGTTTTCCTTTTTTATTTCTTCCTGTAGTGCTACTTTTATATTCTTTGTTCTATTTCATTGCCTATTTTATTGTTTTGTTGTATTCTAATTTAAAATATTTGTTTATATATTTTCTGTGTATGTAGAGTTTGGCTACAACTGCCTTTCATTTTGCAATCCCATATTGTATAATGACAAAATAGCTGAACCTTGATGATATAGTTGTAGTACAAGAAAACCAATACCTTTCTTTGATGGGTAAAAATAGCAAGCAAATCAAAGCAAAAGTGCGATTTCAGTTAACTTTCTCAAAAATAACCTTAAATTTGAAAGAAAGCCAATATGAGAAGTTAAAAACAAAAAGGTGCAGGATAATGATTTTATATGTGGAAAGAAGGTAAAGATTTGACAATGTCTGCAAACAGTGTTTGAGCGACTAAAGGACACATACTGAAACTGTTGTGGGACGTGTGTTTGGTGAAGAAAAACACAGGACAATATGTCAACCAAACATCAATGATGTGCTGTGAAAATAAAAAGCTTACAGGACAGAGGTGGGGTGAAGAAAGTGGACATCTGCGCACGTGTGATAGAAAGAGATGATTTACAGAGAGGAAGAAAAGTGATGGAAGAATGAGTGGTCAACCTAATCTTCTGTTTATTAAATGAAACTGGCATTGATTCAAGACACTAAAGACGGTGGGTACGAGCAGATGGAGTTGGAGAGGAGTGTGTACAGATTAAGAGTGGTATTAATTCTGACCCATAATCTCTCTGCCTCTGTAATTGAGGTTGCACACCAGGGGAGGCTGAGTTTGGAGAGAGACTGGCTTTCTGCTTTACTAAGCTCTAAGGAGGGAGCAAACAGACACAGAAATTAACTGAGGGAATGCAACCCTTCCCAGACCTTCTGACTGGAGTTTGTGTTTAGAGACAAAGTGAAGGGAGACAGCCAGGGACACACTGAGGACGACCTCAGTAAAGTCCTACAGACGTGAAGTCTAGTTAAATCAAACACGAGACTAAAAGGAGGTTTGGTCAGAGTGAAGTCTTAATGCACCTCAGCAGTGTTTTTCAGTACATTATACAGAAAGATCAATAGATAAAGAGCATCCAAGATTTTAATGATTGTTATATGGTGAAAATTGTAATTACCAAAAAGAAGAAATTTAAGTTTTATATATTGTTCTGCCATGATAGCGCCACTTACATTAGTGTTCTCTAGTGGGTGGTGTGAATTTTTGGTTCCGAATGACACTGTTGGTACTTGATTCATGCGATAAGTATGCATGTAGGTGGTGTATTAGTAATATCGCTTCAATTCTAATGGCCACACAGGCAGTTAACTAGCTGGGGACCGACGTTGTTAGCCGTTTCTTATACCATCTGTGATTTGAGGACTCCCTGTGTTACTCCGTGACTCTGTACGTTAGTTACATGTGTTGTGATTCGAATCACGGAGTAATGTACGGAGTGCTGTGCTTACAGGACTAACCCGCTGCTGTGAGTGTGTGAGCTGTGACAGTCTGGTCATTCATCACCACAACTGGACCCATCAAAGAGAGACAGTTAACACTTGCCAGACCCCCTCTTTTGTGTAATGTGAGATGAACACAACAGTGTGTGGGAGCTGCCAGTGACTCAGCAGGTGTTGAAATAACATTAACAAAAAGTAACATCTAGTGGGAATCAGTGCTAACGTTAGCTAGCTAAGATGACTAGCTTTAACATAGACCACAACTTACAAACACAAGATAAAAAAATCTAAGACAGCATCAAAAAAATTTAAGAACATGTCTGAGAGGCTGCAAAATTTCCCATCTGTGGAGAAAGCTACACTTTACAGTCACCCCTTCTGGTGTGTCACCTCCCATTATAAAGACCTCAAAACCAAAAAAAGCATCTCTTAAACTGTCTACCTGTCTTACAGCAATATCAAACGTAGCTTATTGTGCTCGTATGTGATTGCAACCATCGATTCTTCTCACTGCCTCTGCTCTTAGCTTCTCAACCTTCGAAACTTCACTCCTCTATTCACTCTGTTCTTCTGCATCTGTCTGAGATCAATATTGTAATAACTGGAGAGGAGAATGATAATCAATAAGAGCAACGTATAGCAAGGCATAGGTAGACAGAGAGAAATCACTCTGCCCAACAGCGGAGCTGAATGTTTCTGACACCTCATTCATTACATTATTGAATAATCCATCGGCTCTGTCACAGCCACAGAAAACATTAGCTGCAGTGCGAGCACATCTGCAGGCGCTCGCAGCAAGAAGAAGACCTATAGAGAGCTTCATATTTCCTTTGATTACAAGGAAGATTCATATGAGTTTAAGAACATATTAATGTATCCACAGGAGTCTGGAGCAAGTCTGAGTCAAGTCTCAAGACTGTTGGAGCAAAGTATCAAGTCAAGTCACAAGTCTGAACTGGAAGTCTCTTTACAGGTTTCTGAAAACTGAGGCTTGAATGTTTTTGCCTTTAAGTCCTAAGTCAAATATGAAGTAAGTCAAGTTTCATAGTCGTCAAGTCCAAGTCAAGTCTCACTTAAGTAAATCGCATGTCTACAACTCTGCAAAACAATAATAGGAAACAGAACATGTTTAGAATACCAGAATTTAAGTGTATATATGTAATAGTTTTTAATACATATTATGTGTGTGGTGAGGTGGAATATTGCAAAACATAAAAAACCAGGAGTGTTTGGAGACCGTCTGTATACTGAAATGAAATGTTGATTGGCTTGTTGGGTCAAACCTGTGATGGGTGACAATACCAATAAAGTCAGTTCAAAACAGAGAGAATGATATCAACACTATGTGTCCATTATAGCTATTAATAGCTTATTAGTATCTTTTCCCTCAGTACACCATTCCAACTGACGCATCTTTCAGGTATCATTCAGTAACTGATTCTGAGGAACCCCTTGAGAGGGTGCACCTCAAATTTAAAATTTAGAAATAAAAAATAAACATTAAGCTTCTGCAAAATCTCCCACAACAACTCTGCAGATATTTGCTGTAGTTTCAGTCACCTCTCACAGCTTGAGATGGTGACAACATGCAGTTTGGGGTTTCAGCTTTTAAGAGAGTTATTTCATTCTTTACCAGTTTATCCATTGACAGCGACATGAGTTCAAAAAAACCCCTGAGGTATGAAAAAAAATCCATACACCTTAGTGGCTTATCACTTGCCTCCAAAACACTGAAACCCGGTTCTAGTTTCTGGGGACAAGTAGGACACTTACTGATGGTGTGATGTTATCAAAGTGGCTCTGGGAACATTTTTAGCTTCAGATCAGATCAAATTTGGCCTTGCTTGGGTCAAAATGATTGCAGCTGCCATACACACAGCTGACACCCACCTCCACTGAAAACATCATCCCCTGAATACAGACGTGGTCTGGTGGGAGGAGAAACTCACAGACATAAGATGCACAGTCATCAGCTCAGATCCACATGCATCTGACAGACAGAATGAAACATGTCTTAAGAATTGCTCTTGCCGGGCCTGGAGGGCCTGTCAGTTGACTTTGGTGCGCTTTAGACTCAGGGCTAATAAGGATGTGCTGTTGGGAATTTGTGTGCATGACAGCTAAGCAGAAAGAGAGGCTTTGATTAGCTACGGGGCCCGTGCAAAGGGAATCATAGCACAGAGACCAGTCATAAACCTGAACCGAAAGGGAAAAAAGGTTCAAATACTGCAGAGGTTCAAGACGGTTTAAGGAAATTAAAGCATACAAGCACCATCTTCTCTGACTAGACGCAGTGCATTTAAAGGTCAAATGGGCAAACAATCTCAAGGTCAAAGACATCTCACCGTTGACAAAAACAACAGAAATGTTTGGATGAAGATAATGCAGACATTACTCATGCATTGCTAACATATCCGTGACAACTGTAGTGAACCCATCAGCAGCATGATCAATAATATAAAAAACCTTTGTGGCATTTCTGCCAATCACAACATGTGAAATTGAGGATGTCAAGCTGGATCATGGTGCAGAACAAAGAGCAAGTGATCAGGATAACATAGGATCAGCTTGTACTTCTACCTGTAAACAAGCTTTGACAGCACAGAAGAGAGCGTCCTCGCTTAACCTTAACATATGAAATGTGACAGAGAATGATTAGAAAACATCAGGGAGACTCCATTGGAGCCCCAGTCTAGTCTGGTGGGTGTTGTTTTCAGTCTGTTTCACACCGAGGAACTCATTTGTGATTCATTTTGACTGAGGGTTGCAAAAATTATGCTGTGACCACTTTGGGAAATAAAAAAAAATCTATGTCAAAACAGCAGCAATAACAGCAATTCAGACTTGAAATCATTCAGTCTGTCAGCAATCAGTTCGGACCTGTACACTATTAGTTTTAGACAGTTAATTCATACATACACAATATTCATCTCATGAACTCTACCTGTATGCAGGGGTGCTGGTAAAGGCCCTGGGCTGACCGGGGCCCTTGGAAAAAAATACTACATGAACATAGAACATTAATTATCTGAGAAAATGTATTATGGCCCCTAATATAATATTTTAGCCTCTTAGAATTTCAGAAAAAAATTATTGTGTGTTTGTCCATTCCTTTTTTAGAACTCGTATTTCACAGTGGTATAAACACTTAGTGAATGAAAACATGTAAACACTGTCACTAACACCCCTGCAATTATCATGCCAGTAGTTTTGGTTGAAGAAAATTCATCTCTTGCATGAAAATATATTTTGCTCAGTCTGTCTCACTTGAATTGTTACATTTTTGTCAGTTTCTTTCGTTTTGCTTTGCAAGTTCTGACTTGCATTGCATTATAGCTGAAGTAGTACTAAGTGCTAGTTTAGCATAATACATTAAGTAGGTAATTTTGCTATTGTTTGTTGCAAAAGCTGTTCAATTGTTAATTGAAGTGGTTCCCTTTTAAGTTACTAACATTATGATTGACTTAGAAGATAATTAATGTGGGTGAATACAGTACGGTTCAGTGTAGATACCTGTTTGTAATAAAGTGATATGAGCAGAATAAAATATATTTTTTTGAAAATGAGATTATTGCACTGACAATGCTAGCATGGGGAATTTATGTATAAATAAATGGGTCTATAACGTAAGAGAAACATGGTAACACCTCAGCTAGAGATCACACAGACCTCACCTCCTTTGTCATCCAGCTGAACTTCTTCTTCAGCAGGTTCAACATGACTGACCCCAAAGGAGACTGGACCACGGCCTCCTCCAATCATAGCAGAGAAGAGGAGTATGGTCTTCATCATGTCACACTCACTGGCAGGGAGCTCGGGGAATGTGCATCCCAGCAGGGGGATGTGTTGACACAGCCACTCCAGCTGTTTTTAGATTCATACTTAAGGGCAGAGAGTGACTGCACACCATGGTCATGGGTGATTTTAAAGGCCCCGAAAACCCCAAACTCAGCTTCTTACTATGAGCAATGATGTCCTACTTGAACATAACATTTTCTGCCAAAGTTAGAACAGTTCTGGCTATTGCACAGAGATTTCTTTTATTTTTATTTTTTGTCTTTGCTCTTCTCAAGAGTTCAGATGCAAAAAGGTGATGTCACATACTTCCATGGACCAATCAGGATTTAACAACATTTGAATCAAAATGCAATGACAGTTGGTGGGTTGTTTGCTGATGTTGTCAGCACTGTCAATGAAACCTGTCTGATCAAACCACACCCAGACATGCTGAAGCAGATTAGCTCAGTTGTTTTGTGTTAAACTCTATAAATAATAAAGTCTACATAAAACAAGGAAGTTTTACACATCCATTTAATTTTTGTCTGATTAGACAGTGTGGGGAGGAGACAGTGAGGAAATTTGTGAGTGAACTGAGGAGGATGTGTTATAAAGGTCATGTTTTGGATTTAAATCAATAGTTTGCACCTGGTTGATTTCTATCTGTGTCAATTAATCTTACTAAAGAACAAGTAACATGTTTTTTTTCATGCATCCATGTTAGCATGACTTAAGAGCCCCTGACAGAGCAGGTGACAAGATGACAGTCTGTGGAAGGAGTGGAAAGGCAGAGATTCTTCTAGACAGCTTCATATTACTTGTTATTCTTCTAATGCATAATGTTTCTGAAGCTGTTTACTCCCTGGACTTTAATTGGTACAGCTCATGCAGATGTGCAATGATTTACAATAAGGACCAAGAATGCAAATAAAGTGAAATGGGGACATGTTTAAAAAGCCACTGTGTTCCCCTGACTCCCTGTCACAGCTACCAATGTTGAAATGTCATTACTACTAAAAGCATAGCATGCAATTTAGAATTTTATAACACTGCTTTTCTCACATGGCTGTAATGCATAACTGTCTCTATTGACATGGCAAATATAATATTTTCAATATTTTCAAGCAGCAGTCAATCAAACATTCTTTCAGGTATCAAGAGACGCCCTGCTCGCCTGGGTCTGTTACCTGAAAAACAGCTGAAAAAACCTCAATGTGCTACAGACAGAAAATAAGTCTGGGGAAAGAGAAAATTACAGAGAGCAGCTGTGATTTGGCACAACAAAATTGTGAAGAAGATGTACAAATAATACAAAGGCAGCCAGGCCAGCAAGTGCAGACAGATGGCAACATCTCAAGGCAAAGCAAAATGAGAGGAAGAAATATGAGTGCAAGTACACCAAAGAAAGATGATGCAATAAAGCTCTGACACTACAGAGAAAGATGGAAGTAGGAAGAAGAAGGAGATGGATGGACAGAGGGTGAAATAAACCAGAAATCAGTGAAAAAAATGCTTAGAAAAATGCTGGATGGCAAGCAGACGTTCATAACCACGCATTTACAGAAGATAGAGACACGGAGCAATAGAAGAAGAGAGGTAGAGGCAGAGAAGTGGGTGGGTGGCCATCAGTGCACAAGCCTAAAGCAATGAAACATTACGGCAGGATAATGAAGATGGTTCTGCTCGGTCACACTCCACATTAGCCCAGAGTCAGGCCGACCCCAAAGTGTCAACAAGTTAATAGACTGGGTATCAGTGACTCTTTCACACTGCTGCTCTCCACCACAAACACCAATTATTTACAGGAATTTTGTGGATAAATAAACATTGAAACCTCTACAGTACACAGAAATGAATAACATGGCCACCGCCTGAGGTACTCAGTAATGAGTGTGTAGAATTGCCATGTGGAGTGTGTGGCCACTGGCATGACGACGTTGTTGGTGTTTAATTTCTGTGTAACTGAAAGACAAAGGTAGAGACATGTCAGCTGTGGACCTTGGTGCTTCTTTGTCAGACTTCTTTTGTTTTTCATGGGCTGGAAATTCGAATGCTGGACAATAATTATTTGTTTGAAGTCACAGTATGAAGCACAATATGAAAAAAATAGTATGTTGTTATCTTGTTCCTTAATTTTATGTATTTTCTTTTGATCGAGGATGTTGGAGGACATAGTGTAGGAAGTGATTATTCAAAAATGAAAATCAGTGGGGTGCCATGTAGTGAGACGAAGGCAATTTTATTTAATGGGGGGGTGTGAAGCATTGGCGCTGGTTGGTGTTTTTACTGGTTAGAATTTCATTCTGATATAAAATTGGTGGATATAAAATATAAATTAGATGTAAAAAAAGCCAAACAGGTATTAGGATGAAAAAGTAATTTAGGCAGTGACAAACAATCTCTATGGGCTGTGCTTAGGCACAGCGGTGCGTTGAGTTTAACGCTAATGTCAGCATGCTAACATGCTCCCAATGACAATGCTAACATGCAGATGTTTATGTTCATGTAATGTTTACCATGTTCACCATCTTAGTTAGCATGCTAACTTTTGCTAATTAGAACCAAATACAAAGTACAGCTGAAGCTGATGGGAATGTAAATAATATTGCAGGTATTTGGTCATAAACCAAGTTTTGGACAAAGTGAAATTGTGACTTGATGGTGGCGCTAGATGAAAAGTTTTGGGATCACCAAAGTTTTTAAAAGTGATCCTGAGGGGAACATGAATATCTGTAGCAATTTTCATGGCCATTCATCCAATAGTTGTTAAGGCCTCACTCCAAACCACAAATGTCAGCCTCATGGGTGTGCATCAGGAGATCACCAAAGTCAGTAGGATACATCCTCTGGGAACCATGAATGTCTGTACAAACTGTCATGGAAATCCATCCGGTAGTTGCTGAGATATTTATGCTGGACCAAAGTGGTGGGCCAAACGACCAATAGACTGACATTGCCATCCCTAAACAGATCTAGTATATACATTCTGAATACCAGTTTTGAGGTTTTGGTAGCTTCTCCCGGAAAGTGCTTGGTTAGAAGTCATTCAGTTTTTTGAGTCATGACCAAGCTGAACAACACCCAAAAATCTCCCAAGATTCATTGCTCAACTCTGTACACAATGAAAGCAATTTAGTGCGATGCATTCCACTGACATGACAATGAAGACTAGCTGGCTGCAGCACTTTTAACCCAAAGCCTTGAAGCCATGAATTTTAATTCAAATCACTGATGAAAAATACCAGTCTTTTGGCTTGAATACTTTAGACGCCACACTACAAGCACATGAACAATGTGCGATCTTGTATAGAGTTGAAAACTACGTAACGGCACACGGCACATTTGTGAATCCTGAACTGATCCTTATGTTGGCTCAACAAGTGTGATGTGTTTCTGTAATATTTAAGTAACATGTGCCAGTAGTAAAAAACTGGAGTCTGCCATGTCATGATATCAAAATCAAATCCTTCTCATAACTGCAAGTGTATCTTGCACACTAAAAAACACTGGGTTAAAACTGATCTAGTGTGTGGTCAATATAGCACTGACACAATACCGGGTTAATTTTACCCAGTACCAGTGGGTAGAAAGCAACCCAACAGAAGGGTTGTTTTGACACAGTAACCCAACAGTAATATAAGAATAACACCAACACTGGGTCAAAACACCCCATTGGTGATGGGTAAAGTTAACCCAGTATTGCATCAGTGCTGTATTGACCCCACACTACATTTTTAACCTAGCGTGTCTTAGTGTGTAGGTGTAGAAATCTAAGGGACTCTAAATCTCTCAGTTTATTTTGTTTCTACTGCAGTAAAAATTCAAAGAATGCAGCCATAAACAAACCAAGCACCTCCAAGTTTTTATGTGAGCAAAATCAAATAGAGAGGGAGCTCTTTAAGACAATTTGCAACCCTCTATCTGAAGCACTTAGGTGAAGATGGGATTGACAGCAGCAGAGAGCCGATGCAGAGATATGACAGGCAGCCAGACGCTCTCCAGTGTACTACACCCAATGCTCCAAATGCTTTGGCTTGTAGATAACTTTACAGATCAGTTATGATTATGTTGCTTATTAATTCAATCAGTCAGCTCCGGCTGGCTGCTCTTTTATTAGTGCAGTCTTTTACTAATTCACTCTTCAAAGGCAGATGTGAGTGATGCAAGCAAAAGAGGGAGAGACAGAGAGAGGGAAGACAGGGGAGACCTTTTGGCAAACTAAGCAGTAATTGCCTCGAGTCATTTAAAAAACGGTTTTGAGGATGAAAAATTGATCCATAGATCTATTTAATCAAGAGCTGACTCAAGAGCTGTCCTTTAGAGTACCTTTAGCTGCAGACAAGACTGAAATAAAAAATGGTGTGCTATGTTTTAGATTTTACATTTTTGACATTCAGAGTAGCACCACTTTAATAGACCATATCAGAGGACTCTGCCTCTCTCAGCAGGTTTCTACAGATTCAGCATCACTGTGTCATGAACAGACCAAACACAACCACTGAAAGCCATCGGAGACCTGAGTATTTTTTTTCTTTGGGCATAAGATATTATGGTATGAATCTGTTTGAATTATTTGCAATATCACACTTAAAGTCATCCTAAAGCTTAAAAACTTAATTAAATCATAATTACATCACATGATAAAAGCTTTATGAGGCTGTTATAGTGACTATGGTGCAAGGCTTTTAAGAGGATTACTGTATTGGGGTTACATATTTATTTTGCTGGTGACACATCGGAAAGACACAGTAATAACATCACAGTTGCATCAGATAATGAGATACACAATATAATGACCCTGTTGTTGCGAGTGTGCGTGTGTGTGTGTAGATTTGTAATGTATTGCACTGTTGTGATATTCAATGTTTTCTTTTAGTAGATTGTAAAACCAGAACATGAATTGTCAGAACACTATAAAATGCACCCTCACTTCCCAGTGTTGACACATGAAAAATTAATTTGTTGTCCTTCTCCTCTACCTCGCTCTCTCTCGCTTTCTCTGTCTGTGTGTGTGTGTGTGTGTGTGTGTGTGTGTGTGTGTGTGTGTGTGTGTGTGTGTGCACATTTGGGGCAATAAAGCCTTATAGGTTATTCAGGAATACATCATATTAACTAAAGCATAATAGCAAATGATGTTCTGATGTAAGAGTTAGGACACAAAATGCACTCAGACTTTGACTGAATGGCTGATCCATGGATTTGGGCATTTTCTCACACAAGTTTTAAATGTATGGCTTCCATCACATGTTGGGAAAAAGTTGGGGGGAAGCTCTTTATTTTCCTGCAGAGAGTAAATTTTTAATCAGTTCTGGACATTGTGATGGTGTGACTGAAAGAAATGCAGATATGCTGCTTCATCCTCATGGAATAATTTACAACAGATGCTGAAGCTCAAAACTCTGGTGACTCTAAGTTGTTTCAGAGACCTCAGTAAGGGCATTATTAATCTTAGTGGTACATGTCCTGCAGCAATGCTCTTGACTGATGCTTTTGAGTAATACTTACAAGTTATGTTTTTACTCTTAATACTGTTGTTACTGGATATTTTAGCTTCATTTATCAGTTTTTTACCTATTACTGTAATGTTTTCTGTTTCATCTTTGTTTTTTGGTTTTATGATGTATACATATATATACAGTGGGTACGGAAAGTATTCAGACCCCTTTAAATTTTTCCCTCTTTGTTTCATTGTAGCCATTTGCTAAAATCAAAAAAGTTCATTTTATTTCCCATTAATGTACACTCAGCACCCCATCTTGACAGAAAAAAACAGAAATGTAGAATTTTTTGCAAATTTATTAAAAAAGAAAAACTGAAATATCACATGGTCATAAGTATTCAGACCCTTTGCTGTGACACTCATATTTAACTCACATGCTGTCCATTTCTTCTGATCCTCCTTGAGATGGTTCTACTCCATCATTGGAGTCCAGCTGTGTTTAATTAAACTGATTGGACTTGATTAGGAAAGACACACTCCTGTCTATATAAGACCTTACAGCTCACAATCATGAGCATGAGCAGAATCATGAGGTCGAAGGAAGTGCCCAAGGATATCAGAGACAGAATTGTGGCAAGGCACGGATCTGGCCAAGGTTACAAAAGAATTTCTGCAGCAGTCAAGGTTCCTAAGAGCACAGTGGCCTCCATAATCCTTAAATGGAAGAAGTTTGGGAAGACCAGAACTCTTCCTAGACCTGGCCGTCCAGCCAAACTGAGCAATCGTGCGAGAAGAGCCTTGGTGAGAGAGGTAAAGAAGAACCCAAAGATCACTGTGGCTGAGCTCCAGAGATGCAGTAGGGAGATGGGAGAAAGTTCCAGAAAGTCAACTATCACTGCAGCCCTCCACCAGTCGGGCTTTATGGCAGAGTGGCCAGACAGAAGCCTCTCCTCAGTACAAGACATATGAAAGCCCACATAGAGTTTGCCAAAAAACACATGAAGGACTCCCAGACTATGAGAAATAAGATCCTCTGGTCTGATGAGACCAAGAATGAACTTTTTGGCGTTAATTCTAAGCGGTATGTGTGGAGAAAACCAGGCACTGCTCATCACCTGCCCAATACAATCCCAACAGTGAAACATGGTAGTGGCAGCATCATGCTCTGGGGGTGTTTTCAGCTGCAGGGACAGGACGACTGGTTGCAATTGAAGGAAAGATTAATGTGGCCAAGTACAGAGATATCCTGGAAGAAAACCTGTTCCAGAGTGCTCAGGACCTCAGATTGGGCTGAAGGTTCACCTTCCAACAAGACAATGACCCTAAGCACACAGCTAAAATAACAAAGCAGTGGCTTCGGAACAACTCTGTGACCATTCTTGACTGAGCCCAGCCAGAGCCCTGACCTAAATCCAATTGAGCATCTCTGGAGAGACCTGAAAATCGCTGTCCACCAACGTTCACCATCCAACCTGACGGAACTGGAAAGGATCTGCAAAGAAGAATGGCAGAGGATCCCCAAATCCAGGTGTGAAAAACTTGTTGCATCATTCCCAAGAAGACTCATGGCTGTACTAGCTCAAAAGGGTGCTTCTACTCAATACTGAGCAAAGGGTCTGAATACTTATGACCATGTGATATTTCAGTTTTTCTTTTTTAATTGAATTTTGAATGACAGCTGCTATAAAAATATTTCTATCAAATTTGGCGCTTCTCTCCCTGCACACCAACAGATCCTGTAAGTCATTAATGTAAAATAATTAAATCAGAGTTTAAAACAAAAGCTCAGTCACGTGCTGTCGATTGAGAACAAAAACACATCACAACCACAGAAAATAGAAACAGGAGATATTTCCCCTCTCTGAAGGTATAGTTAAGTATCTTAGCTCCTAACCTTTAGAATATGTAAAATAAAATGTCACTCAAAATTTAAATTTTACTTGATAGGCAGTAGATCAAACTCTTTCTGAAAATCAAAAAACACAAAGTAGTGAGACTTTTTAAATCAGCTGTCTGGTCATATGAATGATGCTTTTGTCCTTATTCACATCAGTTTTTAATTATTCTGCTTAATTTTTAATTAATTTTGTTTCAAGGCCACTGTGTGTATTTAACAGTGTGAAACAAAGAGTGATACAGAAAGAGAGAGAGAGAAAGGAAGGATATAGCTTCCTCAGCTTTTAAAAGCTCAAAGTGCTCGCCATGTACAAGCATGAATAACGCAAAAAAAAGCAGTCTGAATCGAAGGGATAAAATAGAGGCATAATGGGAACTCAGTGATGTTTCGGCTCTCTTCAAGCCTTGATGAGGTCTCCAACATGCTGCTTCTTCAGGGCCTTGATCTCAAAAAAGAGCAGTTCACTGTCAGCAGTTGCGATGGTGCACGTCTTCACACACAACGATGTACTGTGTGATGTCTTCATGTCAGCGAGTTCATCAAAAGTGTCCCAAGCAAGCTGCAGTAAACATGACCCAGTTTGTACACTAGAAACACTCCCTAAGAGGAGCAGCATGACATGGTCAGACAGTCCCAACAGAGCCTATAAGAGCAGGCGGTAAGCATCAGTGTTTGACATGAAACTCTGCTCGAGTGTTGTGTTTTGTCCACAGGGACATGTCATCTGTTGCTTGTCGTTAGGGAGCTCAAAAGGCAGATTGGTGTGGTTAATGTTACCAAACACGATAACAGCGATTAGCGTGGGAACCTTCCATTGAAGACAAGAAGTGAGCCGGTTCACAAAAGAAGGTAGTGGCTTCCAGCTGGATGTAAACATCAGTTACAACAATGGAAATGAACTCTCGGCGGAGGGAGAATGGACTCTGTGTGAGTATCCAGTGAGGTGAACAAAACTGTTAAATGCAATGTGGAGAGGTGGCACCAGCAGTGCATAACCATGGAGCAAATAACCTCACTTTGGAATTTAAAGGGTATGTCAGTTCACCTGTCAGCATGAAAATAGTGTGGTTTGGAGGGGTAATTTCAAGCTCTGGTACAGGTTGGTATTTTTGGTTTAAATAGTTTGCAAGAGTTAATTTTATACCTGAATAGTTGGACATCTAAAACCTCTTACATTTACGCCCTTTTAATCCTTTTAAGCTTTAGAGTGGCCATAATCAATATTTTTATAATAACAATGTATCAAATGACAATGTGAAAACAACGTGAAAGAGGTCGCTTGTTGTTATGAACCTACAGATAATTATCACCCAAATCTACAGTTCCCCTCAGCTTTACGAAGCTTTATAGTGAGTTTCAGCTCATTATTTAGCTGTCTGGGCAGCAACTTAACTGTTGGTTCACTCTCACTGCTCTCTTGGAAGCTGTTTTCAGCAAAAAAGCTCTAAAAAACCCACTACGCTACCTTCTCAGCACCAAACGGCAGACAGACAAAGTTAGCAACTAGTTGGGAGCATTTAGCAGCTAAAGATCCAGATATTTTGCTCAGGAGTTGGTGGAGACCAAAAACAGAACTAAAAGAAAGGAAATATTGTTAACTGGATACATTCACCAGAGAGGTGTACTACAAAGCAAGTTCAACGTAGCCAGGCTCTGTGCGCATTCCCATAAAAGGGGGCGTTTGATGCGTCATTTGACTCTTCTTCCACACAAAATGGAGCAATCGCGTGCCACCCACTTCAGTCAGGAAGAACAGATTGTTATAATGGAGAGCTATTTTTTTATTATTATTATTATTACAGCAAAAAGCAACACTGTTGCTGCAAATAAGGCAAAAGAGGAATGCTGGTAGAAAATTGCTGATGGACTCAATGCACTCTCAATGCCTCCCATTTATTTCTAATGTGACAACTGCACATTGTAGAGCTCTTAAGCTTTAAGCTACAGCACATTTGAACATGATACACAAGAATTGCATTTAGGTCTGACACTGTCCCATAATGAAGGATATGTGGAAATCACTTCCGTTTTTGGCCAAATCAAAGTGAAATGAATTTTTTTGATTTAATATTATCTGTGATAAATATCAATAGACTAATCAATTTTCTCTTTCAAGTGTTCTATTAGCTGCAGTACCAGCAGTGTAAAACGGACTTGGCAGCAAATCAGGACCAAGCATAAAAACATCATCCAAAGTGGTCTGTAGTTGCTGTGCCTTCATTATTCTTTTAGTGTATGGATGATATGTTGTGTAAAATTTTAAGTGTTAATATTACCTGAAGCAAACTGGGGAAAAAATTATTTTCTGCATCATCAACTCAATACATATAGGTTCCCGTGGCAATGCGATGCATACAGTTTGCGCTACTGTAGCCTAATTACACGGCTTTGTTCGGTGGCATTAACATACGGCTCAGCAAGTTTGTATATATAACTTATTCCCTCAGCTGAGAATCTATATTCCTCATAGAGAATATCGTCAGGAAAAGAATTAGTGAAAGGGTGGCGCTTTTTCCGGACAATTTCAATCCGAAACTCTGAACATAACCTCCTCCGAAGCAGGTTAGGTGTACAGCATAAGTTACCATGGTGATCTAGCCAGGTTAAAAGAGAGCCACCATCGTGACATTGAAAACTCTGGCTTTAGGCTCAACATACCTCGCTAACCCATTAATCTCGCTTTGTAGTACGCCCCTCAGGTGGCCAGAAACTGACTCCAAATCAATGCTAATGTTGCTCTGTAACTGCTGGATGTGTAAATAACCAACAGTTTGCTAACAAGTTCATCATGTCAACTTAAAAAGTCACGATATGTCAATGTTGTGTTCACAACTGACTTCCACTGCCACCAAGTGGCCGGAAAAAATAATTGTTATAGCAGGTTTAAGGTGGGAAAATCATCATGTTCCATGCTGTGTGACTGAACTATTACAAATGTATACATGTCTATTTGGTATATATATGGTATATTTAAGCTACACTTAACTTGACAGTTCATGCATTATTGCTTTATACCATATTATTATCATCAACCGGTAAACCCACTTTGTACTTCACACTTATTTTATACTTATACCCACTTGGTACTTTACTGGTATTTTCTGACCTGTATTATAGTGTATTATATTTTTTGCTTAGTACTTCTATTCCTGTGTGCACTGACATGATAGTGAGCTGCTGTAACAAAAGAGTTTCCCCTCGGGGATCAATAAAGTATTTCTGATTCTGATATATACCATATTTGGTGTATTTAGAAACGTTGGGATCTCCACCAGAATTTAAAATAGTTTTGTGAGTTTGAGCAATATTTGGCTCCACAGTGTGAGTTTGTAATGACTGGCCCACTGGGAGGTCAGTGGGGTTTAAGAGGTCAAAGTAGCAGTGCCAGTTGCCGCAGCTATAAAGGTCAAATCTTTAACCTCAGTGTTGATTTCGAGAGTTCTGGGCATCTAGGGTAGGAACAGTCTTAAAATTGTGTATGCACTGTGGGTTTGTATGTTTAGGACTTCCAAGTAACCTGTTATGACAAGTTGGTTGGTACATTAAATTTACATTGATCTTGGATGCCATCATCATCATCATCAGTCTCTGCTCCAGCAGTGGCCAAGAAATGCTGTTTTCTAGTATTGATCAAACATTTTTGTCAATTAATTTTTGAGACCATCCAATGAAAAATTAGCTAACTTACAATAGTAGATGAGCTGGAAAAGGTGTCGTAGCAATACACATTGTTGATCCCTTTTATTAATTGCCTGAGAGCATTGCACCATTTTGTGGAGAGAACATGTAGTCCTGC